>NC_058130.1:252496384-252518358 GCF_016433145.1 Gracilinanus agilis | reverse complement strand
AGAGAGAGAGAGAGAGAGAGAGAGAGAGAGAGAGAGAGAGAGAGAGAGAGAGAGAGAAATTGTAGTGTTCCATGATTCACTATCACACAGCATCATCAGAAGAATGTTGGAGTTCAAAAAGGGGAACTTTTGGGTTTTAAGCAGAAAATGGATTTTTGGGGAGACATTAAAAGATGCAATTAACCAATGATGATCCAACCCACTTCCTTCCTGCTCAATTCTGGGAGCAGTTTATTGTTAATTTATAGTGTCTGTCTCAGATGTGTGCTGATTGACAAGTTTTTTGGGTTGTCCATTCTAGAAAATAATCTTTCTTTACTCACTTGGTTTTTCCTATGGGCTAGTTAGGGCAAACTCTTATGAGAGATTATGGATCTCATTTGGGAGCTTCTGCAGTGTTCTGGGGCTTGATGTGATGTGCACAGTATCTGAAGGACTCAGCTTCTATAGGAAATCCTTCTTTACCTTGAATTCTGCCCTGAACCTCCTACATGGCATTAACAAACACCTTTGAGGGCATAGGAGTGAGTAGCATATTTCATTAGGGAATAAGCTTAGGATTTTTTTTTTAATTTTAAAGGTGACCATTTATTGAATATTTGATCATAAAGGACATTGTGTTTATTCCTTTGTGATTGATTTAGAATTTTTTAATAGTTTTTTCCAATTATGTGTTTAAAAATGTTTTAGCCTTTGATTTTTATAATTTTGAGTTCTAAATTCTCTCCCACTTTCCCTCCCCTCCTCCCTAATTGAGAAGGTAAGCAATTTAATAAAGGTTATACATATTATGTAAAACTTTTGTGATATGCCCTGGGTAGCACCAGTCTCTTAGTGGTACTATGTGTGGGATCAGTGACAGTCCAGTATAGTGAACAATTCTAACCTCTCTCATTGCATCAACAGTTTGACCTTCTAGGGGCTGGAACTTGAATCCTTTAGCCTCACTTCTATAATTTTCTCATTAGACATGTAATCTCATTCACAATCATACCCAGATAATTCAGGCAGAAGGCAGGAAAGGTAGATATAATGAAACAGGGTCCACATGCCAGGCTAGCATGCTGTTGGGGTGGAAGGTCCCAACTCTCAGCTGTGCTGCCATTTACTCACAACCCAGTCCCGTTGGCATGTGACCTTTGATCCAGGGCATCTACCTCCATCCTAGTTCCCTCTAGTTTATAATAAATGCTTAGTTGGCCAATGTTGCTACATATCTATGGACTAAAATGGCATTGGTTAGAATGTCAGTGACTTGTTAGTCTACACTTGCACCTTGACTCTGTATGCGTAATTTTTATACTGATGGCTATTAGCCCTCTTTGCTCTCTTCACTCAGGAAACAAAGAGTAATTCCATTTATCTGAGCAAACAAGAGTCAGAGAAGTTCTATAAATCAGAAGATGCCAGAAACTATACAAGAGTGATCGAGTTCTGTAGATGGGAGAGAGACGAGATCTCACCCAAGAGAGAAAACTTCAGTCTCCCCACAGGGAAATTCTTCCGAAAACTAAACACTAGCTCCTTCCACCATTCCTTATAGAATATGGTTTTCTGACCTTCGCGTCTCCTGGTTACCCTCTGTATGCCCTACAGTTTGTCAGTAGTGTTCTTTAATTTAGGTGCCCACAAATGAATGCAGTACTCTGATGTGATCTGACCACTGAAGACTATGGCGGGCCCATTATCTCCTGTGATCCGGACATTATTCTTCTATTAATCTCACCTAATGTTGCATTAGATGGTTTTTTTTTTCTTCTTGTTATGTCATACTTTTAGATCATCAAGTTTGTGGTCAACTAAAATCCCCACTTTTTTCCCACATGAAATTTTTCTTTCCCCCAATCCATACATGTGCCCCTGATATATTTAGGCTAAGTATAGAACTTAGGCACTGGCAAGTCACAATCTCTTGCAAAAACAGTTTTTTTCTTCTAGAAAAAAAGGGCTGTAGTACCTATCCACTTTACAGGCTTATTTGGAAGGCTCAAGTGAGATTATGGGTTCAAAATATTTTGTAAGCTTTACAGCTCTATGTAAATTCTAGCTATTATGACTAATATTACTGTTTTTATCTCTTTTCTCTCAACTATTGAATTAACTGGCCCCTCCTGGAGGTAGAGAGAGAGAGAGAATGAATGAATGAAGAATGATGAATGATTCCATAAGACACAGGTCAACAAAGTCAGGAGTAAACTATTTTATTTCTAGATGAAACAATTGGCATAGCCCACAGCTTCCTTAACAACTTCCTGGGTCATTTACCTCTCAGTATAGAGAGAACCTTGCTTAGAAGCAGCTAGGTGATGAAATGATCCTGAAGTAAGGAAAAACTAAATTCAAATCCAGCTCCAAACATTAGCTGTGTGAACTGGGGCAAATCATTTAACCTCTGCCTCAGTTCCCTCATCTTCAAAATAAGGATAATAGCACCCATTTCCCCAGGTTGATGATGAGCATATTTGTAATGTGCTGAACACAGTAGCTAGCACAGAACAGATTTTATTCATATATCTAAACTGAATATATGAGAGAGAGCATTTCTTTCCTTCTTTCCTTTAATGTAGTCCTGAAAGCTCTATATTTCCCAAGGCACAAGCAGCCTAGAAATGGAAGTGATCTTTGGAAATCAAATGGGCACAATGTCATTTACTAGATATTTACCACCATCAAGATCCTGAGGAAACATTCCTTGAAGGATAAAGATCCTGATATAAATGCATAATGGCATTTGAGTCCTTGTATTTCCACAACATAGAGGGAGACTCGATATTTTTAGAAACATTACTGAATTAGGCATATTTTCTCCTGTTGGTATTATTTAAATTATCAATGCTTGTGAGGAAATTAATTTTAATAAATATGAAAATATATGTCAATCTTTAAAATCATCATCCCAGGACTTAAAAAAAAATTTTTTTAATACATTTTTCCACAGGGTGTCCCTAAGTCGTCCTTCTTAACAGAAGAGAAGAGAGCCAGGTTAAAGACCAATCCTGTTAAGGTGCACTTTGCTGAAGAAGTACTTGTGAATGGTCATTCTCAGGTCTGTAAACATTAGCCCACTGAGGCTGCAATTAGTCATGCTGGAGCTTTCAGCCATTATTATTTCCAGTAATATCACATGTTAATATGGATATACATAAGCTCCATGAAAGAATGCAGAATTATAGTAAAGCTTGTGCTGACAGTTATATGATGTGCTTGGTGTGAAATAGGAGATCTAGGCATATGCTTTGACAAAGTATTGCCACTCTTGACTCATGAACTTTTCAAGTCAGTAATTTGTGGCTTTTAATCTTAAATCTTTGCAGTTAGAATCTGTACTTGTTGTCTACTTTTTTACTCATTCTCATTCATTTATTACTGATCTGACTTAAGGAAAGACTTGTAAAGAACCTGAAGTGTGAGAAGGGCTTATGAGAATAATTATCACAGATAGATAGTTATGATGAGTGTGAAAAGAATCCAAAGAAAGTCAAAAGAAGCAATAGGGGTACTTTTAAAGGGATTGGGGAAAGACTATTATGTGGGAGATTTTCATTAATTAATTTAAAATTATCTCTCCCTTACTCTACCCCATACTTCACAAACAATTTTTTTGTAGTTTTATTAGACATTTATTAATATTTGTTTTTAACCTGTTGACATACTTTATACCCCTACTTTCCCCTTCACCCCCCCCGCTCTTCCCCCACCCATGGCCAACGCACATTTCCACTGGTTGTAACATGTGTCCTTGTTCAGGGTCTATTTCCCATTCATGTCCGCCTCAGCCCATGCATTCAAGCAATTGTTTATCTTATATGTTTCCTCTCCTGCAGTCCTTCCTCTGAATGTGGGTAGCATCTTTACCATAAATCCCTCAGAGACAAACAATTTTTTTAAACCTTTACCAAGTCCAAAATACTCTTCCACTATTATTGAGTGAGACTCTAAGATAAGTTCCAATAGCATGATGGGAATTGAATGTTGTATATTCATCCAAACTAAATATCAGTCCTTGATGAAATTCATATTGAAACTAAATAGCCCTAGGCATTAGCAGTCTCACAAAAGAACAGTAATATCTCAGCAGCCAAAGAAGTAGCCTCTCATGAACATTGTGAATTTACAAGCCCATATTAAGTACAAAATATAGGCTCTCTTCAACCCAATCTTCTTAAACAAAGCAATAATTAATTTAATGTAAATAAATTCATATATCTTTATGATGGGATCAACCACTGAGAAAATCCAGTAATGACCTAGTCAATATCCAGAGCTTCTATTTCAAAAAAATACATTGAAAGCATCCAGAAAGAGAGAGCCTTTAAGTACCAAAGAAACACAGAGATACAAGACAATGCTGCAGATATTTTTAAGGAGAGAAAGTCTCAGAATATGATACTCAGAAAGGGAAAGGATGAAGACTTACAATTGAAAATAACATCATACAAAACTGAATTAGTGTTTCAGGGGGAAGGGGGAGGGTATATTAAGAAAGCAGAACTTCAGATATTCTTGATAAAAAAGATAAAATCTGAACAGAAACTTTAGCTAAGCAAATACAGGAAGCAAGAGAGACCTAGAAAAGTATAGCTACATGAATATATAGAAGAAAAAGTGATGAAAAGTTTACAGTATAAGAAAAAAAAGACAAAAGGCATTCATTCAAAATTCCACTATATGCAAAGGTCATAGAGGGAGTTTAGTAACATATACACATAGTGATTGCTTGTAGTTTTGGTTTGAGTTAGCTAGGTAGCACAATAGATAGGAGGGCTGAGCCTAGAGTCAGGAAGACCTGACTTCAAATCCAGCCTCAGACACTTTCTAGCTCTGTGAACTTCAGGCAGGTCATTTAACTACCATTTGTCTCAGTTTCCTCATCTGTAAGATGGAAATAATAATGATTCTGATTCTCCCTAACCTTGTTTGTGGTTTTCTTGGCAAAAGATACCGGGGTGGTTTTCCATTTCCTTCCCCAACTCATTTTACAGTTGTGGAAACTGAGATAAACAGAATTAAATGACTTGCCCAAGGTTACACAGCTAGTTAAGGTCTTAAGTTGTTCTATCCACTGTGCCACCTAGCCACCCTGAAAACCAAAATAATAATAAAATATAACTGACAATGATCAATAAATAATGCAGAAAATAATTTTACAATGAAATAGATTCTGGCTATTGCATGATTCATTTTCTCTGATTCTTTTGTACTGTAAGAGTTCCTCAGATATTCAGGGAAAAAAACTTTCATTTTTCCTCTTTATCATAATATGTGACCCATAAACTGGTTAGTCCCAAAATTAAGGCTTAAATAACTGGGGCTAATGAGTGTATTTTAGATATCTATCTGATTGAAAATTTCATAATATTAAGGAGCAGAGAGTGTCTCTTTCTGGCCATTAATTTCTCACCAATGATTTTGTTTTTCAGGGGAATGCTCTGTTGTGTATGCCCAATGTTCTCAAGGTGTACTTGGAGAATGGACAGACCAAAGCTTTCAAATTTGAGAAAAATACAACTGTGAAGGTATTGTTTCTTTATTTTGATCTTTTCTTTTCCTCATTGAACTCATTAGTAAAAGAAATGGCCTTTTGACTGATGGCAGACCATTTATATGGCAAAGACACTGAAACAGGGAAAACACCCTACATGGAGGCCACAATAAATCACCTTATACTAACATGCATTCTAAAATGAAATATCGTAGGAAGGCTCCAGTATACAAATAAATTGAGGACTGACTTTTTTATTGTAATTTTATTAATGGAGTATATATTGAGGCAGTTTGAACCAGTAGATAAAATGCTGGACTTGGAGACAAGAAGACTTGAGTTCAATTCTAGCCTCAGGTACTTATTAGCTCTGTGACCCTGGCAAGACATTTAACCCTGTTTGCCTCCATTTCCTCATCTGTAAAATAAACTGGAAAAGGAAAATCAGGTCTCAGACACTTCCTAGCTGTGTGACCCTGGACAAGTCACTTAACCTCTGTTTTCCTTAATCCATTGAAAAAGGAAATGGTAGACTACCCCAATATCTTTGCCAAGAAAACTCCATGGACAATATAATATTGGCAGAATATGAAGTACCGAATCACGAAGAGTCGAACAACTAAGTAATGCAGAGCCAGCTTTGAAGTCAGGATTGCTTGGACCCAAAGTCTGCCTCCAAACTAGACTCAGTGACAGATTTGTGGTTCTGTATTAGTAGAAGGAGTTTCCCACATTGGTGAAAGAATAAATTCACCACCACTCCAAAAAAATAGTGTTGAAACTTATATACGTATATTTTTGTAACTTGGAAAAAATAATGAAATTTGCTCACATCTCATCACTGTTGTTTGTGTATTTATTTTGCCATATATTATGTTGTTCTTAATATTTGTTTTTCTCGATGGTCAATAAAATAGTTGTTTTTTTTGTTTTAAACCAGGGACTAGCAATCCCACTGGTAATTCCAGAAACCAAGTTCCTTGACCAACACTCTTTTATCCTACATGAGGGGTTCCCTGTCCTTTCTGTATTCCTGTACTCCTCACCTTTCAGTAAGCCTTCCTGTACATCTACTTCACTATAGAAAGAAATAATTCCTAGATTTTCCCATGAATATGAATATAAGATATAAAATAAAAAATTTAATTTTATAAAGAAAACTGTAGTACTTAAAAAAAAACTTTCTTATAGTATTACTACTACTTTGGGGGTTATTTCAATAAGACAATGCAATTATTTACCATCTGTTCCCCCATACACCCATACACAAGCTTCTTGTATTATTCTTAGGGGCACATGCACCCTAGTTTAGTGGCCAGAGCCCTGAAGACAGCCAAAAGGAGAGCACATTGTTTGCTATCTTTGTCACCTTACCTGAACATCTAGCCAAAAACCAGTCCCTTCTTCTAGCAAAGAGATGTTGGCACTTCCCTAGCAAGGATTCTTTCAGAAATGCTGTCATTATCATGTAACCATGAAAAAATATTCTAAATTAATTAATTAAATTTTTTAAAGAGCATAAGTAAAGAAAATCCATCAATGACTAATAAGTATATGGTGTGTTTTTATATTTCATATATTAATATGTGAATTTGTAATTCATATATTAATATATGAAAAGAAAATAAAAGAAATGCTGTCATTAAAATGTGTCCCTGGTTCTTCTCCTTGCTTGCCAGGACATCATTCTCACGGTGAAGGAGAAGCTGTCCATCCGCAGCATTGACCACTTCGCTCTTGCCCTGGAGGAGCAGTATAATATCTCCAAGTTGCACCTTCTCCATGAAGAAGAATTCATTGAGCAGGTAAGTCGGTGCCTAATACTGAATTGGGTCTCCTGTGAAATGTCCATAAAATCTTAAAATTTCATCAAACATCAACGCAACATTATTTTTAGTAGCATTTTTTAAACCCTGACCTGTGTACCGATTTCTAAGGCAGAAGAGTGGTAAGGTCTAGGCAATGGGGGTCAAGTGACAGGCCGAGGCCAGATTTGAACCCAGGACCTCCCACCTCTAGGCTTGGCTCTCAATCCACTGAGCCATCCAGCTGTCCCCTATAGTGGCATTTTTATGCTATCAAATAACTAGAAACAAAGCAGATGCCCATCTATCAGGGAATGGCTAAACAAATTATGGTACTGAATTGAATAGAAAATTGCATCAATCGCAATAATTTAATTATTAATGAATTATTATTAATTTATGTATTTGATATATAATTGATATAAATTAATAGATTAATAAAAATAATAATCAACTATTATTAATGTAATCGACTATTAGCACCTTCCTCCCAGTTTGGTTGTGAGGACCAGATAAGATAATAATTGTAAAGCATTTTAGCACAATGCCTGGCCCATAGAAAGCATGATATGTGTTAGCTATTATCATTATTACCGTGCTCTAAGAAAAAAACACATAATAAATCCAAAGAAGCATGAAAAAGACTTACAAGACAAAAAAAAAAATTAAAAATGAGAGGGCAGCTGGGTAGCTCAGTGGGTTGAGAGCCAAGCTCAGAGACCAGAGGTTTTAGTTTCAAATCTGGCCTCAGATACTTCCTAGCTGTGTGACCCTGGGCAAGTCACTTGACCCCCCATTGCCTAGCCCTTACCATTCTTCTGCCTTGGAACCAATACACAGTATTAATTCTAAGATGGAAGGTGAGGGTTAAAAAAAAATTCTAAAAACTCACCCCGACTCCTTTCCAGTGGTGGGAGGTCCACAGATGTGGAATATTGCATGTATTTTCAGACTTTTTCTATGTCCCTTTCACATCATGACTTCTCCAATCACAATTTCGATAAATCACGAGTCAGCATAAGAAATGGAAATTTCAGGGGGTTTTGTGAAAGGTGTAGATGGCACACAAAGGCCAACAGATGAAACAGAAAAAGTTTTAAAACTCAGAAATGAATAAAATATACAACATATTTTATCTTTTGATCTTGGTAAATGGGAATATGGCATAAGACAAATGCTTTGCTAAATTAAACTCTTTCTTATCCCCTAGTGCATCTATTTCTCTTCATAATAGAATATCTGAGAATTCTGTTTAATACATAATGAATAGACTTGTATATTCTCTATGTGCCTTTTTAAAAATTTAGAAGCTTAATCATTAGAAAACCCAAACATTTCAATATAAATAATATGTAAGGAGGAAAGAGTATTATATATGAAAATATTGTATATATTTTGAAGTGCATGTTAACTTTAACAAAGTAGTAACAAAATTTCCCCGTTTGAGTCCTGTAGGGAACTTCTTTTATATATATATTTGGGAAGAGGCAGCTAGATGACTCAATGGACAGAGATTCAGGTCTAGAGATAAGAGATCTTGGATTCTAATCTGGCCCTAGAAATTTCCTAGCTATGTGACCCTGAGCAAGTAACCCCAATTGCCTAACCTTCACTGCTCATCTTCCTTTAAACTGATACTTAATATGGATTCTAAGGTAGAAAGTAAGGAATTTAAAATATATATGTAATATATGTGTACATATATATATTTTTGATAACTTTCTACTTTTTTCCTTTGTATTTCATTATTCCTCTATTTTATTTTATGCATTTAAAAGCATTATTTTGAGAAGTTGTCTAAAGGCTTTATTAGACTGCCCAAAAAAATCAGTGAAATTAAAAAATTAAGAACCCCCCGCATTAATAGATCAGGTTTGTGTATACTTCCATCTCCTCTTCCTCTCCTTTCTTGATCAAACCTTCTACATTTCTATCACTGTCCAATTTCTTTCTTATGGTAGTTATTTTCAAAGATTTTTTTCTGTCCACATATACAGGCCTTTGAATCTATATTTCAAGGGCAAACAATATGATTCTGTGAAACTAGAAGAAAAGGGGGGGAAATCAGTTATTCATGGAATGTTGACATTGTTAGTTGTTTCCTTGATGAAGAGTTGTAAGGAAGTTTTTTCCTATTTAAGAGAGAAAAGAATATGATTACTGAGTCTAAAAGTATTTTTAACAACAAGAGAGTCCTGAACCCAAACCTATTAATTTCCCTGTTTCCCTAACACAAGTTTTTTTTGTTGTTGTTGTTGGTTTTTTTTTTCTATTCCTGTCAGGATTATTACACAAATTGAAACAAAGGTTCATGACCCCCCACCTTGAGTGTGCATTTGGTTATAACCAGGCTGTACAAAGGCTGTCTTTTACTTCCTGTTAAAATGCCATTTTTTATAATCAGAAATCAGAGGGTTGGAGTTAAAATGACTAATTGTGTTTAACTTTAAACATTTTAGGTGGTACAAAGAAAAGAGTCGCATGACTACAGATGCCTTTTTAGACTGTGTTTTGTCCCAAAGGATCCATTGGACCTCCTAAAAGAAGATCCAGTTGCCTTTGAATATCTCTATTTGCAGGTGAGTATATATTATGTCAAGTAGTGACAGATTTCCTTCTCAAAAGATGATCTGTTTCTTAGGAAATCTTTCAAGAAAAAAAAACCATTTAATATTTAATAATGAAAAGCATTATTGTAGCCAAAAAAATTCCAAAACAAGACTCTTCTTACAAGGAGAAAAAAAACCTAAATTGTCACTTAGCATTCTCCTTTTCCATGCAGTACTCCATCATACTTTGGACTCCAGAAAAATTACTCTCGATTCAAAGTGCTCTATGGGTCAGCATCCATTCAAGACCACAGCCCCCACTGATATGATTTCTTTTACCAGGCAACCAAGGACAAATTAGCCCAAAGTAAAGAATATTTAATCTACCAGCATAGAGCTAAAGTCATTTTTTAAAAAAAGGTCCCTGCATTTACAAATGTGGTTTCCTATACCTATATAAAGAACCCACACAGAAAGAAGACAAACATAGCTGAGTCCACCCTGATATTTTAGAACCATCAACATTCTATGGTGATTTCACTATATTCCTCTCTACTTTGAACATCTCTTCTGAATATCACATATCTACAGTAGGTATTGCCTTTCTTCTCTCTGCTCCATTATCTCTGGTAGTTTTCAAGATGCTGTCAACTACCATCAGCTGGGATTCAGATAAATTTCCTCTTTAGGATCAGCTGCTACACTCTGCCACCATCTGTGCTAGGGTGCAATGACTTGGAAGTCTCTCCCTGGCAGCAAAAGGAAGAGACTTTTATTGCATAGCAAAGGGCTAGGAGACCCCCAATTGTCACATAAGTCACAAAAGTCAGAATAATACCACAGAGATTGTCTTTTATTTATTTATTTCCTTTTTCTGGTGCTAATTCTAAGACCTTAGTGCCAAATTGTCGGACTTGGAAGCTTAGAAAATTTCTTTATTCCTGTAACATCTCTGATTGTGGCCTTGCATCTCTAATACCTATTGCAACACTCTGACCCCTAAAGCCCACAGAAATTGTGTGGAACTAGGGCAATGAAAGCTACTTTATTATCTAGTTCCTTTCTGACAAGCAACCTGTAAAATTAGGGTAAGGACAAAGCGCAAGGCTTGATCACATTCTTCCTTTATTATATGTCTATGCCAGCAGCAAGATCTGTCTTTTATATTTTGGTATTCTGGCCAGCCCCAAAACCTTACTGTTCTTCCTACATTACTAATGAATTTTTTTTCATTTCATTTTCATTTTTTCTTTTTCTTTTTTTTCTACATCATTTTTTTAGAATATTTTTCTATGGTTACATGATTAATGTTCTCTCCCTCCCCTCTTCTGGAACTGATAAGAAATTCCACTGGTTTATACATGTCTTATTACTCAAAACCTATTTCCATATTTTTCACATCTATAATAAAGTAACTAATGGAATTTTTTGATGTAAGGTCTGATATTTAGGAAATCAGTCTAATTTCTTATGATTTTGTCTAAATTACATGATTTAAAATATATCTTAAGAATCATTAGGATTATTTTCCATGAAGAAAAAAAAAGAAAGATATTCTTCATCCCTTCATTTTACAGATAAGGAAACAGGTCCATAGAAACTTACCTGAATTACTACTTCCAGTTAGTGTAAAAGATTCAATTCATAGGTCTGTTCTCTCTTTCCATCCCAACCCACTGCTATAGATCTAATTCAGCTAATCATTTGTATACTTCTTGGGGGAGATGCCTAGAAGTTATCCACATGTTACAAATGAAGAAATTGCTACTGAGCAAAGTGAGATGCTCAGGAGGTCCTAGGATTATGCTATCTCCAAATCTTAGAAACTTAGAATTTTAAACAACTTTTAATTCTAGTTTGCCATCACCGATTTATATCCTGTTGCCTTTCAAACCTATGAACACAAAAAATGCCATCTAGACATATGTATAATAACCCAGTAGAATTGCTTGTCAGTTCTGGGAGGGGGGGGAGGGAAAGAACATGAATCTTGTAATCATGGAAAAATGTTCTAATTGAATTTGTAAAAAATTTTAATGCCACCTAATGGACCACTGTTCTGCTTTCTCATTGGTTCAATTTTGTCAACTTCAGAGCTGCAGTGATGTGCTTCAGGAAAGGTTCGCAGTTGAAATGAAATGCAGCTCTGCATTACGACTTGCAGCATTACACATCCAGGAACGGATATATGCTTGTGCCCAACCACAGAAGATCTCTTTGAAATACATAGAGTAAGTGGGATACCTAGATACTGTCTACTCTTATACAAAGTTCATTCATCATTTGCTTTGATGCTGCCTGGGGGAGGCTAGGTGTTGGCAGGAGATAGAGAGCCAGGTCTGGAGTCAGGAAGACTCATCTTCCTGAGTTCAAATCTGTCTTCTGACACTTTCTAGCTATATCACTCTGGACAAGTCACTTTCTCATCTGTAAAATGAGTTGGAAAAGGACTTAGCAAACTATTAAAATATCTTTGCCAAAAAATTGGGACATTAATGCATTGCTGGTGAAGTTGTGAATTGATCCAACTATTCTGGATGGCAATTTGGAACTATGTCCAAAGGGCTTTAAAAGACTATCTGCCTTTTTTTCCAGCCATAGCACTGCTCAGTTTATACCCCCAAAGAGATAATAAGGAAAAAGACTTGTACAAAAATATTTATATCTGCACTCTTTGTGGTGGCAAAAAATTGGAAAATGAGAGAATGTCCTTCGATTGGGCAATGACTGAACAAATTGTGGTATCTGTTGGTGATGGAATACTATTGTGCTCAAAGGAATAATGAATTGGAGGGATTCCATGTGAACTGGAATGTCCTCCAGGAATTGATGCAGAGTGAAAGGAGCAGATCCAGGAGAACATTGTACACAAAGTCTGATACACTGTGGTACAATTGAACATAACAGACTTCTCTACTAGCAGCAATGCAAGGATCCAGAGCAAGGCTGAGGGACTTATGAGAAAGAAAACTAGCTACACTCAGAGGAAGAACTGTGAGAGGAGAAACACAGAAGAAAAACAACTGCTTGAACACATGGGCTGATGGTGATATTATTGGGGGTGTAGACACTAAACGATAACTCTAGTCCAACTATCAGTAATATGGAATTGGGTCTTAATCAATGATACATGTAAAACCAAGTGGAATTGTGCATCAGCTAAGGGGGGTTAAGGAGGTTGGGGGAGAGGGAAAGAACATGAAACATGTAACTATGGGAAAATATTCAAAATTTAAAAAATATATCTTTGCTAAGAAAACCCCAAATGGAGTTCCGAAGAGTTAGAGATTACTGAAAAAAAAACTTATTATTAAATTATTATATAAACATATATGTGTATCATATGTATAAATTAAAATTAAGGTATTAAAATTTTTACAAACCAACTGGCTTCATGGGCCATATGACCATCCCTGAGTCACTTGGCCAAAGTGTTTGAATGGACTCCAGAGGTTGTAATAGACTAGATAACCAAATAGGATCCAATAGTGGATCCTAATTGACATCTAGTTCTGTTGAACCAAAAAAGCAATAAATAGGTCATATATAAAAAGCCTGACAGAGGCTAGGGCATGAAGAGAATAGACTTTGAGTTAGTGTGATGTGATAGAAAGACAGCTGGATTTCAGAGTCAGGGCTTTGAATCTTGCCTTGTGATCTTGGCTATGTCTAGTAATAATAATAGGAATGCTGATAATAATAGCAACAACAATAATTCCTAGCATTATATAGCTCTTTAAAGTTTGCAAAAAACTTTACAAATGTTGTCTTATTTGATGTTTATAACAACCCTGGAAAGAAGTAGGTAATATTGTTATCCCCATTTTTCTTGTTGTCATTCAGTTGTTTTCAGCTATGTCCAACTCTTCACGACCCTATTTAGGTTTTTCTTGGCAAAGATATTGGAGTAGTTTGCCATTTCCTTCTCCTGCTCATTTTACAGATGAGAAAACTGAGGGGAACAGAGTTAAGGGACTTGCACAGGATCACACAACTAATAAATGTCTGAGACCAGATTGGATATTAATTTTTAATCTTACACCATCAATTCTAAGACAGAAGAGTGTCAAGGGCTAGGCAATTGGGGTTAAACAACTGGTCCAGGTTCACACAGCTAGGAAGTCTCTGAGGCCAAATTTGAACCCAAGTCCTCCCAAATCCAGGCCTGGCACTCTCTCTGCTGGGCTACCTAGTTGCCCCTGGCATAGTTTTATCATTCATTCATTCTACAAGAAGCCCTTTCCGATGCCTCCCCACCCACTCTGCCCAAAAGACTTTAATTTATTTTATATTCACTTACAAGTGTAAATACCCTCATCCAGCTTTTTCAAATCACAAAAAGACCCCAGCAACTAGACTGATAGAAAGAAAAGCTGCTGCCAGGTCACTGTCAGTCAGCAAACATTTATCAAGTGTCTACTATGTGCCAACAGGCAACTAGATGGCACACTGGATAGAGTGGTCAGCCTGGAATCAGGAAAACTCATCTTCCTAATTTCAGATCCAGTCTTGGGCACTTACTCTCTGTGTGATCCTGGGTGAGTCCCTTAACCCTGTTTGCCTCCTTTTCATCATCTGTAAAATGAACTGGAGAAGGAAATGGCGAACCACTCCAGTATCTCTGCCAAGAAAACTCCAGACTAGGCTACAAAGAGTCAGATATGACTAAAATGGCTAAACAACAGCAATATATCCTGAGAGCATCCCATAGTACCTGGCACATAGTACTTTATTGGCTTATTGGTGCAATGGAGGGCTCTAGAACATAGGCAGAAGGGATGGATTTGAGGAAACATCCCAGAAAGTATAATATATGTCCTGTAGCTTCATTTCCACTCTTATTTCCAACCACATTCCCTTTTGGTCAACTCGTAGGTAATAGATAGTGCTGTGTGTATTTCTTGGGAGGCCTAGGGAGCGGCGGTCCCCAAACCCTCCAATATATGGGCATCTGTGCCATACATGTGGCCTCATTCATACACAAGATAGGCTCTGATTCCCTTTATACAACCGAGGGCGATCACCAAGGCCCGGAGGGTAATGCGGAGAGAATCAGAGGGACATCAATAGCTATAACAAGAATTATTTTCTAACTCTTGACCCATTGCCCTGGACACCCGCCCATTTTGTCCTTGTTAGGCTCTTGGTGATCTCTACTCACTGGATGTATCAAATAACATGGAGCCAATGGACTAGCCCACGGAAAACGGCACCAGCTGATTAATTCCTGAATAGTTGCTGATAATTGCCGTGAAGGTTTGGTATAAATGGGCCCTCCACTGGCAAAATGGCCTCATAATTATAGGCTTGTGGGAACAATAAGTAGAGAATAAACTATAATTACACTCTTCATCAGCGTAAAGTGCACTTTACAATTACCATCTTTGTCTCTTGACAGGAAAGACTGGGGAATAGAGAATTTCATATCTCCAACTTTGCTCCGGAACATGCGAGGCAAAGATATCAAAAAAGCCATTAGCTTCCATATGAAGAGAAATCAGAGCTTACTGGAGCCCCGGCAAAAGGTAGCGTTCATGGCTATAAATCTGTCACTGGGACCTATATAAGCACAATAGTTTTGTTTTTAATTACATTTTTCTCAGCCTTTACTTAAGACTTTAGAGCAGATTTGTTGTGGCACGTGGAGTGGAAAGAACGATCAACTTGGGATTGGGTGACCTGGGCTTGAAATATGTCCCTGATGCTAGCTTGACCACTCATGGTCAGGTACCCTGGGACGTTGGAGTCGGAAATCGAGTTGGAGTCAGGAGTCAGATTTCAATTCAAATTCAAATCCTTCCTCAGACCCTTTGCTCTGCGACTTTGGGAATGTCAAACTCTCACTGCAAAACAGGGATAATTAATAATATCTATTTTTCCAGGTTTTGAGGATCTAATTAGAAACTTTGCGAAGTACTTTTCAAACCTTAAAGTGCTATAAAAATGCTGTCATCAGTTTTTATTATTCTGATCATGTGCCGTGCTCACACCTCAGTAAAACTGTCTTAGCAGATGGGCTAAACCAGGTCGAGGACAACTGATTCAAGCCCATCAATGAGCTAGAGAGATGCCTACCCCAACCATGTGATGACTTCCTCTGGCAGAATGAAGGGTTGAGAACTATTTGTCCAACGGCATGGTCAGAAATCAAATGGGTCATACACTCCATCCCAGACCATCGCCAGTCATCCCGATTCTCTGTCTTGTCCCTAGACTTTGGTGGCTCTGGAAGAGCCCCTTCATACAAATCTGCTTCACTTAAATCCAATTTACTTGAGAATCAAGGTTTCTTCGAAACAAGGACAAACAATAATAATAGATTTACTTTTTTTAGTAGCCTTAAACTCCAGGTTTTTGACACACTGCTTCTGCCTAGACTACTAGTTCCAACATAGTCTGATTACACATTTGGGAACCCTAGAATCTCCTTTTGTGTGAAGTAAAGCCCTTGGGCAGGAACAAGAACTGAACCAGTCTTCCTGAGAATGTTAAATCCTTTCTGGTTCTCCGGCCTTTTTAGTTCTCAGAATGCCAAAATCCTTAGTCGTTGGGGTTGAGTTTATATTGTGTAAACTGAGACAAATGGCCCCTGGGATCGCTGTTTCTTAGGCAACACTGTTTTTAAATTTGGGGGGCTTTATAAAATGTCATCCTATATTATTAAAATATTAATGTACAAGCATAAGCACATGACTGCATTCTGGGAAGTATCAAATTTGAGATGCAAAAAGGCAGAAAGCACAGTGAAAAGAAGGCCAAGGAGTTGTCCCTTCTTAGTGACTTTCTGCTTGTTTCTCTTTATTCTTTTCTTCCTGGTACTTTCTCAGAAGCTATATGATTGAAAGAAGGTGGGATGGGGAAGGCAGAAGTGTTTTGCTATAATATCTCCCAGTGGTAGATCATGGTACATCTCTGGAATGTCGTCTCTTGCCTAAGATTATAACTTCTTCTCCCATCTCAGATGCATATTTAGAAAAGAAGACTCCCAGAATATTTTTTTCTCCTTTCACTGTTTCTCCTGAAGTCTTTTGGGTTTCAGCAGATAAGCTCTCCTCCTATGTACCAATGACTGGCAAGATACCCTTGTAATAATAAAATTATGAGGCTGATAGTAGCTTTATGACTTTATTAAATCAAAGTAGTCATAGTAAAGAGAGGGAAAGGTAAGGGAGAAGTAGAGAGATACTTAGCTTACAACTCTATTGGCCAAAATTGGGACATTAATGCATTGCTGGTGGAATTGTGAATTGATCCAACCATTCTGGAAGGCAATTTGGAATTATGCCGAAAGGCATTTAAAAGATTGCCTGCCCTTTGATCCAGCCATACCATTGCTGGGTTTATACCCCAAAGAGATCATAGATAAAAAGACTTGTACAAAAATATTTATAGCCACGCTTTTTGTGGTAGCAAAAAATTGGAAAATGAGGGTATGCTCTTCAATTGGGGAATGGCTGAACAAATTGTGGTATATGCTGGTGATGGAATACTATTGTGCTCAAAGGAATAATAAGCTGGAGGAATTCCATGTGAAGTGGAAAGACCTCCAGGAACTGATGTAGAGTGAAAGGAGCAGAGCCAAAAGAACATGGTACACAGAGACTGATACACTGTGGTAAAATCGAATATAATGGACTTCTGTACTAGCAGCAATGCAATGACCCAGGACAATTCTGAGGGACTTACGGAAAAGAAGCTACCCACATTCAGAGGAAGAACTACAGGAGAGGAAACACAGAAGAAAAAACACCCACTTGATGTAGACATGATTGGGGATGTAGACTTGAAACGACCACCCCAATGCAACTATCAATAATATAAAAATAGGTCTTGATAGATGATACATGTTAAAACCAGTGGAAATGCATGTCGGCTTGGGGGGGGGGCGGGAACTTGGGGATGGAGAAGGGGAAAGTAAGAACATGAATCATGTAACCATAGCAAATTTTTCTAAAAACTTAAAAAAAAATCCATTGGCCACCAAGATGGATTGAAACTAACCTCCAACAAGGGTTCCTCAGCTCTCCACGATCCAGCCAGAAAACCCCCACAGGCTCCTGGGTCTCCCCTTATAAGCTGTTTTCTCCACCCACTAGCTCTCACACGTCACATCTAAGTGTAAGATTAAAATTAATATCCAATAACTCCAAGTATTATAGAACCAACCATAGTTTCTTAATTTGCCTAGACTGCCCAATGGGACAGTGCCTATGGAATCAGTTTCCTGTCTTGTTGGTTCCTTAGTTCTTTAACTTCCTTTCTCTGAGGGCTTGTCTATGCCCGAATTTACTCAGTGGTCTTTGACCTCCAGGTCACTGAGAGATGGCATTTTTTTAAAAAGCGACATAATGGAGAAAGAAATTTGCTTCCAACACCCTGTTTAGATATTTCCTGCCCTTAGCAGGTGCCCTCTAGGTTACAAGCAGATAGATTCTAAGAGATTGAAAAACCCTAGTCTCTGGAGAAATTGCAAACAAAAATAAACTCTGATGCCCAGAGAAGATAAGAAATTTCATACAATCATGGTCAGAGGAGACTTGGATTTCCCAGAGCTGGGGATGGCTACAGCCAACTCTGCTAAAAACCTACTCTCAGCATTCTAAGGATATTTCTATGATTTGTATGTACATGTCTAAACTGACAAGTCTAACTCCTGAATCTCCACTGGTGCTTTACCCATTCACGCAAACCAGTTATCACCAAGCCATTTAAATATGAAACATTTACTAAAGGAGAAAGCAAAAGCAAAAATAATCAAAGCTTGGTCTGTTCATAAACCTTGGTCACTTTATAAGGAGCTAAATCAATTGTACAAAAAATCAAGCCATTCCTCAATTGATAAATGAGCAAGGGACATGAACAGGCAAAACCATCAATAAGCACATGAAAAAGTATTCTAAATCTCTTACAATTAGAGAAATGCAAATCAAAACAACTCTGAGGTACCACCTCACAGCTAGCAGAATGGCTAATATGAAAGCAAAGGAAAGTAATAAATGTTGGAGGGGATGTGGCAAAATTAGGCCACTAATGCATTGCTGGGGGAGTTGTGAATTGATCCAACCATTCTGGAAGACAATTTGGAACTATGCCCAAAGGTGTCTAAAAGATTGCCTGCCCTTTGACCCAGCCAAACCACTGCTGGGTTTGTACCCCAAATAGATAATAAGGAAAAAGACTTGTATAAAAAATATTTTTAGCCACGTTTTTTGTGGTGGCAAAAAATTGGAAAATGAGAGGATGCCCTTCGATTGGAGAATGCCTGAACAAATTGTGGTATCTATTGGTGATGGAATACTATTGTGCTAAAAGGAATAATGAACTGGAGCAATTCCATGTGAACTGAAATGACCTCCAGGAATTGATGCAGAGTGAAAGGAGCAGAATCAGGAGAACATTGTAAACAGAGACTGATACATTATGACACAATCAAACATAATGGACTTCTCTGCTAGCAGCAAAGCAATGACCCAGGACAATTCTGAGGGACTTATGAGAAAGAACACTATTCACATCCAAAGAAAGAACTGTGGAAGTAGAAACACAAAAACATTTCCTTGATCACATGGTTCGATGGGGATATGATTGGGGATGTTGATTTTAAATGTTCATTCTATTGCTAACATTAATAATATAGAAATAGATCTTGATCAATGACACATGTAAAACCCAGTGGAATTGCTCATTGACTACGGGAGGGGGGTGGAAGGAGGGAAGGGAAAGAACATGAATCACATAACCATGGGAAAATATTCTAAATTAATCAAATAAATAATTTTAAAAATAAAATAAAATAGCTTTAAAAAAATAAACCTTGGTCACACTCTCCCACCATGAGTATAGTATCCATGGAAGAAGAATAGGGACAGCCTTACCTGGCAGTGATGCACATGGTTAGGAAACTTTGACAGACCTGAATGTCTGTGGTATTTCTAGGGTGTAAGATTTAAATTAATATCAATAACTCCAAGCATTATATTTTAGAAGGTTTATTAATAATCACTTGAAGTAGAAAGAAAATAGACTAAAATAGAAGTTCAAACCTAATTATCTAACAAAAAGTAAACCCATATGAATAAGTTCTCCAGCCCACATCTGCCACTGCAATCAAGGGAAAGAGAGAGGCAGAGTCACACATAAACTATCTCTGAAATGTGAGAAGGAAAGTGGGATGCTAGGATATAAAGTTCTGGGGAGTAGATCCTAATTACACAGGGGGGAAGGTCTAAACCAGGCATCATTCTCTGGACAGGATTGCTCTAGTAAGTAAAGATCATGAATTTAGGGAAAATGCCCTCCCTAAGTGTTCAGAGCAACATCTGAGCAAACTAAGCACTCTTTGAAAGGAAGAATCCCATGATTTTGTTCTTAAGTGGGGTTAGGGAAGAAAAGGCTATTCAGAAGTTGGATGTCTTTGGGGGAGAATGAGGCTGATTTTGTCATTCTGCCTCATTTAAATCCAATTCACATACAACTCAAGACCACCTTCTGATGTCATTGGTCCTCTCCAAACATTAACAACTCAAAAGTTCATAGGAGGTCTTTAGGGCTTCCGGGTTAAGATGGCGGCAGAGTAAGAAGCAGCTCTTAACCTCTCCTGACCGAAACACACAAAACTCCTCATGGGGACATAAAAACAAGTCCAGACGAACGGAGGAACCCCACAACAGGGCACAGCGTGAAAGGTACGTGGAATCGAGGCATTTCCATGCTATAAAGGGCTCTCACTAAATCGCGGGCTGAGCAACCGCCCCACCCCCACCCCCTCCACACACAACACCTGTAGCTCAGAAGCCAGCTAAAAAAAAATAGAGCAAGTTTGGGGCACCCATCGAGTCATTGGCAGCTCCGGGACCTGTTCCTGAGAGCAGCAAGACTTAGGACCCCACTAAGCCAAAAAAGGCACGCGAAATCTGAGCGCGCGGGAGCAGAACGCAGGGCGCACAGCGCAGGCTGAGCAGAGCGCAGGCACTGAGGAGGCGTGGGTGGAGGCAGACACAACCAGGAACTAAAGCCTAAGTGGGGAACCAGTGCAGACGGGTATACGACTGTGGAAGCAGCTCCCTGAGACTTGTAAAGGAACCTCCTGCAGAGGATCAAGCAAGGGAGTCCACCAGGGGGCTTGACCTTGGAAAAAACTAGAACTCAGACCTCAGGAGCCAATAGATCTCTGACAGACACTGAGCGCGAGGATAAACCTGAGAAGCTGCTGGGCTAATGATGGCTAATCAGTCACAGGAAGTTCAGAAGAGAAAGAATAATAACAAAAAAAAGAAGTCTTTAACACTCAACAGCTTTTACACAGAGAAAATCCAGACAACCGAGCAAACAGAGGAAGAGAACAAACAACCATCCAGACCCTCCCCAAATAAGGAAAACTCCTCACAAGCTATGGAAGAGTTCAAAACTGAGATTGTGAGGAAAATGGAAGAGATCTGGCAAGAAAATAACAGTTTAAAAGGTAGAATCTTGCAACTGGAAAGCGAGGCTCAGAAACCAAATGAACTGATAAGCAAATTGAACACAAGAAATGACCAGATTGAAAAGGAATACATGAAGATTATGGCCGAAAACCAGAAGATTATGGCCGAACACCAGAAGATTATGGCCGAAAACAGAAAGATTATGGCCGAAAACAGAAAGATTATAGCCGAAAATCAATCCCTAAAGGCTAGAATTGAGCAAGTAGAAACTAATGATCTCTCAAGACAACAAGAACAAATAAAACAAAGCCAAAAGACTGAAAAAATAGAAGGAAACATGAAATATCTCAATGAGAGAGTGACAGACCAAGAAAACCGGTCTAGAAGAGACAATTTGAGAATAATTGGTCTTCCAGAAAAACCAGAAATTAATAGAAACCTGGACTCTATACTAACAGAAATAATTCAGCAAAATTGCCCTGAAGTCCTACAACAAGAGGGCAATATAGACATTGAAAGGATTCATAGAACACCTGCGGCATTCGATCAAGAAAGGAAAACACCAAGAAATATCATTGCAAAATTCAAGAGTTTCCAAGCAAAAGAAAAAATCTTACAAGAAGCCAGAAAGAAACAATTCAAATATCAAGGAGCAACAATCAGGATCACACAGGATCTGGCAGCCTCAACACTAAAAGACCGCAAGGCGTGGAAT
>NC_058130.1:252463366-252491392 GCF_016433145.1 Gracilinanus agilis | reverse complement strand
GGGGGGGGGTTGAAGGGGAAAGGTGGAGCATGAATCATGTAACCATGTTAAAAATGAATATTAATAAATGTTAAAAAAAAAAAAGTTCATAGGATTGGGGACATCTAGGTGGCTCAGTAGATAGAGAGCCAGACCTGGAGATGGAAGGTCCTGGGTTCAGATCTGGCCTGAGACATTTTCTAGCTATGTGGCCCTGGGCAAGACACTTAACCCCCATTCTAGCCCTACCACTAGCCCTTACCACTCTTCTGCCTTGGAACCAGTATATAGTATTGATTTTTTTTTTAAACCCTTACCTTCAGTCTTGGAGTCAATACTGTGTATTGGCTCCAAGGCAGAAGAGTGGTAAGGGTAGGCAATGGGGGTCAAGTGACTTGCCCAGGGTCACACAGCTGGGAAGTGTCTGAGGCCAGACTTGAACCTAGGACCTCCCGTCTCTAGGCCTGGCTCTCAATCCACTGAGCTACCCACCTGCCCCCTATAGTACTGATTTTAAGGTGGAAGGTAAAGGTAAAATAAAGTTGGAAAGGCAGCAGAATCCTGGATGAGGAGAAGGCAGGAGAGATAGGGATACTGAGAGGGAAATCCTGGGATGTGATTATAGGTAGGTGTGTTCCTAAATCCAGGTACTTGTTTCTGTTAAATATTTGGACTGTAAAGACAAAATCACCACCATTTTGTAACCTCTTAATGGCCTAAGTCTGGTATCAAACTCAAATAGAGACTGATACTTGCAAGTAGCATATTGACTTAGAAAATCATAAATTAGCATTATCTATATTGTGTAGTATTTTAAATGAACATTATCTATGTTCTGTATTATTTTATTTATTTTGTTAAATATTTCCCATTTACATTTTAATCTGGTTCAGACTGCTCTGGGAAGTATTGCAACTGTATTTGGGCCAGCTTGAGAGCCTGACATCCCTGCCCTAAGCAAATCTCTAAAATTATAAGAGGATTTTCTACTGGAAATCAAAATACATAGAAGGATGGGAAGTACATTTGTTGGCTGATTATGTCCCTTTTTTTGTGTGTACTTCTGTGGTGGTGGGGAGTATATGTAAATATATGTGCAATACACATATAATTGCAGACATTTTGAAATGCTTCTTTCAAACACAGTATAGCTTTGAAAGTAATGTGTTGAATTTATAATATACTTTTTTTTAAAAGCAAATTACATATTAGAAATTCATATTTCCACACATTTTTTTATGTTTTGTACATGGAAACATTTTTATTGGGCTAAGTTTAGAACAATTTTTTTTGGAAAATATTTTTTCTTAAAAATGCTCAATCTTTTAAAAATATTGTATGTTTTCAAAATTCCACTTTCTATAGGAACCCTTCTCCAGTCTCTCAATTCCAGTGCCTTCCCTCTATTAATTACCTATTTACTTTGTATATAACTTGCTTTGTAAATATTTATTTGCAAACCTCCCCCCCCCCCATTAAATTGTAAGATCCATGAGGACAGGGACTAGCTTTTGCTTTTTTTTGTATCCTCAGTTCCTAGTACAGTGGCTGGCATGTAGTAGGTGTTTAATAAATATTTATTGATAGATTTCTCAAAAGTAAACAAATTGTGTATTTTCAGTATGGTTGTGCAAAGTACTTAGCTATTATCTTCTTATTCATCTTTTTCTGGTTTTCCCTTGTGGTACCTCTGCAATAAGCTTACACTTTTATTTTTTTTCTGCTTCATTTGATTCCATTGTAAAATTTCCAAGATGTTTTCAGATCTAGTTTGGGTTGAGGTGATTTGCTCTTTTTAAAACAAATCTTTCTCTCTTTTATCATTCAAGCAACTTATATCTGCCGCACAGCTACGTTTGAACTATCTACAAATCCTTGGAGAACTGAAAACATATGGTGGGAAGATCTTTAATGCTACATTAATGGTATGTATTAGTTAGAAGTCAAGTTGATTTTTGGTCTAAAATGTGGATAGGTTGTTTCATGGAATCTGTATAGACATTCATATCTTAAGTGAGATAATATATTCAGGAGAGGACAGAAATGGAGAAGTTGGCCTGAATTATCAAACAATTGCACTTGATTCAGTTAAACATGATATTAATTTAAATCTTATACTCCAGAGATACCACAGATATTCAGGTCTGTTCAGAGTTTCCTAACCATGTGCATCACTGCCAGGTAAGACACCATGATCATCCCCTGCATCCCAGGCCATCACCAGTTGTCTTGACTTTTGTCTTGACATTGGACTTGGTTGACCGAAAGACAGTGAGGCTGATTTTAGGCAATTCTGCCTCACTTAAATCTAATTCAGGTATGTGTCAAGACATCACCCCTTGATATCATTGGTTTTCTCTAAAAGGAAAGACAAACAACAACAGCATTTGAAAAATTCATAGTATCTTAGTTCTGGAGCTGGAAGGGAACTCTGAGATCAGTGAGTGCAACCTTGGGTTTTTTTACAGCTAAGAAAAATTAGGTCCAGAGAAGCTAATTTACTTGCCTCATGTCACAGAAGTTCGTCTTCTGACTGTACCTTTTGTACTCTGCTGCCCCCATTGTCTGTTTTCTTACAAATAATGAAGATTAAAGAGGAAAATTTAGGGCATTTAATTTAGTGCATCTTGACAACATATATTTATTCAGCGTTTATTATATCTTCTTTAAGCTCACCCTCTTCCTTTTTCCAGATTCTTTAGAAGCCACTAAGTGGTGCAGTGTATAGAGTACTATGCCAGGAGTAAGAAAGACCTGAGTTACTACCCAGCCTCAGATATTTACTAGTTATGTGACCTAAACAAGTCACTTAACTTCTTTCTGCCTCCATTCTTGCATCTGTGAAATGGGAATAACAATAGCAACTACCTCCCAGAGAAGGATCTATAATATTTGAGATTTTGTTGTTGTTTATTTTAATGTGAAAACTTTTCCTATCATAGAAGTAAAAGCAATAATAACTCATAAAATAAATAACATTTAAAAAGGTAATGAATGGGGCAGCTAGGTAGCACAGTGGATAGTGGTTCAAATCTGGCCTCAAATACTTTCTAGCTGTGTGACACAACCCTATTGCCTAGTAGCCCTTACCACTCTTCTGTCTTAGAATCAAGTCTTCTATCTTAGAATTGACTTTTCTGTCTTAGAATTGATGCTAAGAGAAGGTAAAGGGTTTTTTTTAAGTTAATGAAGTCTTGTATTTTTTTAAACAGTCATCTTATATATCCAAAAGTCATAAAATTGAAACCATAACAGATATACCCTAGTAGTAATTCAGACACTACTTTTTAAATTCAACTTTTTTTTTCAGTTCCAGATTCTCTCCCCATCTTCACACCCTCCCCTACCCACTGAGAAGGCAAAAGTATAAAACCCATCACAAATATGAAATGATGCAGAACAAATTTATACTTTAGTCATATTTCAGAAAAGGAAATAAGATGATATTTGCAAAAAGCCCTTAGCACAGCACCTGGTATATCAAGGGTACTTAACAAATACATGGGTAACTAGACTCTTCTTCCTGAGGGCAAATCTGTCCTCAGACCCTTACCAGCTTTTTGACTCTGAGCAAGTCACTTCACTCTGTTGCCTCAGTTTCCTGATCTATAAAATGAGCTGGAGAAGGAAATGGCCCGTCTCTTCAATATCTCCAAAAGGGGTCACCAAGGCTGAACAACATATTAATAAAATATTATTTTTATTAATAATAAGATAAATAAAATTATAATAATAATAAAAGCATATTGCCTTTCTATATAGTATTCCTACAGGCTTATGCTTCCATCTGATCAGAGAATCGACCCAGCCTCTGCCCTCAAAGTGTTCTTTGGTACAGAACTTTTGATGCCCAAAATGATGAGAACCTTTTGTATCTTCTTTGTTCCTGACTCATTTCTGTTCCCAGCTCTGCCTCTGCTCCTGGGAAGCCAACCACACTGTTAGAGCATCATTATAGACAGTAATGGTTTACATGATCACAGCAGTACCAGCAAAACACATGATTGTTTTTCCTTTTTAACTCTGTTCTTGAAAGCAAAAACAAAGGTAAAAATGACTGGGGTTTTACACAGTGACTTCATTTGTTTGTGAGGACGCAGCATACAAACACTTTGGATAATGGTGTATGTTATTTTTACATTGCGTGACTATAAAATCACAGGATGTGAGCGTTCAGAGGAACCTTCAGGGTTATATATTTTAAGGACTTGCTCTTTGCTGAATGTCTTAGAATGGCTGTGTTGTTTTTTGTTGGATTTTTTAAGCCATCACAGGAGAAATAACATTTTGGGGTAATGGACTCACATCAATTTTATATAGTTTAGGGTTTTCCAGCATATTTGTTGATGTTGTTCAGGGTCTTTTGCTCATGTGAGGAAGCTACTTCCCTTCCATTTAGTTTCTGGAGAACAAAGATATCCAAGCTTACAGTGAATAAGGAATTAGAGGCTCCTTTTTAAACTGTGTGTTTCCATGTTTAAACTGAGTGGTCCATGTTTCCTCATTGGTGAAATGAGGTTGTTGGAAAAAGAGCAAAGATTCTCAACCTTTTATGTAATGGATATCTACAGCAATCTGGTGAAACCTATGGACTCCTTAATAGAATAATCTTTTTTTAAATGCATAAAGTATAGAGGATTACAAAGGAAATCAATTATATAGAAACATAATTATTTTTTCAAAAAACTTGTCTAAGTTCACTAACCTCAGGCTAAAAACCCCTGGATTAGATCATCTCAAAAGATACTTTCCCACTTTAACATTCTGTGTTCTATTACATTATATTACTGAATTATATGTCTGTAATTAAATCTTAATCTTTAGTGATGCCTACTCAAGAGCCAGCTTCAGAGTCAATTAGGGTGAGCATAGACTCAGTCTCTGCCTTTGATACCGAATGGCTATTTGGGGTTGGGCAAATTATTTAGCTTCTCACTGTCATTAGGCAACTCCCTAAAACTATAAAATGACAGCAAGGAGCAGCAATACGCACTGGTAGAGGGAATTTTCTTGTTGGGAATTCCCTGCATCAGATCTGGTTCCCTATGATTCTCTCAGATTGTTAACTGTCTCTCCTGTCTGCAGATGGAAAATAAAAAGATAATAATTAGGCAAGTTGTGGATAGTCTAGCAAATATTGTGTGTGTGCACGCATGCGCGTGCATGTTTTAATCTAGATCAGTGGTTCCCAAACTTTTTTGGCCTACCGCCCCCTTTCCAGAAAAAATATTACTTAGCCCCCTGGAATTTTTTTTTTTTTAATTTTAATAGCAATCAATAGGAAAGATAAATGCACCTGTGGCCATCACCGCCTCCCTGGATCGCTGTAACACCACCCACCAGGGGGCGGTAGCGCCCACTTTGGGAATCACTGATCTAGAGTCTAGGAGGCAGCTAGGTGGCTCACTGGATAGAGAGAGCCATGCCTGGGGATGGGAGATCTTGCGTTCAAATTTGGCTTCAGGCACTATCTAGCTATGTGATCCTGGGCAAGTCACTTAACCCCCACTGCATAGTCCTTAACTGCTCTTTATATGTGTGTGTGTGTGTATTTTTTAATATAACAACAAATTTCCACACAAGTTTTCCTAAATTATATGATTGAATTCCCCTCCCTCTCTTCCCTTTCCCCTCCTGGTGTTGGCAGGCCATTCAATCTGGGTTATATCATGTAAAATTAATTGTTCTTATGTCTCAGAATCAATACACAGTATTGATTCTAAAAGGGTAAAAAAAAAATTTAGAGTCTAAACCTGATGACATATTCTGAGTAAGAATTCTTCATAACTTGGTTAGCTATAGAGATATAAACCCAGGGCATGATATGTTTTGGTTTGTCTGGTTTTTTAAGTTGTGAATGTAGAGGGCTAAGCTACAAATGACTGAAAACAACCTATGAAAACAGTTTAATGCTATAATCAAATAAAAATATACAGCAGTTTGTCTAATATATTTAATGCCGTGAATAATCATTATTCTGTGCCACAGTAATTGGATATAAATTGGAAGCTGTTCATAGAAATAACTCCAATTAATATTACTTTTGAACTGATAAACCAAGCATTTCTGGGGGTCACTTATGCAGAAGTAATTTAATGGACCAGGAAGATGCTCCAAGAATCTCTGACTCCAGAACCTCCTTGCCAGGCCTTCCTGATTTTTCCATCTGATTAAATCATGGACATGGGGTTGGGACATGGGGTTGGGAAGGAGAGTTTATGACTCCTCTAGTATTCTGGAATAAGGATCCTAAGAGGCATAATGATGCTCCACTTTCCCTAGGCAGATGAATAGTAAGTGCTAGGCAATGGGGGTTAGGTGACTTGCCTGCATACCTGGGAAGTGTCTCAGGCCAGATTTGAACCTAGGATCTCCCGCCTCCTAGCCTAGCTCACTTTCCACTGAGCCACCCAACTTTGCCCCCACCTTAATCCTTAAATAGTCCATCTCTGCCCTCAGTTTAACTGAAATCAGACAGCCACCCTATTAATGGTAACCAGATAGTTTTTCCATCAACAAACAAATACTCTGGCACAGTTGCCAATTTGGCAATTAGATATATGAGGAGTTTTATTAAATCAAAATAGACTCCGTTCCTTCTTCTCTCTTCTCTGTTGATGCTTCATTCCCCTATTCTGTAGTTACAGGATAGAGAATCTTACATCGCCCTTCTTGTTGGAGCCAAGTATGGGATCAGCCAGATTATCAACAGTAAACTCAACATTATGTCAACGTTAGCCGAGTTTACGAATATTAGCCGAGTAGAGCTGATGGAAGAGTCGGAGAAAGTGAGCATGGTCAAAATTTATCTCCAGGATGTCAAGGTAACTAAGGTTAGACAACTCTATGAATCAAAGTGCCAAAGCTTGTCTCCATAAATCTTCTGTGGAGAAGAGATGTCATGATTTTAAGATTAGAAAGTAATCTGTACAAAAATAAGATAAAAGATGAAGTACCAGCGCTAAGAAAAATGGATTACATTGTCCACCAGTCACAATGCTGACTGTGTGCCTACAAAGTCTACCAACCTCTGGGAAGGGTCGAAAATGTTTCCATTGCCTGAAACAAAACCCAGAAACATTATAGTGAGAAAATAAACTGTCAGGGAAATTGTCATAGACTTGTAAAGCTTAAACCTGAGGACCAGGAGATTATGCCATATATGCCTTGGTTCAGGCTAGATTAAGGATGTTATAGGGAACATAAATCAGGAGTTTAACTTGGAATAATTATCCTGTCGTGATTTTTAAAATCCTAAATCTATCTTGCTTTTTAAAATTTTTACACTATTCACGGATGGCATTTTTACAGTCCTCTCCCCTCCCCATTTCTTCTTTGTCCCTCTCTTGATCTTCAAATAAGATAATATTTGTAAAAGCTTAGTACATAGTAGGGGCTATAAGAAAGCTCACTTCCTTTCCCTTTTCCCTCTTTTCATAGCATCTTCTTTTCCAATTCACAATTTAAGGAAAATAGTAGAGGAAGAAGTTAGAGTGCTCGGGTTGGTGGTTGCATTGGGGAAGGGCCATTGCTATGTAGTAAATGTGTTAAGGAAGGGAAGTTACAGGGGAAAACCTTCCCACTTTCTTCCTCCATCCCC
Source organism: Gracilinanus agilis (assembly GCF_016433145.1). Taxonomy (NCBI): domain Eukaryota; kingdom Metazoa; phylum Chordata; class Mammalia; order Didelphimorphia; family Didelphidae; genus Gracilinanus; species Gracilinanus agilis. The sequence goes on along the minus strand of NC_058130.1, from coordinate 252,483,813 downwards.
CCTCGGGTGTCTCTACCAGTACCCAAATGTGCTCATCCCCTTCATTACCAATATGGCAGTGGGTGATGGAATGGATTGCCCATGGCAGGCTAGGGCCCTGTGTAGGCATCATTGATATCTTCTGAAAATTCTCTCATGCTTATATAAATATCAGACCTTGTTTTACCTTTGAAGCTTCTCACTCTGTTGCTGGAATCTAATAGTGCTAAAGACCTTGCCTGCCTCATCGCTGGCTACTACAGACTGTTTGTTGATTCAGCCGCCTCCATATTCCTGTGGGGGAGGAATAAACAAGGTCATCGGATTTCTGCAGAAGAAGGTAAGACTCTGATCATGACAGGCTTGTGGTGGAGAGTTATGACACAAAATGAGATGCTAAGGGGGCAGCTCAGGGGATGGAGAGCCAGGCCTAGAGATGGGAGGTCCTGGGTTCAAATCTGGACTCAGACACATCCTAGCTGGTGACCCTGGACAAGTCACTTAACCCCCAATTGCCTAGCCCCTACTGCTCTTCTGCCTTGGAATCCATACTTAGTATTGATTCTAAAACAGAGGGAAAGGGTTGGGTTTTTTTTTTTTTTTTTTTCATTCTTATCTTTTAGGGTTGTATTCCTTTACAACATTGTGTTTGTTTTATATACTGTTTTCTTTGCTCTATCATTAACTTCTTTTTTTTTTTTAACCCTTAACTTCTGTGTATTGGCTCATAGATGGAAGAGTGGTAAGGGTGGGCAATGGGGGTCAAGTGACTTGCCCAGGGTCACACAGCTAGGAAGTGTCTGAGGTCGGATTTGAACCTAGGACCTCCTATCTCTAGGCCTGGCTCTAATCCACTGAGCTACCCAGCTGCCCCCTCTATTATTAATTTCTGGAATGTTTGAAAGACTTTTCTGAGTTCATACAGAAAGTGAATAATAACAATAGCTAGTATTTACACAGTATTGATTCTTAAACGGAAGGTTGAGAGTTTAAAAAAAAAAAGAGCGATGCTAAATTCCTCTTAGGGGAGCAGTGTTGTATTCTAGGAGTTCAAAATATGCCCCTATAAAGGATTAAAATGCCTTGTTTAGGAATAAGTTGGGGAACATAAGGTTTTCCTTTCAATCAAGAAAACACCAAGCATTTATTTAGTGCCTACTATATGTCATGCACTGTTCTCTAAGTACTGGAAATATAAAGATAAAAATAAGACAATCCCTCCCCATTTGTATTTTTTTTTTCTTTTGAGCCTATTGATTTATTAAGCAACGCATACCAACTGCCTAAAAACTCTGGACCAGGTCCCATCCTCAGGTTAGGAATGGGCCATGTATACAGGGAGATAGACTTTTTATACAGTGTAAAACAATCAAATAAGACCAGTGAATTCAGAGGAAAAATATGATGTTGGGTAATCTGATTTATAATTGAAAGAAAGATTAGGGGCTTTCCAAATGGCCACGATTCCCTCAATTCAAGAAAAGAGAAAGGCTGTTTTGTTTTCCCAATTACACATGACAATTTCCAAAAATGTTTTCTGAGGTTATATATATGTATATACATATATACATATAGATACACATATACATATATACATATTTACATATATGTATGCATGTATATGACATATACATGTATATATAAATAAGATTTTCTCCCTCCCAGAGATGGTAAAAGCAATTTGATCTGGATTATACATGTATTATCATGAAAAAGATATTTCCATATTATTCAGTGTTGTAAGAGAATGTATATAGTGTCTTAAAATCTACACATCACATATGTTCCCTCATTTGATCTTCACAATAACCCTGGGAGGTAAATGCTATTGTTATTCCCATTTTACAGATGAGCAAACTGAGGCTGAGTGAGGTTAAATGCCTTGCTCATACAGCTAGTAAGAGTCTGAGGTAGGATTCAAACTCCTGTCCTCCTAACTCCCAGTCTAGCACCCAGCTACCTGTCTGAGACAGAGATAGGGCTTGAACCCAGTTTTTCCTAACTCCAACCTTCACTTTTCATCCATTAACCCGCATCTGGCCCATGACAAATTATAGCATAAGCAAGTTTATATTGGGTGCCCTCCTTTCTCTCTCGCCCCTGTTCTCTTACTGTCCCCTAATCAAAGAGTGGTTATTTACACTTTAATTTCAATTTAAAAGGATGTGCCACTCTTAAGTCTTGCCTCTTACTGGAGGATGAAAGGCTTTGTCTTCTGGAAAAGATATTTGGGAGGTCAAAGGAGTCTATCCTGGCATCCATCTAATCCCATCACCTACACAGCCTGACCTTGAGTTGGACACTGCCGAATGGGTGGTGCAGCAAATCAAGTATCAGACTTGGACTCAGGAAGACCTGAGTTCAAATCCTGTTACAATTTTATTGGTAACACCACTACTAGGTCTGTATCCCAAAGAGATTTTTTTTTTAAATGGGAAAGGACCTGTTTGTACAAAAATACTTATAGCTGCGCTTTTTTTTTCCAACCTAGTCTACTTTATTTCTTCACTCAGTCCATATCTGACTTTTATCCTTCCTTCCTCTCCTTTTTTTTTAAGCATTTATTAATATTTATTTTTTTGAAAAGTTAACATGGTTACATAATTCATGCTCTTACTATCCCCTTCACCCCCCGACTTCCCCCTCCCCCTGTGGCAGATGTGTATTTCCACTGGTTTTAACATGTGTCATTGATCAAGACCTATTTCCAAATTGTTAGTTGCATTGGTGTGGTAGTTTCGAGTCTTCATCCCCAATCATGTCCACCTCAACCCATGTGTTCAAGCAGTTGTTTTTCTTCTGTTTCCACTCCTATAGTTCTTCCTCTGAATGTGGGTAGCATTCTTTTCCATAAATCCCTCAGAATTGTCCTGGGTCATTGCATTGCTGCTAGTACAGAAGTCCGTTACATTCTATTTTACCATAGTGTATTTGGTCTCTGTGTACAATGTTCTTCTGGCTCTGCTCCTTTTACTCTGCATCAATTCCTGGAGGTCTTTCCAGTTCACATGGAATTCCTCCAGTTTATTATTCCATTGAGACAATAGTATTCCATCACCAACATATACCGCAATTTGTTCAGCCATTCCCCAATTGAAGGGCATACCCTCATTTTCCAGTTTTTTGCCACCACAAAAAGCATATAGCTGCGCTTTTTATGGTGGCAAAGAATTGGAAACTAAAGAGGTGTCCCTTGAATGGGGAATGGCTGAACAAATTACAGTATATGATGGTGATTGAATACTATTGTGCTATAAGGAGTGATGAACGGGATGGTTTCAGAAAGACTGATACAGAGTGAAATAAGCAGAACCAGGAGAACATTGTACACAGTTACAACAATATGGTGGAATGATCAACTGTGATAGACTTTGTTACTAACAGCAATATAATGAACAGAACAATTCTGAGGGACTTAGGACAAAAAACACTACTTCTAGAGAAAGAATTTCTGGAGTAGAAATGCAGATGAAAACTATTTTTTAATCACTTGTTTATTTGGGTTTATGTTTTGGAGTTTTGGTTTTATAAGACTATTCACTTACAAAAATAATATGGAAATCTGTTTTGCATGATAATAAATGTGTAACCCAGGAGAAAAAAAAAGATCTGTCCTTAAAAAGATACCAGGAAATGCAGACCTACTGGGTTATTTATTATCTTAAGTTCTTGTCCATAAGGAATAAATATGAATACTTTTTAAAAAACACTAGCTCTAGGTAAGTGACTTGGCTCTCTCAGGCTTATTTCCTCATCTGTAAAATGAAGATATTTATTCTTACCTCAGAGGATCGTTGTGAGGATCAAAAGAGATAATGCATGTAAAGCATTTTACAAATCTTAAAGCACTATAAAATGCTATTGCTATTTATACTCTTAGATGGGGGGAAAATTACATTTTTGTTTTCACTAACCTCTATATAATATGGTTGAGCATTTCCTTCAATTATTTTATTTTTGAATACTTAACTTCCATCTTAGAATCAATACTGTGTATTAGTTCTAAAGCAGAAGGGCTAGGCAATGGGGGCTAGGAAGTAACTGAAGCCAGATTTAAACACAGGACCTCAGAAAAAAAACAATCTGCACTGGTGGAAGGAATGCCCACATCATTTAGATCATGGATTTAATGAAGTATAGAAGAAATACTTCATATAATTTTGAGATTGTGTTTCTTATTTGGGGGTTGTTTTTAGCTTTGTACTTTACAATGTCTGTATTTATTATAATTTGATTTATAATAAATTTTTAATTAAAAAATAATAATAAAAAAATAAACCCAGGACCTCCTATCTCTAGGCCTAACTCTCTGTTCACTAAGCCACCTATGTGCCCCCTCCTTCAATGATTTTATAATATTCTTATGAAAAGCAAAACGAGTAGAACTAAAAGAACATCCTATACAGCTACAGAAATAACATTTGGAAAATAACTCGTGAATATCCAACTCCAGAGAGAGAACTGATAAATAGAAACATGAAAGATGTAATTTATATATACATATTTTTTTTCTCAAATGATGCCTTTTCTAAGGCAGGGAGTGGAGGATGGGAAGGAGATACCTGGGAATTTTAATGTAACTAACAAACAAATAAATCACTTTAGAAAATTTTAGGGGGAAAAAAACACAAATAAATTACTTTAGAAAAAAAACATTCTTCTGAGAAGGGGTCCCCAGGTTTTACCAGCCTGCCCCAGGTGGCCCATGACACAAACAATGTTAAGAAACCCAGCTGTACCTCTCTGTTACAGGTTATGAATCCAGAGCCTGCAGTGACTCAGAAGAATCATCTGAAGTTGACTCTTCCCTGGAGTTCCTTTCAGACAAGCACCTGATGAAAATGGGCCACATAACGCCTCTCTGTGAAGAAGAAGAACCAGAAATGCTTGATGAGCAGAAAGAGGGGAGCGTCACCCCGACGGAGGCCCAGAAAGGCATGTGCAACGGAGTTAGCAACATCACTGACCTCACCTCTGAGGGCTCTGATTCGGCCAACACGGAGAGCCGCGGCTGCAAGACCAGTGGGTCTAGTGACTCCATGGATGCCTTGGAAGAGGATGACTTGGATGCCTGCTCCTCCAGCAGACCCGAGTTTTTCCATTTCCACAACTCCAACTTTAAAGAAAGTTTCGATGAAAATGATCCCTCACCTTCTCTGGACAGCGGCAAGGAGAAAAGAGGCCAACTAGAGACCAGCGGCTTCCTGTGCCTCCTCGAGTTATCCCAGAGAGCCAGCACTGAGCTCCCAAAGACTGAGTTCTCCAACCACTCCAGCGCCCTTAAATCTAGCCCAGGGAATGAGCCGAATGTGCCCATGGTGGACCCCAGGCTGTATGATAGCAGCAGCATGGAGTACTACAGTCTGTGTTCTAATGTTTCTCCTGCCAGCATCCTGAGCAACAGCTCTGAGAGCAGTTCTAGGAACGGTCCAGCACAGCCAGGTCAGGAGGGGAAAGTCTGGAAAGTGGTGCCAGCCTCGGTGGTAGAATCCCTCCTTTTCAGTCCTTCTCCGAGTTTTGAAGACACCAGCTCAGATGAGGAATTTTATGATGCTGCTGACAAGTTGACACCCTCAGATTCCCTCTCAGGTGAGCTCATGGCAAGTTGGAGCTGCCACCTTTGATTTGGAAGGCAGAGAGAACTTACTGATTAGTGATGGTGCCCCTAGAGCTTCGGGTGCTCTAGAGTCTCTAGGCGGAGAAAGTTGGAAGCTTTATGAATATATAACTATTCCTTCCACATCACTGGGGTTAAGGGAACCCTGTGATCTGGAAAATCCACATAGTTTTTTGGCCCTCTCTTTGTACCAGAGAAAAAGTCTAAATTTTCTCTCCGTTTTTCTTTTATGCAGTGTTTATATATATATATATATATATATACACACACATATATATATGTTTATAGTACCTTATTTATGTTTATGTTTATATATGTTTATTTATTATAAATATATATTATTTATGTTTATATATGTTCATATATATGTTTATAGTACCTTATTGTAAATTTTGGGTTAAATATGCAATTCTGAGTTTCTAATCTAGTTTCTGAAGTGTATGCTGGCCTTGATGTGTTGTCTGCAGCTTCCGAGAAACCCCACTCCCAAAATTCCCATTTAATTTCTTATACCAACCTTATAGCAAAGCCACAATGGTGAATGTCTCAATGTGAAAAGTTTAACTCTGTTTCTGCCAGAACTCTTTCTCTCTGCCAACCCAGAATATTCCACCATCCGAAGGGCATATAGAGACATACACATACACACACCACATGTTCCAAGTGATTCTTTCAGAATAGTCACACACACACATACGTACTCAAAGTTTAAAATAGCATCTGAATATAAAGGCCAAAAGCTTGTTAAAAATTAAAGATGTGGCTAGAGGGGAGATAAGTTCAGTCATATAACTTAGGAAAACGTGTGGAAATTTGTTATAATATGTCTTTGGTAATAAATAAATGAATGAATAAAAAAATAAATTTCCAAATCTAAGTTTAAATCTAAATAAATCTAAAAATCTAAATAAATATCTAAGTCTAAATGTTTATAAATATAAAACAAATAATAAATGAACAAATGCGTGGAAATTTGTTATAATGTCATTAGTAATAATGAATAATATAATGAATGGATAAAAAATATCTAAATTTAAATCTAAGTTTAAGTATTTATAAATATAAAATAAATAATAAATGAATAAATAAAAATTTAAAGATGTACATGAAGGGAAAGATCATCTTTTAAAGATGTTGGAACCATATATAGCTTTGTCATTTGTCTTCACTTGGTTGTAGCTGACTCTTTGTAACCCCCTGGACCAGCGCTCCCTATGGGGCTTTCTTGTCAAGGATACTGGAGTGGTTTTGCCATTTCCTTCTCCACTGGATCCTTTTGTCAGGCAGTCAGAGGTTAAGTGAAGAGTCTTAGGCTGAATTTGAACTCAGGACTTCCTGACTCTAGGCCCAGCACTCTATCCTTTGAGCCATGTAGACATACAGAGGTTAAGTGACTTTTCCAAGCTTACATGGCCAAAAAGCATCTGAGACTGGCTTTGAGCTCAGGACTTCCCAACTCTAACCACTTAGAGAAGGCGGAATGATGGCTAGGGAACTAACAAGACAAGGGATCTGACTCTGCCATTCAGTCCCAAAAAGTATCCTTTCTGAGAATGACCAAAAACTCTTCTCCGTAGCGCTGAGACTAGAACTTTATTGTAACTGCGGTGGTGGCAATGGTGGCACGTCATGTGTGGGATCTAACCAGGTACTTTTCTTCTTGTCTTTCTCTCTAGATCAGAGCACAGTTCCTCCAGAGGAATGGAGTGATCTGGGGTCTAAAGTTAAAAAAAGAGAGAGCTCAGAGGAAGGCCTTGCTCCAAGATCACATAAAAGAGAACATAACAGAAGAGCAGGGGTGAAAAAATATGCAAAAACTCTGAGAAAAAGAAGGTCTTTCTTACAGACTGACTATACATCTCAGGTTACCTTTCCTTTGGCTCCATCATGTTCCCTGGAAAGTGTCGACCACATGTGCTACTACGAAAGGGAGCCCTACCTGTCCTTTGTCTCTCACTCACCCACCGTGTCCTCCTTGCAGGACATGCAAGGAGAGCCTGGTCTGCTGGAAACAAAGGCCCTCGGGCTACTGGCTCCTCCCAGGGAAGCCAAGAGTAAAAACCACTCCTCAAATTTAATGGAAATGGAGCCCGAAACGATGGAAACCAAATCAGTCATTGATTCTTTTGTTTCTTCCATTTCAGCAGTTCGCCTCAGGATTGACCCAGAAAATAAAGAAAATTCTAGTATTTCCCCTTTGACTAGCACTCCAAGCAGCTTCCCTCATCATCTCTCTTCAGGTTTGTTTGAACAAAATGGCCAGTCAGATCCTTCTGAAAAAACCTTTCAACTTCAAGATGGAAACGATGGTCTTCACAGGGACCAGAGGGTCAGGACTCAGAACCACCCCTCCAATTCCTCTGATGCCCATGCAGGGACCAAAGACGGTTTGACAATCAGCCCAGAAGAACAGGAAGGAACACCAGGAATCCCAGGGATTGGCATAAAAACACAGTTTGAAGTGGGATTCAGGCATCTGTTTGAAAACCCAATACAGGAAACAATCCAAAAATGCCTCGAGCCTTTTTCTTCAGGGGACCTATCCAGAAACAGTGAATGTGTTAAAAAATCAGGAGAGGAGGTGCCTTTTTCTGCTATCAAAGACCAAAGAGGGGAGCAATTCATGCAACCTTCTTCTGGAGACTGCAAAGAAACAGGTTTTTCTATTTGTGACATCAATCAAAACAGTGGTATTAATCTCTTTCAGGAGGAACCCAAGAAAGATTTGTCTGAAGACTCAACGGATGATACAAGTAAAAAGTCCCTGGCTAATGTGCCTTTTGAGATTAGTGATCAATGTGGGGAAATGGCCCCTCTCTCCAAGTGGCAGACATTTGGGGCAAAGACTGATGGAGAATGGCCAGGACAAGAAGAAGCTAGAGAAACAGCCCTCTTAGTTGGTAAGGGCCCAACCTGCCTCCTCCAAGAGCAGGAGTTATTACTATCAAGCAAACCTTTAGGCGCTGATGCCTTTAATGGGCACCTGTCCATCCCGTCGGGCCTGCAGAGATTTCACGAAGGCCACTCTGTCCCAGAACCCCTGGACAATAGAATGAAGGCCAAGGTGCAATCTGGTGTCCCTCTCTTACCGGTAGATTTTAACCCACAGAATCCACCTTCCTGCCACCCGGCAGATGCTTTCAGGCAGGGGACGGATCACAACCTGAAAGAACTGAAGTGTCCTGACTATTTTTCCACAGCACGTGGCAATATCTTCCAGACAGAAAAGGGAAGCCTTAGTATCGTGCCTCCTTCTTCAAAGAGGCCTCTCCTATGCTTTGTTCATAAAAACAATCCTAACGTTTCCATGAACCACAGGTCGGATTGTTCCTTGGATTTTGCAGGAATGGAACCGTGCAGCTGTCAGTTATCCTATGCCACTTGTTTTCGTGGCTCAGACCCCGAGATGGACGATGACGCCTCCGACTTGGAAACGACGCTGTCCTCGGCCCCTCTCACGACACCCCCTTCCTCAGGAAGCCAGTATTCGGTCCGGTGGAGACCCGAGCTCCCCCGAAGCAACAGCTGCAGCGGCGGCGAACCCCAGCTGAGGAACAGCTGCCTCTGGCCCGAGTATTATGCCAAAATGGTAAACCAGCTGAAGGCTGGACTCTGCACATCCCCGGATGGCTTTTGCCAGCTCTTGGATCACGTGGTCGAATTACAGGATATTTTAGAACGGTTTGGGGGCAACGGGAACAGACACCCCCAAGACAGATGTGCCTGGTGCTTTTCTGAAAACAGGAATAGCCTGTGTGCGGGATCCCAGAAGCTCATGTCCAGCTGTCAGCACGTGATTAAAATCGACCAGTCGCCCGAAGAAATGCAGAACGCAGTACAAGAAACGTTCCGAAACCTCATCCAGCTGATGGACTTGTGCCTCCAGTTTACAAACTGTGGCCGCTGCGTGAGGACGCACAGAGACGTCATGGTGAACCTCAAGGACGTTGTTTGCGCCTACTATCAGTTTGTGCAGGCGGCCAAGCTGGCCTGTGAGAGGGGCTATCGAGATTTAAGTGTGAAATTATTAGCGCGCCAGTGCACCGCCCTCACGGCGGCCGTGTTCTGTCTCACCCAGAAGTTCCGGGCCTCCATGGCCCTTTGAGCCTCGGTCCTGCCGGGCCTGCGGCTCCCTCCGACCCACCCCCCACCCCGAGGTGGGCGTGTCCCTGAGAAACGACCCTCCAGCATTAATGTTTAGAGAGTTATCACAATAAACCCTGATGTTGAACGGTAGTCTGAATCCTATGTGTGAGGAGGTGGGGTTCGCAAGACAGACGGGGGGGGGGGGGGGCCACGTCCGTTTAGGTTGGGAATAGAAGGAGAAAAAGAAGATATTTGGCTTGTTTTCCACGCTGTGGTATTTTTCATGTTTGCAGGGAGGCTGCCCTGGCTTTGGGAATCGGGAGGGTGTGAGAGAAAGGGAAGTTTTCCGGATGAATGCTAGAGTCTCCCAGAAAAAGGAAAAGAGGAAAAAAAAAAGTCATCTAACATCTCTGCACCTCAGAGATTTTTAAAATCAGGAGATTGGTCTAGATGGCCTCCAAGGTGCTAATTCTAAATTTATGCATACAATCATTGAGCTTTCTGGATTCCTCCTCTTAGCTGGTATGATAATTTTACCTAATTTTCAGTTTCTAAATGGGAACAAACATGTGCCTGGAACTTTTCTGAAAACAGCAATAGCATCTGTTACAAGAAATTTTAAAAATCCACTCCATTTAAAATTATTTATTTAATTTTATTGTTTATTGTTAAAGTATTATCATTCATTAATAATTAAATTCTTGTTAAATGATTACTGTTACTATGAAATATTTATTTAATTTTAAGATATTAGGGAGGGGAATCTAGGTGGCTCAGTGGATTGAGAGCCAGACCTAGAGATGGGAAGTTCTGAGTTCAAACGGTGGCCTCAGATACTTCCTAGCTGTGTGACCCTGGACAAGTCACTTAACCCCCATTGCCTAGTCCTTACTGCTCTTCTCTCTTAGAACCAATTAGTAGTACTAAATTTAAGATGGAAGGTAAGGGTTTAAATTTTTTTTTTAAGCATGGTAGAGGGGAGGAAATGGCTTATGTTTGCATCTTCAATATGTAAATAGTAGCAAATGTCACACTCATCTAGCAGTTTCAATAATTATAAACAATCATTGGGGCCAGCTGGGTGGCTCAGGAGATTGAGAGCCAGACCTAGAGATGGGAGGTCCTGGGTTCAAATCTGGCCTCAGACACTTCCTAGCTGTGTGATCCTGGGCAAGTCACTTAACCCCCATTGCCTAACCCTTATCACTCTTCTGCCTTGAAATCAATATGTAGTATTGATTCTAAGATGCAAGGTAAGGTTTTAAAAAGAAATATCAAGGGGACAACTGGGTGACTCAGTGGATGGAGGGCCACTTAACCCCCATTGCCTAGCCTTTAACACTCTTATAAGTGAATAAATAAATAAAAAGAATCATGTTACTTTTACTAAATTATAATTGGGTATGGCTATAAGAGTCAGTGTAGGGGCAGTAGGGTAGCACAGCCTTGGAGTCTAGAAAACCCAGACTCAAATCTGACCTCAGACACTTCCCAGCTGTGTGACCCTGGGCAAGTCACTTGAGCCCCATTGCCTAGCCCTTACCTCTCCCCTGTCTTGGAACCAACACACAGAATTGATTCTAAAATGGAAGAGAAGAGTTTAAAAAAAAATTACCTATAAGGCACCTGCCTTTGTCTAATCTAGAGTTGAGAACCATGTTATTTGCATTATTCCTCCCTCCCTTCCCAAAAAAAAAAACCAAGACCAAAAACATCTTTAAATATATATTGACTATTGAAAGGGAGAAGAAATTTAGGTAAATTGTCATACCTGTTTACAGGATGAACCCAGAAAACTCAAGAGGCGCTTTAAGCCTATGAACATATAAAGAGATATTTTTTAAAGGCTATGCTTGGAAGTTAAAGGCAGTGAGGTGGCTCAGCAGATAGAGCACGGGACTGAGAATCAGGAAGACTTCTCTATGAATTCAAATCTGGCCTCAGACACTCAGTAATTGTGTGACCCTGCTCCAGTCACTTCACCCTGTTTGCCTCAGTCTGTCTGTAAAATGAACTTGAGAGGGAAATGACAAGCCACTTCAGTATCGTTGCCAAGAAAAACCCAAATGGGCTCACAAAGAGTGGGACCCTACTAAAACAACTGGATAGCAAAAATGCCAGTTGAGCATTTTCCCTTTTATTTTCAGTAAACTCCATTAACTTCCTTGTGGCTACTATCAGACACCACCAGTGCCTTCAGCTCCTGTAGAAGGAGCCTGCCCAAGAGAAGGAACAAATGAAAAAATCAAACATTTGCTCCTAAAAATTAATATGAATGTTGGGAGAAAGCAGAGAGATAACAGGACAGAAGAAAAGGATCCTTAGAGAAACCTTCAGAGATTTCAATTGGGCCAACTGTCAATGAAAATGGAGACAAGTGTGACATTTGCTACTACTATATAATCTTAAAATCAAAGATGTAAACATAAGCCTTTTTCCCTTCTTCCATGCTTTTTTTTTTTTTTAACTTTTACCCTCCATCTTAGAATCAATATTGTGTATTGGTTCCAAGGAAAAAGAAAGCAATAAGGGTAAGGCAAAGCAGGTTAAATGACTTACCCAAGATCATACAGCTAGGGAATGTCAGAAGCCAGATTTGAAGTCTGGATGGCTCTCAATCCACTGAGCCACCTCACTGCCCCCCCCACCTCAACATGCTTTGATCAGGTATTGGGGGGCATTTTAGTGAATTGGGAACTGGTCAGTGACAGCCCAGAACTTATGAGCATGTAGAGAAGGCTCTGCCTCTGTGGACTTCAAACCAGGGGAAGGTTTTCTCTTACTCTTTCCAAACCTGAAGGAAAAGCCTAAAAGAATGCGCATTAAAACTGGCCAAAGGAACCTTCTCTTTTCTCTGCCAGGGGTGAGGGAGGGAGGGATAGCTGTAAGGAGAGGAAGAGGAGGTAATAGTGGTGATTGCAGTGACTTCCTAGGGCCAGCTGTCTCCTTGGTTTATTTTCTCTTTTTATATGACTGAGGATCATAGATGGAATAGACTAGTAGACTATGCCCTTGTGAGATCTCAAAAGACCCCTGTTCCCATTACACTTAGCTATGTGATCATAGAATTTTAGAGTTGGAAGAGGTTTGTTTTTAATTTTCTTTTTTAAGAAACCCTATATTAATATAGTTTGTTCCCAAAAAAAACATATTAATTTAACAAATTAATTCACAAATTCTTCTCATAAATGTTTTAAATTTTCCTCTGAACTTAACTTTTTTCCCAATGTATTTATCATTGATGCCCTTCCCTCTTTTTTTCCCCATCGCTATCTCTAGGCAGTAACTCAACACCTACGCGTCCCCACTGCCACAGGATAAAAAAAAAAAAGTTCTCTTTTTTAACATAGAAATATAATCAATTAAAATAATTCAATATATTGGCCAGGCCTGAAATGTTAGGCACTTCTGGGGAAAAGCAATATAACAAAATAGTTTTATAGCTGAAAAATTTCCAATTCCATAAGACTGAATGGTTATTTCAGTGGCAACAGGCATTTGGTTTTATGTGAACTTTGCACCTAGCTGGGATCTAATACTTCATTCTGCTAAATATTTTCTATTTTCTTTTCTCACTAGTGTAGGTTGGTATTCGTTTTCCTTCCATTACAAGCCAATGGCTAATTCTACCTAGAGGGTCCCTATCCCAAGCCATGCCTGAAGCTGAAATTCACTCCCTAGAATCTGCTACAAGTGGAAATCCAGACTTCACTTGGAGATGACCAGAAGTGGGGAATTTTAGAAAAGCTCCTTCCATTTTTAGAATTGTTAGGAAACTTTTTCATTTGTCCATCAGCAACTTACACCCACTGGCCCTAGTTCCATTTTCTGGAGCCAAGCAAAACAAGCCTAATGTGGCTTCTCTTAAAATTCTAGAAGATAGATGTCTTTCCCAATTGTCCTCTTTTTCAGTGCTAAATATTATCAGTTCTTTAAGCCAATCCTCACATGGTATGTTTTCAAGTTGCCATCTTCTGTGTGAACCTCTACTCAGCAATGCCCTTCTTAAATAAAATGTAGTCCTAGAACAGAACACAACTCCAGATGTGTTTTCAACAGCAAGACCCTCACTTCCCCTCATCTTGGATTCTGGACATTTATGTCAATTATGATTATAACAGCGTTGCTTGTAATATCCTTGTAGACAGATCCATCATTCAAACCTCTTGAGATATTTTGGATAGTCAATATATTGGGGAAGCAGCTAGGTAGAGCAAGGGCCTGGAGTCAGGAAGGTCTGAGTTCAAATATAGCCTCAGACTCTAACTGTGTGGCCCTGGGCAAGACACATAACCCTGTTTGCCTTAGTTTCCTCATCTATAAAATGAGCTGGAGAAGGAAATGTCAAACCACTCCGGTATCTTTGCCAAGAAAATCCCCAGTGGAATCATAGAGTGCCTTAAATGATCAAAGTGACTCAACTACTCTATGTATTAGGTATATCTCTTAGCTTTGTGCTATCTGCAAATTTGATAATCATGCCATCTGTGCTTTATTAAAAAATTCTGAACAGAACAGGGCCAGGAATAGAATCCTATGGAATGCCACAGTCTTCCAGACTGACATCAATCTGCTAATCATCTTTTTCTTTTCTTTTTTTCCCTGCCTATTGAATGAGATCTGAATAGATAGTGCAATGAATGAATGGCTGGATCTTAGAGTCAAGATCTGAGCTGAAAGGCAACCTCAGACTTTCACTAGATGTGTGACTCTGGGCAAGCCATTTAACTTCTTTCTGCCTCAATTTCCTCATCTATAAAATGGAGATAACAATAACACCAAGCTCCCAGGGTTTTTGTAAAGATTATTAAGATATTTGTAAAGCACTTTGCAAACCTTAAAGTTCTATTTAAATGCTAGCCATTATGATTATTAGTTTTAACTCCCACTATTATTAGAATGTAAGCTCTTTGAGGACAAGAACTATTTTTTTGTTTTTTCTTTATACCACCAGCACTTAGCACAGGCCCTGGCACATAGAAAGCACTTAATAACTGCTTACTAATTGATAGAGACAAAATGGATAAATACAGTCTGGATGATTCATTTCTATTTTGTCTACAAGGATGTTATGAGCAACTTTGTTAGATATTTCACTGAAATGTAAGTTTATAGCATTCTCCTGATCTCCTGGCCCACTAATGCTGTCAAAAAATGATATCAGGTTGGTCTGGACCTATTGTTTCTAATACATGTAAAAATAATTTTTGATATTTTCAAAAATTTTGAGTTCCAAATTCTCTCTCTCCTCTCTCACCAAGAAAGGAAACGATTAGATTTGTTCTATATGTGTAGCCTTGCAAAACATACTTCCATATTCATATTGTGAAAGAATGCATAGACCCCCTCAAAAAAATTCATGAAAAAAATAAAGTCAGGAATAGCATGCTGTGATCTCCAGTCAGACTCCATCAGTTCTTTCTTGGGAGGTGGGCAGCATTTTCCATCATGAGTCCTTTGGAATTCTCTTGGATCTTTGTATTGCAGAGAGCAACTAAGTCTTTCACAGTATATCATCGTGAAATATTCCTGTTACTGTGTATAATGTTCTCTGCTCATTTCAATCTGCATCAGTTCATTTAAGTCTTTCCAGGTTTTTCTAAAAGCATCCAGCTCATCATTTATGACACAATAAGATTCCATCACAGTCACATACCACAGTGACTTGTTCAGTCATTCCCCTCAATTTCCAATTCTTTGCCACCATAAAAAGAGCTGCCATAAATATTTTTGTACATATAGATCCTTTTCCTTTTCTTAAAAATCTTTTTGGGATACAGACCCCTAGATTTAGGCTTCACCTATCCTTTTTTTTTTTTTAACCCTTACCTTCCATCTTAGAATGAACAGAAGTATTGTTTTCCAAGGCAGAAGAGTGGTAAAGAGCTAGGAAATCGGGGTTAAGTGACTTGCCCAGGCTCACACAGCTAAGAAGTGTCTGAGGTCAGATTCAAACGCAAGACCTCCACTCCAAGTCTGGTTTTGTATTTACTGAGCTACCTAGCTGTCCTTTGCTTTATCCTGAAGACTTCTGGTGACTGCTGCTTCCCTTTTCAAGGCCTTGTAAATCTTCTGTCCCTTTAAAAACACATTCTAGGGAACAGTTAGGTGGCTCTGTGCATTTAGAACCTGGCCCAGAGATGGGTTCAAATTTGACCTCAGACATTTCCTAGCTGTGTGACTGTGGGCAAGTACCTTAATCCTCACTGCGTCACCGTCATTGATTTTCTACACACTGTAAGAGTTTTTAAGTAAATAAGGGTATTTAATTTTTTTTTTAATTCTAGAATTCTTCAAAGATTCAAAGTCAAGATCTCCAACCTATAATTAAGAAAACTCTCTTCTTTCTGAAAGGATTTCTGAAAATTCTCTCTAGTCATGAAATCTGTCCTGTTCCCCCACAGTTTTTAAGAGATCACCAATGGCTATTCAGCCATGGCCCAGATTCTTGTTTTTAAGAATTTGCTGTCTCGAAACAGTAACAAGACATCTCAAAGCACAATCTGTGGGCTTTTCTGGGACAGACAAATGTTTCAATTAAAGTAGCAAATAGCAAAAACTCCTACCAGGCAGATAGAAACATTCTTGCCTTAGTCCAGCCCTGTAATAAGCATCTCCAAAAGAAGGCTAATCTGTGATTTAGTTTCATGATGTAATAGATAGAGATCTGGCCTCGGAGCCAGGAAGACCTGGATTCAAAATCCATCATGAATTCTCATTCTCATAGAATCAATCCCAAAGATTCTCACTGAAAATCTCAAAGAATCTCAGAAGTGAAAGAGACCTCAGAGGCTATCAGAACTCATCCAACAAGGCCTTGTCATCACATCAGTCTAAGTAAATTGCATCTAATCCCCAGATCCACCAAGTTAGTAAATTTATCAAAAACAAATTAAACCAGGTTCAAATCCAGCCTCAGACACTTCCCAGCTGTGTGACCCTGGGCAAGTCACTTAACCCCCATTGCCTAGCCCTATAACAAATAAAAAAAATTAATATAAAAGGATATATACATAAAAGATATTAGGGTTTAAAAATTAAAAAAATATATATTAAAAAAACAAAAACAAATTAAACCCAGGGAATAAGGTTAGTCTGGGATAATTTGTATTTGATCACACCATGCTGGTTCATTTTTTAATCACTGGTGCCTAAATGTTCACTAATCATCTTTCTCAGTCTCTCTCGTGTCTCTCTCTCTTTAAAAATCCTTAACTTCTAAGATAGAATCAATTAGAATCAATTTCTAGGCAGAAGAGCAATATGGGCTAGATAATTGGGGTTAAGTGACTTGCCCAGGGTCACACAGCTAGGAAGTGTCTGAAGCTAATCATCTCTTTAATTTGTGAAGAGCATACCTAAACCATAGTCATCACAGTCAGCTCAGAGACCTCCAATGAGAGGAAATCTACTATCTCACAGCTACTTTTAGTAGTTATAGCGGTTAGGGAGTTTTTCCTGACATTGAGCTGAAATTTGCATCTCTACAACTTCTACCCATTCCTCCTAATTTATCCCTCTGGGGCCTTAGTAGAACAAGTCTAATCCCTCTTCAACATGACAGTGTTTCAAAGATCTGATGATATCAGTTGTTCAGTCTTGTCTAACTCTTTCATGACCCCATTTGGGATTTTCTTGGCAAATACTGCAGTGGTTTGCCATTTCCTTCTCCAGCTCATTTTCCAGATGAGGAAACTGAGGCAAACAGGATTAAGTGACTTGTCCAGGGTCACACAGCTAACATGTGTCTGAGGCTAGGTTTGAACTCATGAAGATGAGTTCTTAGCCTGGCACTTCCTGAGTCTTGGCCTGCCACTCTATCCATTATACCACCTAGCAATCATATCCCTCCTTTTTCCCCATGCAAACATCCCCCCTCCTGCATGATGCCTAGAGTCACCCAGCTAGGAAGTGTCTGAGGCCAGATCTGAACCCAGGAACTCCAGTCTCTAGTCCTGGAAATCTATCCAATGAGCCATTCAGCTGACCCACACACACATGACGTTCATATGATATTTTTGAGCAGTAACGTCAAATTCAAATAGAAATGGGGGCCACTATCTAATACACAAGCATACCTGTGAGGCATATATTAGCTTAGTTTTCAAATGTAATACAATCTATGTTAAATTTGGCCTCAGATACTTCCTAGCTGTATGACCCTTGACAAGTCACTTACCCCCCATCCCCATTGCCTAGTTCTTTCCACTCTTCTGCCTTGGGACCAACACACAGTTTGGATTCTAAGACAGAAAGTAAAGGTTAAAAACTTTTTTTTAAATGTAATTTGGAAATAGATGACCAATGTAATAAAATATATATTATTATATGTATTATATAAAATATTATATAATATATTCACATAAATATATTAAACCCTTATTCTGTCTTAAAATCAATACTGTGTATTAGCTCCAAGGCTAAAGAGTAATAAGGGCCTTAAGTGACTTGCCCAGGCTCATACACTAGGAAGTATCCAAGGCTAGTTTTGAACCTAAGACCTCCTGTCTCCAGGCCTGGCTCTCTATCCACTGAGCCACCTCACTGCCCCATATTAATTACATTTTAATCTGGTTGTGGCTGCTCTTAGGAATCTTGTGAAGCTCAGGGGCCATGTTTTGGGCACTTCTGATCTAGAGGCCTTCACCATCCTGGTCACCCTCTTCTGAATACCCTCCCCCTTATCAATGACCTTCCAAATGTAGCTCACCCCACCCCCAGACCCATTAAAACTACCCCCAGGTTCAAAGTACACTTTGTTTCAGTACCTAGCCAAGACTCCAACTCATGAACCTTATTACCAGACCAAACCACAGGACAAGTGGACTCCAAATAAAGGTATTTTCATTCATCAGAACAGCAAAAGAAATCACAAGGAACATCAGCAGCAAACATTACATGCAGCCATTTTCCAAACCACAACTTCCCAAATTTCTATTGCGTACAATACTCTGAGTCCACTCGGCACTCTTCCATGGCCTTACAAACTCAGGAGTAGGGAAGGGATGCTAGCGGCTGTCTTTTTGGACAAATGCCAAATCCCCAATGCCTGAAAGGGTCTGTATGACCACCATAGACTTCCTGGAGCAGTAAGAGACCTTGTTCCTTTCCCTCAAAGTGCCAGAAGCACCGGCAAGAACTCCAGTGTTACCTGTGCCAGATGTGCCAGGAGATGCTTCATGCCGCTGCTTCCACCATGAGCACTGGGTAGGGATAGTGGAGGGGGAATGATTTATGCCACTAGTTCTGATATGAACTGAACCCAGCTGTTCCCCTTCTCTTTCTCCTCTGTTGCCTCCCTTCCATCCCCGAGTCAGGTGTGTCTCCCAGCCTTGGTGCCTCTGACAACTTCAATTTCCCACTCAAGACCGTGGAATCTTTAGCAATGCTTTCACATCCCCCAATCGGTCCATCCTGTGTGTATTGAGTCCATGAACCAAGGCAACACATACAAAGAACAAAGCCAGCTCTAGCAAAGACAAGTACACAAAATAAACATCTATAGAATAAAAGAAAATGCAAGATAATTAAATACAAGTTAATTAGGAAAGGATGACTCTATATGTTGGGGACATCAGGAAAGGTGTCATGTAGAAGGGGATAGTTGAGCAGCAGCTTGAAAGAGAAGTTCCCCAGAGCCCTAGTTCGTGGGATTCTCCAGAATTCTATCCCTTTTCAACTCCTCAACAGAGTCCAAACAGTGTCACTCTTCCTTAGTGAAATGTATAGGAACATCTTTGAATGTCATTGCTGGGCAGGGCTTTGGAGTCAGGAAAGCCTAAGTTCAAATCTAGCATCAGGTATGTACTGACTGGGACTCAGAGTGAGTCATTTGACCTCTGCCTCAGTTTCTTCAACTGTAAAATGAGGATAATAATAGCACCCACCTTAAAGGGTTATTGCAAGGATCAAGTAAGATAGTCTTTGTAAAGTACCTGACACATACCAAGCACTTAAATGCTTGAGGCAGCTTAGATGGCAAAGTGGATAAAGCCCTGGATCTGGAGTCAGGAAAACCTGGCTTCAAATCTAGCCTCAGACATGTACTAGCTCTGTGACTCTGGTCAAAGTCCCTTAACCTCTGTTTACCTTTATCCATTAGAGAAGGAAATGACAAACCACTCAATTATCTTTGCCAAGAAAACCCCATGGATAGCATGTTCCAAGGCTTTGGTGGTGAACCTATGGCACAAGTGCCAAAGATGGCACACAAAGACCTCTCTGTGAGCACATACATACACCATCGCCCACCAGAGTTAGTTACTAGAAAGGCAGAGGGACTCCACGGAGCTGCTCCCTTCCCCCTCACCACTGTACCTCCCAGACCCTCTACCCAGCAACCCAATGTGAGTGCTTCTTCCCTCCCCTGAGCAGAGCGCCTGGGCCACTCCCTCCTTTTCTCCACCCTTTTTTGGGTAAGGTAGGGAGAAACTTAGTCTCTGGGGTGGGCAAGGCATAGCACCCAGTCAGGAGATGGGTATGGCAAATGGTGTCTAAAAGGTTTGCCATCACTGTTCTAGGGGGGTCACAAAGAGATGACTGAATGATTAAACAATAAAAATAAACTTGATTCCTTCCTTCCCTCTTTCCTTCCTTCTCTCCCTACTTTCCTTTCTTCTTTTCTCTCTCCTTTCCTTCTTTCCTTCTATCCTTCCTTTCTTCTCTCCTACCTTCCCTTTTTTGCTTCCCTTCTTCCTCCCTTCCTCCTCCCTCCCTTCTTCCCTCTCTCCTTCCCTTCCTTCCTTCCCTCCTCTCCCTCTCCTTT
>NC_058130.1:252375110-252463026 GCF_016433145.1 Gracilinanus agilis | reverse complement strand
CTTCCTTCCTTCCTTCCTTCCTTCCTTCCTTCCTTCCTTCCTTCCTTCCTCCCTTCCTTCCTCCCTTCCTTCCTCCCTCCCTCCCTTCCTTCCTTTCTTCCTTCCTTCCTTTCTCCGTCCCCTCCCTCTTTCCTTCCCTCCCTCCTTCTCTTCCTTTTTTCCTCCCTTCCTTCCTTAGTTCTTCTCACTCTCCCTCTCTGCTCTCTGGACATTAGAATGCCAATGGCCACTCCATCCTTCTTTGGGATCCTCTCATGAAAATTGGCATGGTTCAAAGACTGTAGATATGCTATTGGGGGGGAAAATCCCTCAGAATGGCTACACTACAAGCCTATGTTAGTTAATCATTTGTGTCCATGTGAATCACTAGGAGAGGACAGTGACCATATGGTTTTACAAATCTTCCTTGTTCTCTACTTCTTACATGCATCCTCCAAGAAGATGGCAGGCCTCTCAGAAGTTAGCAGATCAACAAATCAGTGCCTCAAAAGAGAGTCATCATATGCATCTGCTCACTTTTTCTTCCTCTGATCTTTTCTAGTTAATCTCTCCTCTGACAACAATTGAGAATGTATACCATCATTCCTTTTTCTTAAAAAAAAATTATTAGGGGGAAGCTAGGTGGCTGAATAGATTGAGAGCCAGGCCTAGAGGTGAGAGGTCCTTGGTTCAAATCTAGCCTCAGACACTTTTTAGCTGTGTGACCTTAGGTAAGTCACTTAACCCCCATTGCCTAGCCTTTACCACGCTTCTGCCCTGGAACCAATTAACAGTATTGATTGTAAGACAGAAGGTAGAGATTTTAAAAAAATATATACTTATTTGTTTGTCAAATTAAAATATCCAATTAATTCCCACCCTCCTTACAGGACTTGCAGTTCAAATTCTACCTCTGAAGCTTACTATTTCTGTGACTTTGAACAAGTCACTTAATTTCCCTAGGCCTTAATTTCCTTATCTATAAAATAAAGGTGTTGATTTTTAAGTTACTTCTAACTTGAAATCTATAATAACGATGATTATATGATCATCTTCAGAGGGTCCAGATCCTTTTATTTATTTTTTTAATTACTTGTAGAAACAATTTTTGACAATTGTTTTCTGACATTTTAGGATTCAGATTTTCTCCCTCCCTTACCCTCTCCCACCAAGGCCATAAATAGTCCTTTTATGCAATGCATATTTCCATTTTGTTCACATTGTGATAGAAGATACATATCACACATACAATAAAAAATTCATGAAGGAAATAAAATGGAAGATGGCATGCTTTGGTCTGCACTCAAACTCTGACAGTTACTTCTTTGGCTGTGGAGGGCATTTTTCATTGAGTCCCTTGAGGTTATCTTGGAAAGTCTGGCTCTTGCCAAAAAGAGCCTTGTATCTATTTTCATAATTGCTGCTGTTGAAAAGCTCTTCCTTGCCTCCTCCATGTTGCGTTTTTCTTCTCTAACCTCCTAAATAGAGGTGAGGATTCTCTTCTGTCTCTTATTTGCTTTCACTCTGAAGCCTTTCATCCACTGTTCATTTTTTATTAAAGAAAACTTCATTCTCTCTAATAAACTGGAGGCTGACTGACAGGTATTCCTTGAGTACCTTTACCTTTTTTCTTTTATTAAGAAAACTAGCTATATTTTAAATATTGATAGCCATCTTTCAATCATAGCAGAAAAAATTAAGAAGAAAAAACACTATGCAATTTACAGCAAAATTCACTCAGTTCTCCAGACTTTCTAGATGAGAGATCTCAGTCCTTTATAGTTCTTGCTAATTCTTAGCTTAGGAAAATTACTAATGTTATTGATTCTAAAAACATCATTTCTCTCACTACCTTTCCATGTATTCACGTGTTCACCTTATTAGTACTTTGACAACCACACCCAATGTCTTATATTATCTTTTTTTTTTTAACCCTTACTTTATGTCTTAGTAACAACTCTAAAATAGAAAGAAGGGCAAAGACTAGAAAAATTGGGTTAAATGGCTTGCCCAGGGTCACATAGCTCAGAAATGTCCAAGTCCAATTTGAACCCAGGTGTTCTCGACTCCAGACCTGACACCTTATCCACTATGCCACCTAGCTGCCCCTCCTTTTACCTTATCTTAACAATTCCTATCATTTCAAGTCTTTCTCTCCTTCTACATGAATGAGATGGTAAGAAGGCCGAGTTGCCTGTTACTGGGCTCTTCCCTCACTGGGTGTGACTTTCCCTCTAGCCATTCCCTCAAACTTTTCTTTCAATTAAACCCAAATTTCCTAAAGGGGAATATGAAATTGCTTCACTCACCCTAGCCAGCCTCCTCTGTAATAAATGAATTTTGTTTGATTCTCAGGCATGTCCATGGTGAATTTTATTATCTCATATTATTAAATTGTATTATCTCAGCTCTAGGAAGTTGTTAAAGTAGTACATTTTCTCTTTCTAAATGAATAGAAGCCCCCAATCTAACTAACTCCTTTGGACAATAAGTGGTTGTAGTGAGTTATGACAGGTGTTATATTGAATCTCTGGGAGCTTGAAGTTCACCTTTGATTGACGACTAAGTCAGTTGGATGGAATGTTCCCAGGGACACATGTAAGAGGCAGGAGGGGCAGTTGAGAATCCTGAGGAGAGATTCTGGGTCTTTGACCTGTGCTGAGGCTGGAGATCGGTGGATCCTGGTCTTGGAGTGAGAGGGTGCAAATATCTCTCTGCAAACTCTTCCTGTACTTGAGATACCGTTTTCAACCTGTACTTGACCACCACCTTGGTGTCTACTGCCCCTAGATATTAGGAGTTTCATCATCTAGATATCTAGGTTTCCCAGGGCCCGGGAGGGATCCGGGAAGTGGGCAGGAGACGTAGAAGAGGGTGGAAAGGGTGGACATAACTCAACTGTTAAGGCTGAAGATCTATAGAAGAAGAAGCTGAAGATTTCCCAGCAGTTTACCTACTCTGGTTTAGTCCTGGCCAGGCTGAACCAGAGGGAAGCTACGTTGATTCTTCATTTGCCAGCAGTTGAGAGTTTCATTAGTAACAATTAAAGTAGGGTCTCCTATACCACAGTCCTTTACCCTTATCCTTCCTGTTTAATATATAAAGTTTAAAGTACCTTCCTAAAGCAATTTCAAAGCTTGTTTGGGAAGGGAGAAAACGCTGTCAGAATACACGTCCTTATCCTTCCTAAAGAGCCCAAATCAACATATCAATTAACCCCAGGTGGGTCCTGAAGGGATCTACCTCTTGACCTGAAGGATCCTGCCTGGGCAACTGTTATAAAGGAGAAGGGTCATCTTATTTCTCTCTGTACATCATTTCTACCATCTCAAATAGATACAAGAGACCTCACAGATAATTATAACACAGGGCATTCACTTGTAATCCCTGCGTTCTTCTGTGAAATGGCAAGTTGCCCAGACTCTTGACAAAGTGCCTTTTCCATCAGTCTGCTAACGTGTTTCATGAACATCAGGGTTTCTCAGCAGAACTCTGTTTCCGTGTTGAAAATCTTGACAGAACGTGCAGGCAATATGCCATGATCTGCTTCCATCAGAACTCTTCTGGGTTTTAGTCATAGCTAATTGATAAGTTTCCAGATTCTTCTCTTAGCTGAGACATATACTCACAAGTGTTTCTCCTCCTCATCCTCTGAGACTCCAAAGCAAAAATTCATAGGTAGGTGAAATTCTTGCTAAAATATCAAGGATGATGTGAAATAAAACCTGTGACATTTCTGATGGAATTGTACACATGTGCAAGACATGCCACATATTAATTCCTCTAAATTGTTTTTTTTTACCCTTACCTTCTATTTTAGAATTCCAAATTTAGAAATTAGAAACTAATTGGTTTTGATTCTCTAAGGCAGAAGAGCAGTAAAGATGAGACAATGGTGGTTAGGTAGCTTGCCCAGGGTCATACAGCTAAGAGGTGTCCTGAAGCCAGATTTGAATCTAGGATCTGGGGTTCTATTCACTGAACCACCAAGCTGCTCCTTCTCTGTTATTTTTTCTCCCATCTCTGGGTTTCTAACCTGCCTGCACCATTTGCTAGAAACTTTAAGTTTGTGAGCCTTGTTGCCGGTGGCAAGGTGTAGTTCTAAGTTTCTTGATACTAATCAAAGCTAACCTCTTTGAGGAGTGTGTTTACAAGGTAGGTTTTTGCCTTGATCAGAATGGATTCTGGCAGAAAATCCATTCACCAAGTCATGCTTTTCCCACATTTTAGCAACCTGGAAGTTTTCTGGTTCCTAGCTAGTCATGGCTATGCATACTCTGTGAAATGGTCAGTCACTGCCACAATTTGATATGTGTCCTTTCTATCTCCTTCTAGAGACGGAAAGTCAGTGCAGAAAGGTTTCAAAGATTTGTTAGTGCTCATATTCTCCAGATATGAATCACCAGTTAGTAGCCCTTTTCTATATATATATACAGAAAGCAAAGATCTCACACTTCTTAGTGACATCTGCTTCCATTTTTTAAAGGAGTTTTACACTTCCTTTTTCAAATCATATTAACAAGTATCTGAGACCTTGTATGACCTACCTATAAGAGTCACCAAGCTGTTGGGTTCTGATCTTTTTTTAAACCCCTCACTTTCTGTCTTGGACTCAATACTATGTATTGATTCCAAGGCAGAAAAACAATAAGGGCTAGACAATGGGAGTTAAGTGTCTTGCCTAGGGTTACACAGCTAAGAAGTGTTTGAGACCCATTCTGAGCCCAGGTCCTCCCAACTAGGAGCCTGACTCTCTCTCTCTCTCTCTCTCTCTCTCTCTCTCTCTCTCTCTCTCTCTCTCTCTCTCTACTGGTCACCTAGCTGGCCCTTAATTCCATTTTTAAGACAGTTAGATAAGTTCCTGAAGGACTCTAGGGCTCTTCATTTTTTTTAAAACCTTTATCTTACATCTTGGAATCAATACTATGTATTGGTTCCAAGACAGAAAGGAGATGTTAAATTTAAATTAATATCCAATAACTCCAAGCATTATATTTTATCAGATTTATTAATAATCACTTGAAGTAGACAAAATAAAAGAACAAATACAAAACTTAAGTTTTTGTGACCAAGTGAGTAAACTTCTCCTGCCTGTCTCTCACCCAAACTCTACAACTGCATTCCTGGGGGAAAAAAAGGGAGGAACTACACAAAACTTATATCTTCCCTACTTAAGGACGTAACATGAGAAGGAAAATGGGATGCTGGGAAAAAGAGTTCTAGGGAGAAAATTCAAATTACACAGAGGTAAGGATGAGGCAATGGGGGTTAAGTGATTTGCCTGGGGTCACACAGCTAGAAAGTGTCCAAGATCAGATTTGAACCCAGGACCTCCCATCTCTGCCTGACTCTCAGTCCTCTGAGCCACCCAGCTGCCCCCTCTAGGGTTCTTTATTGACCTCTATATACAAAGTCATCACATAAAATTTTCAGGAATAAAAAAAGGTATTTCTAGGTTGTACCAGCTGCCTCTTAGTACCATGCATAATCAGTGAGACTCCATTAGAGTATGCCATTGCACAACTTAAACTTCTGCCTTTTGGCTCAACAGTAGGGTGCCTTCTAGGGATTAGAACTTGAGCCCTTTCATGTAATTGCTTTGTGTCACTTCCCTCAGGACATCACCAACCACTTGTTCTTGCCACCTGTCACCCTGAGACAACTGAGGGAAAGGGGGTTGCTCCAGTGAAACAAAGTTCCCTGCTGGAAACAGTGTGGTGCTGGCGTACTATCTAGGGGAAGTCTCAAACTCTCAGCTCTTGCACCATTTGTTTGGAATCCAGTTCCCTGAGTTTCAATTATAGCCTTCACCGCTTTCCTTCTTCAATTTCACCATAACTAGGATGTCACACAGTCTTCAGGACAGCATCTGTATCCCCCTTAGTATCCTCTGGCCAGTGGAATATACTGAATTCGGAGTTAGCTAGTACTACTCCATGTCTCTGGCAAGCAACACTTTAACACTAGTGATAACAATCATAATTATAATCACTAGCATTTATGTGCCAGACACTATATTTTGTTGTGATTGTTCCATCATTTCAGTTGTGTCTGACTCTTCCTGACCTATGTGGGATTTTCTTGGGAAAGATACAGGAGTGGTTTGCCATGTCCTTCTCCAGCTCATTTTACAGATGAGGAAACTGAGGCAAAGAGAGGTTAAATGACTTGCCTAGGGTCACAGAGCTAGTAAGTGTCTGAGGCTGGATTTGAACTCAGGACTATCCCAACTCCAGGTCTAGTGCTCTATAAATTGTGCCACTTAACTTGCTTCTTAGCATTAAATTTGGCATTACTGAAAATAGAAGTAAAAGGATTAATATCCATCTATTTCTACAATTTCTCTTCTATAAATGTTAGTTCTTGAATTTTTCAGTGACTGCCCACTTCAAAGCCAAGAATTCTACCTGGCATATGAAGAGTGAGTCTCATTGTCACTATGTTTTATGCTGACAAAAGCAGCTGGTCTCTGGAGACCATCATTCTCCTAGTAAAAGCCCATTCCCAAGCCTTCCAGGCTGTATCACTAGAAATTTCCACGCGGAGTTTCTAATTATAGAAAAAAGTAGAATGCCACTCTATCCTTTATTTCAGATAAATATGGTCTTTATTCTAAAGCTTGATAAGACAGCACTAAAAATAAAATTGGAGGGCAATCTCAAATAAATGTAGATGTAAAAATACTAAACAAAACATTTGTAAATAAAATATAGCAAACATAACAGTCATCTCATGGAACAAATACCAGGGATGCAAGATGTACTTAATATTAATAAATATAATATATTGAAAAGAAAATATAAATAAATTACAAGTCAGATCAATAAATGCAGAAAAGAACAGCTTCCTTAATTATATGATGAGGGGTTTGAACTAGGTTACTTCTAAGGTCTCATCCATCTCTAAATATATATGATCTTAGGCAACAGAAAAAAAACTAGAAGCATTTCCAGTAAGAACAAAATAAGGGTATCTACCTTCGGCACTTCTATTTAGTGTAACATTAGAAACTGTCAGTAATTGCAACAAGAAAAAATGTATTAGAGGGATTAACATAGGATACAAAGAGGTTAAAAAAACAATTATTTGCATTATTGACTGATTACTTTTAAAAGTCAGTCTTTACAACTAGGCAATTCTTTTTTTTAAGATATTTTATTTAATTGATTATATGTAACAACAATTTTCAACTTATGTTTTCCTAAATTATGGCATCCAAATTGTCTCTCTCTCTCTCTCTTCCCTCCCCCCTCCTGGAGATGGTAAGCAGTTTGAATAAATACTACTTATTATCTTAAGAAAAGTCCCTTTTATTGTTAAGCAGTTTGATCTGGGTTATACACGTATTATCATGCAAAATATTTCCATATTGTTCATTTTTGTAAGAGAATAATCATATAAACTCCAAAACCCAAAATAAAAGCATAATGTGGAAAACAGTGTGTTTTGATCTGCCTCTGATTCCAAAAATTCTTTCTCTGGAGATGGAGAGCATTCTTTTGTCATATGTCCCTCAGAATTGTCCTGGATCATTGTATTAGTAGAGAGAGTAGTTAAGTCTTTCATAGTTGATCATCATACAATATTGCTGTTACTGTGTATAATTTTCTCTTGGTTCTGCCTATTTCACTCTGCATCCGTTCATGTAGGTCTGTAAAATCAGCTTTTTCTGAAACCATCCTGCCAATTGTTTCTTATAGCACAATAGTATTCCAGCACCATCATATACCACAATTTGTTCAGCCATTTCCCAATTTATAGACCATCCCCCTGATTTCCAATTTTTTCAAATAGGCAGTTCTTAAAGGATAAAATCCTGGGGGCAGCTAGGTGGTCCAGGGGATCCTGGGGGCAGCTAGCCAGGCCCAGAGATGGAGGGTCCTGGGTTCAAATGTGACCTCAGACACTTCCTAGCTGTGTGATTCTGGGCAAGTCATTTACCCCTCATTGCCTAGCTCTTACCATTCTTCTGCCTTGGAACCAATACACAGTATTGATTCTAAGACAGAAATTAAGGATTTTTAAGAATAATAATATTTTTTAAAAATAAAGGACAAAATCCCAAAATTCTATAGCTATATTTTTAAAATGCTACAAACTATTAATCACTGAAAAATACAAATTAAAGCAACTCTGAGGTTCTGTCTCATACACATCAGATTGGCAAAATTGGCCAAGAAAAAGAAAATGGCAAATATAGAAGCTTTGGGGAAAATAGGCTGCCAATTGACCCAATTATCTGGAAAACAATATGGAACTATTCCTAAAACTTCACTAAACTGTACATACCTTGTGAGCTAACTATATATCATTATAAGGTCTATATCCTAAAGAGACTAAAAAAAATTAGGACTCAGCCCTATGTGTGCAATTATATTTATAGCAAGTCCTTTTGTGGTGGGAAAGAAATAGCATTCATCAATAGGGTATTATAGTTAAACAAATTAAGACACCTAAATGTAGTAGGATATTTTTGTGCTATAAGACAAGACAAAGAGGATGCCTTTGGGTCTGGGGGCTTAAACATAAGCATACATCATTTATAACATCCTAATCATAAAGGGGGGTCTGGGGGCATAGTAAAAGTATACATCCTTTATGACATCCTAATCATGTTACCTATCTTGAGAAACGTAGGGATGTTTGGGATCATAAGTGACCTTTGAGATGTAGGGATCATAAAGGTGGGTAAGTTATCATGAGAAACCTAGTATGTTTGGGATGTAAACAAGAGGTATCCCCTCGGGCTTAGACCCTTATCTTAAGGCTAGTGTAAATACATTCAAAGCTTAGAGGTGGAGGATCCCATGTTTGTTCAATTTCTAACCTTGCAAGATGAATTCCTCATGTAATCTTCAGCCTGTGGTGTCTCCAGGAATTTGGGGTATACTGGGGGCCCCTGGTGCTTCACCCCTATTCTCCTCTCCTCTAACACTGCCACCATATTGGTGCAGGCCCTTAACATCTCATATTTGGACTTCTGCAAATGTTTCTGGTTGAGCTCCCAACCTCAAGTCTCTCCCTCCTCAAGTCCACCCTCTCAGCTATCAAAGGGGTCTTCTTAAAGCCCAGATCCGATCATGTCACGCTCCTATTTCCATAAATCCCAGTGGTAGGGGCAGCTAGGCAGCTCAGTGGATAAAGCACAGAGCCTGGAGATGAGAGGTCTTGGTTTTAAATTTGACCTCAGATACTTCCTAACTGTATGATGTTGAAAAGTCACTTAACTTCATTTGCCTAGTCCTTGCCTTCTGCCTTAGAGTGGTTACTAGAACAGAAAAAAAGGATTTAAAAAAATAATAAATAAATTCCAGTAACTCTCACTTCCAAGATCAGTTACAAAATCTGTTTGACATTCAAAGTCCTACATAATCTGGCTCTCACCTTTTTAGCTGTTTTTTGTTTGTTTGTTTGTTTGTTTAATTAAACTTTTTCCTTCTGTCTTGGAATTGAGACTAATTGGTTCCAAGACAGAAGAGCAGTAAGGGCTAGGCAATTGGGATTAAGTGACTTGTCTAGGAGTATCTGAGACCACATTTGAATGGAGGACTCTGTCTCCAGGCCTGGCTCTCTATCCACTGGGCCACCTTGCTGCTCTCTTTCTAGTCTTCTTACACCAACTGCCCCACTCTCATACTCTATGACATAGTGACACTGGCCTCCTTGCTGTTCCTCAAATAAAGTGATCTATCCATTGCTGGACTGGAGCATTGCCACTGATTGTTCTTCATGCTTGGAATTTTCTCCCTCCTTATTTCTGCCTTCAGGCTTCTCTGGCTTCTTTCAAGTCCCAGCTAAAATCCCATTCTTCTCCATAAAGCCCTTCTCTATTCCCCTTTATTCTAATACCTTCCCTGTAATGATTATTTGTAATCTATCTTGTATGTAACTTATTTGGGCATAGTTGTTTCTGTGTTGGCTGTCCCATTAGATTGTGAATTTCTCCAGGGCAGAGATGGCCTTCGAGCCTTCTTTGGATCCCTAGAGTTTGTCACACTGCCTGGCCTACCTTAGGTGCTTAATAAATGTTTGTTGAATGACTGCTCCTTAAGTTGCAAGGAGGGAGCTCTCTCATTCCTCAATGCTATGCAAATCCTAAATAAAACAATTGGATTTGTGATTTGAAGGGGCCCCTTTCTTCGTTAAGTAGCCCTATATCATACTGCTACCCTGTTTCTGGAGTTAAATGCATTTTTCTATTTAAGTGACGATTTTAAATGATTGTTGTATGTTCGTGTTATTTTCTCTGCGTACCAAATTCCTCCCCTCTCAAGTGAGGATATTGATCTCTGAAATTATCTAAAATCCAGCTCGGCCACCACCGGATTCGACATCTAATGGTTGTCATTTCATCCAGATTACAGAAAAATATAACAAAGAACACGCAAAGAACTACAACTCCCAGAATGTACATAGCGGGAGGGGGCCATGAGCCGGAAGTGACGTCAGGAAAGGGGTGGGGGAGAAAGTAAGGCGAAGATTTCATTAATGTTGGAACCGTGAACGTGGTGCTATAATAAGGTCCATGTCCTGTAGGAATCCGCCCAGGGATCCTGGGCCTTACCAGGAGGTTCCTTTTACTTTGAGGAAGCTGGATTAGACGGGATTTCTGGATTGCCTTCCGTTACTGCTTTAGGTGAGTTGTGTGGAATGAGGATGGGGATAGGTGGCGGCATGAAGGCGGAGCTAAAGAGAGGCTGAAGGCGGGGCTAAGGTGCGTCTCCCGCGGAGTGCAGCGCCTCCTGCTGGGGTTTATGTTTTCTTTTTGTTTTGGATGGTCACGTGGCCCGGTCTTTGCTTGCTGGGAGCACGTGATGAGGGATTTGGGTTTGAAATATGACCTTCCGCTACCAGAGACGTCTCTTTCTCCGTTTATGTATATATGTCTGTATGTGTATGCATAAATATTTCAATGAAATTTCGTTTTAAAACATAAAATATATGTTGATGATGATGTGTGTGTATGTTTTGTTTTGCTTTTTTAAACCCTTCCCTTCCCTCTTGGAATCAATAGTGTGTATTGATTTCTTAACCCTTACCACTCTTGGAATCAATCCAAGGCTGAAGAGCGGTAAGGACTAGGCAGTGGGGGTTAAGCTACTTTCCCAGAGTCACACAGCTAGGAAGTATGAGTTCGCAGTTGAATCCAGGACCCTCCGTCTCCGGCCTGACTCTATCCAGTGAGCCACCACGCTGCCCCCTATGTTTGTTTTAAAAAATAATTTTTAATGAAATCTTTTTCTTTTAGCCAAAATCTCTTCTTTGGGGACTGTTTGTTCTGTATAATTTTTGTTCTGTATAATTTTGCCACATTCGCTTTTGTTGTTGTGTGGTGATTCTTGCCATTTACTTTGTGTTTAGTAGTCACCTTAAATGAAGGATGGGCAGGAGCAGTGAGGCTGGCTTCCCTAGTGTAACAGATTTCCCTTGTATCCAGCTTGCTCCTAGGGAAATTAAAAAGGAAATCGAGGATGAATCTCAGGTAGACACCGGAGGTAAATGTCCCAGGTGGCATATATATGTATAGTATATTTGTATATTTATGTGTATGTATAGCTAGGTATAAACATATCATTAACCTCCCTCCTTTCTTTTAGAGGACTGGATATGAATGGAATATTATATAAACTGTCAGACTTGGTAGGCGTGTTAGTTCTACTAAACTGCCTTTTTTCCCCTTAATATTTTTTTTTTTATAAGGTGTTGCTCATTGGGTAGGAATGTATTAGGAATTGAAGGTGAGACTATATCAAAAATTAAAATGCATGTTATCAGTTAATGTCAATAAGTCAAATTTTTGACAACGGTATTCTTTACATTATATGCTAACTAATATATGCTTTAGCTGGTTGTGTTCACAAAATAATCTGGACATATGAATGAATGAGAGAAGGAGGAAAGGCAGGAAGAAGGGAAGGGAGGGAGAGGTACGGGAGGGAGGGAGTTAAGAGAGAAGGGGTGAGTACTTACTTTGTCTAAAGCACCATGCTAAATACCAGAGATAAAAAAGGGAATAGTCGCTGTTCTCAAAGAGCTCACATTTTTTTGTAAAGATATTTTATTTTATCAATTACATTTAATAACAAATTTCCACAAAAGTTTTCCAAAGTTATATGATTCAAATTGTCTCCCTCCTATCCCTCCCCTTTCCCAGAGCTGGCAAGCAGTTCAATCTGGATTGTACATGTATTATCATGCAAAATATATTTCCATATTGTTCATTTTTGTAAGAGAATAATCATATAAAACCCCAAAAAACTAAAGTAAAAAATTACATGCTTTGATCTGCATTCCTATTCCAACAGTTCTTTCTCTTAATTGTCCTGGATCATTGTATTGCTGAGAGTAGCTATGCCCTTCATAGTTGATCATTCCACAATATTGCTATTACAGTGTACAGTGTTCTCCTGGTTCTGCTTATTTCACTCTTCATCAGTTCATGGAGGTCTTTCCAGATCTTTCTGAATGCATCCTGTGCATCATTTCTTACAGCAAAATAATATTCCATGATCAACATGTACCACAATTTGTTCAGCCATTTCCCAACCGATGGACATCCCTTCTGTAAGGGGGGGAAAAAGGGGTTTGGGGTTCAATATATTAAAAGATGGTCTTCAGAGGATTGAGCTATTATCAATCCTCAATTAAGAATAATCTCAAGTCAAAATTGACTTTTATGGTGATTTATTTACAAATAGGAAGGTTGAAGGTAGGGAAATTGAGAGAGAGAAACTCTGGCCTGGACCAGGTAAGAATTTAGAGGCTCCAGCAAAGGGGTACAGAGGTTAATTAAACAAGGCTTCTAGCCACAAGGCCTTTTGCAATTAGAGAGGCAAGAGAGGCCTCCTTAAGGCTAGAGCCTCCAGAAATGCCAAGGGAAGAGAGAAAGAGTCAGCCTAACTTACCCACATGACAATTCAAAGGGAAGCAGTCAGAGGTCCCACCAGAGATCCTTCCACACCAAGTTCCAAACGCCAACGCCTCCACAGGAAGTTACCATTATGTTTAAAAGATAGCATCTTTTGTCACTTCCTGCATCCACCTCCAATCTGCATGTCCAATCACAATAGACAGTTCTCATAGTACTGCCTAGGGAGCAGTCAGTTGATTCTGATTTGTCACCCACTCTAGCACACGTGGGTTATGGACCTCCCAGAATTAGATGTTCTCACCTTTGGTGATTAAATATAAATATGGGCAGTGTAGACTAAATCTAATTATCACACTTCAATTTCCAATTTTTTGCTACTACAAAAAGAGTTGCTATCAGTATGTTTGTGCTCCTCTCCCTTTTTTTTTTTTTTAATCAAAAAGCTCACATTTTAATAGGGGAGACAATGCATATCAAGATATGGAAGGTGTTGACTATAAGTCATTTTGAAAGGTCATAGATGCTTAGGAGTATAGCAACCTTACTTCTTTCATGTCATTTCCACTGACAAAATATCATTTCCTGATGTTGAACCATTTGACAGTACCAAAGGCTTTAGTGGCAAGGACTTTCTTTCTTGCGTCTTCCGTAGCTGTGTCTAGCCCTTGCGGGAGCAGCTGCGAAACTGCCTCTCCACAGGAGTTGTTTCCTGGGACAATGGCTGAAAATACTAGGTGAGAACCATTGTTATTCCCAAGGCTTTGAGGTTCAAAGACCTGGGCTATCTCCAGTGGGGTCTGAGCAGAGATGGTTGCTGTGGTCAAGGTGGCAGCAGTGATGATTCAGCTAGCACACACTGCATCATCTCTCAGGATGCCCCTTGCTGCTTCAGTGACACAGCTGGCTTGTTTACCATGTGTGATTGGTGGTTCACTTTTGATAGAGATGGCTGGCTCCTTCTCCACAGGAGTTTCTTCTCTGTAAAGGCTGACCTGGAAGCAGAACTAGAGAGTCTGGGGGTAGGATGGTGGGATTAGGTGATACAGTAGACTGAATGCCAGGTCTGGAGCCAGGAAGACCTGAGTTCAGATTCTGCTACAGACCTTTACTGGCTGTGTGATCTTGGATGAGTTTTAACCCTGTTTGCCTCAAATTTTCTCATCTATAAAATAGATAGGCAGCTAGGTGGCTCCATGGATAGAATGCTTGGCCCAGAGTCAGGAAAACCTGAATTCAAATCTGGCTTCAGACATTTATTAGCTGTATAACCCCAGGCAAGTCATTGAACCTCTATTTGCCTTAATCCACTGGAAAAAGAAACGGCAAACTGATGTCTTTGCCACAAAAACTCCATGGACAGTTATTGATGTGTTGTGGTCCATGGCATCACGAAGAGTTGGACACACCTAAACAACAACAACAATAAAATAGGGATAATAATTCTACCTACCTCCAAAAGTTGTCAGGATCTAGTCATTGCAAAGTGCTTATCATCATGCCTGGCACATAGGAAGTGCTGTATCAAGGCCAGCCTTATAGCTCTACCTCCCAGAGCTCTTGTGCTTATCTGCCTGCTGGTAGAAGTTGTTTCTCCTGAGAGCAAAGAAGAAAGACTCCCTTCTCCACAGTGACTTCTCCCTCACTGGTGGCTGGGGGAGTGGCCTGGAAGCAGCTCTCGTGGTCTGGGGACACCACTCTTCCAAGGCCCTGGGCTTGAGGCCCTGGGATATCAGGGTCTATGGCGATGGTGGCAGGGATTTAACTTGCTTGGCATACGCTATACCTCCTATTTCCCCCTCCTTTGGGATGCCTTGTGCTTCTGCTAGACTGTTTGGATTGTCAGAGAATACAGCTGTCAATGATTTTCTGTAATGTCTTCAAAACTGTTGCTTTTAGTGGGCAGCTGGGTAGCTCAGTGGATTAAGAGGCAGGCCTAGAGACGGGAGGTTCTAGGTTCAAATCTGGCCTCAGACACTTCCCAGCTGTGTGACCCTGGGCAAGTCACTTGACCCCCATTGCCTACTCTTACCACTCTTCCGCCTTGGAGCCAATACACAATATTGACTCCAAGACGGAAGGTAAGAGTTTTTAAAAACAAAACTATTGCCTTTATGCAAACTGTATTCTGTAGGAAAAGCCAAAAGGATGATTAAGGACATGGAGCACAAACTGGAATGGCCTTCCCCTCAAGGGGAATCCTGCTTGCAGAATGGGCAAGAAGGCAGCCTGGGAGTTGAAGATGAAGAACTAGCCCTGGAGAGTTTTCAACTTCTGCAGATAGATACTGAGTTTGAGAGTGAAAGGGCCGTGCCCAAGGATGGAGAGATGTGGTGCTCGGTATGTACAGGGGCCTGTCCTAAGCTTTATAGAAACCAAGAGGTCAGGGAAAAACAACCCTTCTCCAGCTCTGGTGTTAATGAAAAGAGGGGGGGAATACTTCTAGATGGATAAAGGAATGTCTATTTGATTGATGGTAGCAGATAGTCCCATTTGAGTGAAGGGGAAAAAAACCTTTTGAATGAGAATTGAATAAGCACAAGCACAGTGCAATTTAATAGAAAAAGCATTGGCCTGGGTTGGCTAGTTGACTCAATGGGTAGAAAGCCAAGCCTGGACATGGAAGGCCCCAAAGATGGGTTCAAATCTGGCCTCAGATGTGTCCTAGCTGTGTGATCCTGGGCAAGTCACCTAACCTCAATTGCTTAGCCTTTAACTCTCTTCTTTTTTTTTTTTTAAACCCTTAACTTCTGTGTATTGTCTCATAGGTAGAAGAGTGGTAAGGGTGGGCAATGGGAGTCAAGTGACTTGCCCAGGGTCATGCAGCTGGGAAATGTCTGAGGCCGGATTTGAATCTAGGACCTCCCGTCTCTAGGCCTGACTCTCAATCCACTGAGCCACCCAGCTGCCCCTCTTTAACTCTCTTCTGCCATAAAACTGATCCTAATATTGATTCAAAGACAGAAGGTGAGGGAGAGAGAGGGAAGGAAGAAAAGAAGGAGGGAGGGAAGGAAGGAAGGAGGGAGAAAAGGAAAAGGAAAGGAAAGTCCGTTGGAGCCAGCCCTATAAATACCCACGAGGCCCAGCACCTGTGGTTCACTCTGGAGTAGAGGGAGGGTAGGCAATACCTGCATCTGTGCCTGCTAAACAACCTGTCATACTGAGAGCTAGAGAGCAATCAGCATCATTGACAATAGAGCTGAGAGGAAATAGTGACATTGTCATCAAAATTCATCAATGGGGGGGGCATCTGGGTAGCTCAGTGGATTGAGGGCCTTAAGAGCCAGGCCTAGAGACGGGAGGTCTTAGGTTCAAATCTGGCTTCAGACACTTCCTAGCTGTGTGATCCTGGGCAAGTCACTTGACCCCCATTGCCTACCCTTACCACTCTTCTGCCTCAAGACAGAAGGTAAGGGTTTAAAAAAAAAAATTCATCAATAGCCTTTCCTAATCTTTGGCTTGGCTCCAGCCAAGTCAGGCCAGGGTTAGTGTGAGAGTGAAGAGCCTCCAGCCTCTGCTTGAGCTAGCTTTCTTCCAATAGTCTGATCAATAGTATAGAGCAGTGGTTCCCACACTTTTTTCGCTTGCTGCCCTCTTTCCAGAAAAAATATTACTTAGCCCCCTGGAAATTAATTTTTTTTAAATTTTAATAGCAATTAATAGGAAAGATAAATGCACCTGTGGCCATCACCGCTCCCCTGGATTGCTGCAGCACCCACCAGGGGGCGGTGGCACCCACTTTGGGAATTACTGGTATAGAGCATTAGCAAATAAGATTCCCAAATCCTCCATCCCTTTCCCTTGTTCCTAACCCCATTGATTAGAATCAAATACAGTGTTTTGTCATCAAGTACCTTTCCTGAGTGATCATTATATGTAGGCCCTTGGGAGAGGGAGATCCTTACATGGTCATATTTCACTGTTGTTCAAATAGCGCATCAATTATCTAATCAATACCTATCCTAACTCCAGACTAAGGAACTAGGGAGGTTAGCTCTATATATATATACCTATAGCCTCTCAGTGATTCCCCTGTCTGGGCAACTATTACAAGAAATAGCTGACAGGCTCAACTGAGCAAGCCTGTCAGGTGAGGAGAGGCATAGCTGTATTAGCAGCACCTATACAGAGGCCATGGGAGAGAGTGTGCTCTCTCTCACACCAAAATCCAATCCACCTGTCAAAGACTTATTGCCTCTATTATTATTATTATTATCAATCAGTCCCCTTAATTTTATAACACTATATACAGAACAAATTAGAAATAAGAAGTTTCTGATTATCTAGAGCTAAAGAGACTGGGGGAGAGGGGGAACATTTAGGTGGCTCAGGGGATAGGGGAGGGAAGGTCCTGGGTTCAAATCTGGCCTCTGATACTTCCTATCTGGGTGGCCCTGGACAAGTCACTTAACTCTATTTGCCTTGTTCTTACCACTCTTCTCTCTCAGAATTGGTACTAACATAGAAGGCAAGGTGGTTTTTTTTTTTTTTTTTTTTTTGCTTTGGTGGGGAGGAGAGGAAATGGGAAAGACTTCCTGAAGAAAGTAGAACTTGAAGGTAGCTAACTAGGTCAAGAGGTGGAGATGAAGGAGAGCCAGTGAAAATGCCCAGTAATGAATTTGAAAGCACTTTGTAAATGGCAAAATACTATGTGAATATAAATGACTACAAGCAAGGGAATTTATGATAGCTGGAAAGAGCACTGGAAGAGAAATTAGAAGGTCTCAGTTCGGCAATTCACTAAATTTGTAAGCTGGGTCATATCACTTACCTTCTCTATAACCTGATTGTCTCAGTCAATAGCATTGCCTCGACTTCCTGCCTTACAAATGGGTTCTCAATGAGTGCAGCTGATGGCACAGAGGATAGAGTGCCAGGCCGGGAGGCAGGAAGCCTGAGTTCAAATACATCCTCAAACCCTTCCTTTCACTGTGACCCTGGGCAAGCCACTTAACATCTCTTTACCTCAATTTACTCAACTGTAAAATGGGGATGACAGAACCCCTTCCAGGGTTGTTTTGAGGATCAAATGAGATAATATTTATAAAGCACTTAGCACTGTACATGTTAGCTATTATTATTCTAATGGTCAAATAATATTAATATATGTGAAAGAGCTTTGGAACTTTAGAGCACTGTATAAATGCAAGGCATTAAAATCCTTGGCCTATAGATCTGACAGAAATTTTTTTTTTAAGGAACAACTGACTTTTTTATCTTAAATTAAAAATTTTTATTCAAAGATATTTTATTTATCTTTATATATTTATTTATATAGATTTTATTAGCATGCAAAACATCCATATTGGTCATTGTTATAAGAGAATACACATATAAAACCAGAATCCCAAAATAAAACCCTAAATAAACTAATGGGGAAGATCGTCTGCTTCGATCTCTGACATCCACAGTTCTTTCATTGGAGGGGGAAAGCATTCTTTGTCCCAAGTCCTTCAGAACTGTTCCACATCATTGCATTGCTGAAAGTAGCTACATCTATCGCAGGTGATCATTCCACAGTATTGCTGTTAGCATGTATGATGTTCTCCTAGTTCTGCTTGCTTCACTCTGCATCGGTTCATGGAGGTCTTTCCAGCTTTTCCTGAAATCATCCCTGCAGAGACTTCTACAGCCTTGTGGGCTAGCCAACTCACTCATTTTAGAAATGGGGAAAGGAAGGCACCATGAGATTAAGATTATTACTAATATTATTTCCACCATTAAAATGTGTTTTCATCGTCATACATGTCACTTATTGACATTATGGAGACATGTTGGCTGTCCAACTCTCTCAGATCGTGATGTATTTAATGTCTAAAAGCTGCAAAATGAGGTGGTAATGAGGTGGATGAGGGATAGTAATGATGGAAATTTAGAGAGAAACCAAGATATTGTTCAGGAGAATCTAGGACAAAGTATTAGCAGTACATTCTGAACTCTGGTCTTTGTCCATTAAAAGTGATTCCAGAATTTTTTCTTATATTCAGCCTGTAGTTTTTTCTTCTGCCTCATCTTTCAGGAAAGAGAGTATTTCCCAAATCAAGAAGAGCAGCAAGGGCTAGGCAATCTAGGTTAAGTGACTTGTCCAGAGTCACCCAGCTCAAAAGTATTAGAGGCCAGATTTGAACCCAGGATCTCCCAGCTTCAGGCTTGGTGTTCTATCTAGCTACCCCTATTTGTCTTTAAAACTAAATGAGGATTGGCATGATGTATATTAAATAGAACACTTGGTTTGGACCTGGGAGATTATGGTTGACTGCTTCCAGTACTTACACTTCATCATATTGTCCTCTGTATAAAAGAGCAGCTAGGTGGAAAGTGGAGAGAGTGCTGGTTCTGGAATCAGGAAGACCTGAGTTCAAATTCAGCCTCAGACACTTCCTACCTATGGTCTTGGGCAAGTCTTTCAACCCTGGTTGCCTCAGTTTCCTCATCTTTAAAATGAGCTGGAGCAAGAAATGGCAAACCACTCTAGATCTTTGTCAAAAAAACCCAAATCAGGTTACAAAGAGTCAGACACAACCAAAAAAAGGGCTGAACAATATCTATATTCTTATATAATTATAAGAATTACATAATTCTTATTTATACTAAGTACTTCCAAACCTTATTGAGAGGAAAGGGTTTGCAGACCTTAGAGTACTATTGGAATGTCTTCTTATCTCTAAACTTGAATAGTAATAACTTTGGATCTTTTATGCTAATGAGGTTCTTAAATATTTTGTTTTCTGGATAACATAAGAAAAATGTCTTACGGAAACAGCGGCACTGGGAGAAGATAGTTGCAGCAAAGAAGAGTAAAAGAAAGCAGGAAAGAGAGAGAAAAAAAGCCCACCATTCAGAACATGCAGGTACCAACCAACCTGGCTGAGGACATGCTGAGGTTTTCTTTTCACTGAGTCTCTGTGATGGGGGCCTTCGCGTGTCTAATTAGATAGGAGAGATTCTACACAAAAGAAAAAATTATTAATTGTCCACAAGAATTTGTAGCCCATATCCCTGTTTTGTTCCTCTCTTTGTAGCATTTAACATAGAAATACTACAATATAATACAGTACAAAATAGCATCACCTTTACAAATTGTAACATTAAAATATCGCCTGTCTAGTGAGTGACTTTGTTTTATGCTCTGAAGCAGACACAGGCCCAGGCCCTTTCTTCTGTGTATCATCATTCTTGAGGCTAAAGTTTACTTTAGACCTGTTGAAAGTGCTTAGCTAAAAGGGGAATTAGAGCAAGATTTTCCTTGTTAAATTTTGTTCACCAATGTGGCCTTTTTGTTCTTTCCTTCCGGTTGTGCCTCAGGTGGGAGCCCTCAGCAGAGCAAACGCGTTTTGAAAGCCATGACCAAAGAGAGACTTTTGGCAGCCAAAAGCTCAGGACCTAGACTTTGCATCGATTTGAGTATGACCAATCGCATGACTAAGAAGGTAATTGGGCCATATATTAAAATTAATTTTATTTGTTATTTTTACATGTGATATGGATGATAAGATGATACAAGAGTGAAGGGATTTTTCTCTCTTTAATTATATCCAGCTTGCCTATGTAAGAATGGGATTTGTGCAAGGGGAATAGGACAAAAGGAGCCAGAGAGAGTCAGGCTTAGAGACGGGAGGTCCTAGGTTCAAAGTCGGCCTCAGACACTTCCCAGCTATGTGACCCTGGGCAAGTCACTTGACCCCCATTGCCCACCCTTAACACTCTTCCACCTCTGAGCCAATGCACAGAAGTTAAGGGTTTAAAAAAAAAAAAGAGCCAGAGAAGGAGTGGCTAACAGTTAGTGACTGTTGGTGACAGTTGAGACCAGAGGGAATTCTGGGAATCCTCCAGAGGAAGGATTGGGAGGAAAGGGTCTTCCGCCAGAGGACTAAGGAAGGAGGAGAACAACCCAGCTCAGATCCAGTCCTGAGGGCTTCCTGAGGATCTTTCTTTGGACATTGAGACCCTGATTCCCTGGTTCAAAGATTCCTTAGCATCTCACCCAGCAAGATTTCAATCATTAAGTTAGCTAAGTTTTTGGACTCCATTTTGGGAGTGATCTCTTAGTCTCCTTCCCCCCATTACCCAACCTTGCTGAGAGACCCTTTCTGGTCTAACTTACAATTATAGAAAATAGAAACAGAAGGAGAATGGGGGGGGGAAAGAAGCTTGGGAGTGGGAACCCCAAAGGTTCCCACCTGAGTGATGGACCCCATAGAAATAGAGAAGAGGGCACCCCCCAAATCCCTCTGCCCTTCACCCCTTTCCCTAACCCCTGAATTGGGAATAATAAAAGCCATTCATTAGTCAGATAGTGTTCCAGAGTGCCTAAGAGACAATAAGGGAGAAGGGAATCACAGCTTGGTCTGGCTGCCTCTATCTTGAAACCAAACCACCTGCAGTGAAGTTGACTGACCTTGGGGGAGGCTTGTATGAACCCCGCCCTCATTCAGAATCGGATTGGGGTACCACATACCTCATCTTATAGGGAAGCCTCACCCCCAACTCCTGTGGGGTGGCACGACCATCCAGGTCATCCAGTTTCGGGGTGACACCCCCTCGAAGTCTCCAAGTATATATTGTATCCATAGGGGAGAGCTAGAAGAGAGACTCACTACATAGACTCTCTTTATCTCCCCTCTATCATAACATCAAGAACTGGCTCTTTTTATTGTTAAACCTGAAAATCTTCAAAAACAAATAGAAGGTGGTCTTAGGAGGGAAGACAGGTGAAGTTTTTCACAGAGTCAACAATCAATATACAGCTCTCACATGAATGAATGAATTACTAAAGTTGAACAATGGGGAACACAAGCCCTTAAAGGATATGCCCAATGAAACCACAGCTATAGAGGAGGAACCCAAAAGGAACCAAACTGATAATTAATATATAAATAATACCTGGTCAAACTTTTAAATTCGTCTTCATAACCAACAATGAATAAAGAAGGATCTCAGGAATTCTGTGAGGTGAGTGTATCTCCATTTTACAGATGAGGAGGCTGAGTCCCAGAAAGGTTAAATAAATGGCTCAAAATGTAAGAATTAAAATTTAGTTATTATATTTATATATTAAAATTATGTGGCCGCCAGGAATCAACAATTCAGGTTGATTCCGTAATTAAATCAGACCCAAGTCAGCATCGGGTTGAGGAGTTTATTTACAATCAGGAAGGTAAGTAAGGATAAAGAGAAGAGGAAGGTTAGAAGTCTAAAATAAATGAAGCTGTAAGCCGCAAGGCCCAACAGCCTGATAGGCAGAGTTTAGAATTGGCCCAACAGGCCAAGGAAGCCAGCCTAACTTACCCACGTGACAATACAGAGCATAAGCTGACTGTGGTCTCAGGAGATGCTTCTTCCTCTAGTTCCAGAGGACAACTGCCCCCACAGGAAGTTCACTCACTTACTTAAAGAGATCCTGTCTTTCATCACTTCCTGTGGTCCACCTCTAATTCAAATGGACAAATGGCAGTTTCTACATTGATTTGGACTGCCCAAAGGGCAGTCCCTTATTCTTGATTTGTTACTTATTGTCACGTGTGGGTAACTCGTCTCCCCTCCCCACTAAGGGAGGTGGGAGTGACATCATTAGCACGCCTGGGTTGGGTAGATTTTTGACTATTAATGGGATCGAGCTAATACTATTTACACAAAAGTCAAATAGATGCTAGGTGGCAAAGCAAGGGTTTGAACTCAGATCTTCCTGTCTTACTCAAGGCTATATTCCAAAAAGGTGAAGGTTAGTGGATGTGCCTGATTGTTAGATATGTGGGGTGTTCCTGTATTTTAAAAAATAAGTAGAATGAAAAGGCTGGAAAATATGCCCTTTGCTCTGATACAAAGGGGGTGGCGAGAATGAACCACCAAAATCTATACTATTAGAGAAGTTAGCCTGATATTTTTAGAGAATAAGAATTGATCCTAAATTCCAAGAACTGAGAATGGATCATGGAATCATTAAATCTCAACCAAAGCCTACAACCAAAACTAAATTGCCCAGTAATTCAGGAGGTTCCCCAAAGAGTTATAAAATTCTATATACCTTTAACCGAGTAATAGCATTATTAAGTCTGTTTCCCAAGGNCCTGGGTCTGATTTCCCCTAACCTCACCCAGATAGCTTGCTACCCCTGACCTTCCCCCTGGGGCCCCAGGTAATAAAGGGAGGAGGATTGCAGATCGTGAGTAGGAATTTAGATAACGTAGCCTAGTAGTTAGGGCCATCTCTAGAGGAACTCAATAACATCATTGGTGTACCTAGCTGATCAAATAACACCAAGCCAGAGTCTAGTTATCTCTGGCTGAGGGCTGGTTGCCCTCAGCCTGTCAAGACCTCCTAGGTCCTTCGCCAGCACCTGCCAGTTACCCCTAGCAACAGTTTACCATACCTAAGCCCTCTTACCTTAGTTTTCCCTTTCCAGTTCAAATAAATCCCTTAGCCTTAATCTGTGAATTCCTGTGATTATTCCAACACCTTCAAGGCTAAGGAGACAAGGAGAGGACAGAATTTTGAGAAGTAGGGGTTACTGTGGAAGTGAAAGCTAAGCCCCCATTGTTGGCAGGAAGTTGAGTCACGGTTTCCTGCTGGGCTCTGCTCTCACCCAATAGGAAGGCAGTTACCTCAGCTGGGAACCCAACATCTTAAAGGAACCTGCAGCTAGCAGGATTCACTGGGCAGCTCAACTGAGGCTGCTCCCTTCTGACAACATCGACCCCATTCTCCAGCTAGTTTAGTTACTGGCTCCCAGGCCCCTAGTGACCCCCTCATTACCATCCTCTTTATCCCCTTATAACACGCCCTGCACCTGCTGAATGGAATTGTTGCAGGGCCACGTGGAAGCTTGTTCCAGGTAGGATA
The DNA here is from genome assembly GCF_016433145.1 of Gracilinanus agilis. Classification (NCBI taxonomy): domain Eukaryota; kingdom Metazoa; phylum Chordata; class Mammalia; order Didelphimorphia; family Didelphidae; genus Gracilinanus; species Gracilinanus agilis. The sequence continues at coordinate 252,439,340 of NC_058130.1, read as the reverse complement.
GTGTGTGCAGATGTAGAGGGGAAGAAGGATGGTTCTCCACCTTCCTAGGAAGGGATTGTTTCTTTTTAAATGTTTTTCCCCATCACATGTAATAATTTTTAATGCATTTTCTGAAATACTGAGATCCCAATTGTCTTCCTCCTTCCCTTTCCTCCTCTCTCCCTTGGATGCAAAGCAATTTGATCTAGGTTATAACATGTATGATTGTATAAAATGTCTTTCTGTATTGGTCATGTCATGAGAGAATATAGAACCAAAAGCCCCAAATTTAAAACACCTACAAATGAAATAAAGTAAAGAATAGTATGCTTCAGTCTGCAATTCAATTCAGTCAGGTTTTTCTCTGGAGATGAATAATATTTTTCTTTATAAGTTCTTCAGAATTGTCTGGTACATGGAGAATAGTTTAAGGTGTTATTTCTAATCAAGTGCTATGCCTTAATGGGTCTCTTTTTTTTAATGTGGCTCAGGTGGGATAACACATAGGATAACTCATGTAGGATAGCAACTACCTTATAGAAATATTAAAAAGATCAGGGGGCAGCTGGGTGGTCCAGTGGATTGCAAAGATGAGAGAAGTCCTAGGTTCATCTCTGGCCTCAGACACTTCCCAGCTGTGTGACCCTGGGCAAGTCACTTATCTCCAGTTGCCTAGCCCTTACTGCTTTTCTGCCTTAGAACCAATATGTAGTTTCATTTGTACAATGGAAGGTTAGGGTTTAAAAAAAAAAAAAAGATCCATAACAATCTTGGATGATGAAAACTAAAAGTATACAGAGTTTTTACTAACTAGATGTATTTATGGTGAATTTAAGTGGTGAGAACATTTATGCACTGAGAATTATTCTTGTCTCTTTGAAGGAATTAAGCCGATTGGCTGGACAGATCCGAAGGTTGTATGGTTCAAATAAAAAAGCCACCAAGCCATTCTGGATCTGCCTTACTGGATTCACAACTGATAACCCCTTATATGAAGAGTGTTTAAGGATGAATGATGGATTCTCTAATTACCTTGTAAGTTTTTTTTAATGGAAATTTCCTTCTTAAGAGCAATTGTAGGGGACAGCCAGGTGGCTCAGTGGATTGAGAGCCAGGCCTAGAGATGAGAGGTCCTCGGTTCAAATCTGACCTCAGACACTTCTCAGCTGTGTGACCCTGGGCAAGTCACTTAACCCCCATTGCCTATCCTTACCACTCTTCTGCCTTGGAGCCAATATACAGTATTGATTCTAAGAAGGAAGATAGGGATTTAAAAAACAAACAGAACAAAAAATAACTCCATAATTGTATTCATAGCTTTTTTTTTTTTTATATTACATTCCCCTCCATACATATCCCTTCCTCCTCCCTTACCAAGCAAACCAGTACGTGTGCCAAGAAAACTCCAGATGGGGTCATGAAGCGTGGGACACCTCTGAAGGGGACTGAACACCACAAAAACTTTATAACGCTTACTTTTAACTTTAGACTTGATGTAGAACATCATAAGGAAAACTTCGCTGTCGTCTTCTGACTAATAACATTGAAAATCTTGCCCTTTTCAGCTAGATACAACAGAAGAAGACTACGTGAGTTTATTTCCTCCGGAAAGCCTCGTGTACCTGACGCCCGATTCAGAGCGTGGTATGTTCTCTCCTTGGGCCGAGGTTCCCCCAACTAGCACAAGCGGAGGTCCACGGCCTGGGCAGATGTGGCTGCTCTCAGCCCTGCCCTGCTCCGGGACAGTCCCGGCAGAGCACTCCCCCTCCAGAGAAGGACCGGGGGGGCGACTTTCCCATCAGGGTGTCTCGGGTTGGGTCTGGGGCTCTGGTTACGTGGGAGTGACCGCTGTGGAAGAGGCCTTACATGACAACACGCGGATGGCCCAGATCTAACGCTCACTGTCTCCCCATGGCAGGTGCGAAGGGAGGGAGGGAGAAGGTGCGTGCATCTTATCTTTTAGGAAAACTTATGCCAAAAGTGATTACTACGTGTAACTAGCAAAATAAAATGTCTTTAAATTTTTTAAAAATTGAGATATGTGGGGAAAATAGAGGGTTGATAATCATAATAAACATGATAATAACAAGCCATTAATCACAGCGTCCCCTAACTGATCTCCTCCACACATCACAATAATAATGGTCCCACCTGTTGGCCTGTTACAAAATCAGCCTGGCGTGTCAAAAAGGAGCAGTCAGAAAGTGGTGCTTCTTTCTCCGTGTTAGGTACCACAGTGGTGAGATAGCTGGGCCTAGAGACGGGAGGTCCTGGCTTCCAATCTGACCTCAGACCCTTCCTAGCTGGGTGGCCCTGGACAAGTCACTTCACTCCATGGCCTAACCCTTACCGCTCTGCTGCCTTGGAACCAAGACCCAGTATTGCTTCTAAGACGGAAGGGAAGGGTTTTTTAAAGAATTATTCTGTGAATTTGACCTAAATCATTTTATTACTAGCCCTTGAAGATATTGATCTAGACAAGGTTTACGTCCTGGGTGGACTTGTGGATGAAAGCATTCAAAAGGTAAGCGCGCATTCCGGGATGGACACATACGTGTCAAATCTTCTGCCTTTACGTCGTTGAAAGGATTCCTCTCTACAGCTTCTGCTCATTGCTCAAATTCTGACCTCCCAGCTAAACAGAGCCTAGCTAGTCTTCCATCACATGACCAGACCTGGTTTGTTGTTCTCCTTTGTCCTCCTTTTCTGAATCTTTATCATACTGTACTAAGCGTCTGCTTCTAGCTGGCGTCTGCGGCTCCACATTTAATAGGCTCCCAGGATGAAAGGACCAGAGTTAAGACTAGAAGGAACCTCACTGTTCTACAGTCCAATTCTCTTGCTTTATAGATGAAAAACTGAGCTCTGGAAGGAGAAGTGATGGCCAAGGTAAGGTAATAAGTGGCAGGGACAGGCTTTGAACTCAGGTCTTCCAACCCTAAATTCAGCACTCTTTCCACCATTCCATGAATCTTGTTGTACTGTGTCCAGAGTCACAGCCAGCAGCACCCAGAGGACTCGTGACTAGCTCTTCTCCCACATCCTCAACCACTTACGTTTTATGTCCCGTCTCACAATGTCTGGGATTCGATGACTAAACTTCTTGTCAGGCCCTTCCAAAAAAAACCTGCCTTATCACACCTTGCAAAAGGCCAGAAGAGTTCAGTTTGCCGTCATCGTTCCCTCATGGCTGCCCTGTTTGACTCTCGTGACCCCGTTTGTGGGTTTTCTGGGCAGAGATCCTGGTGCGGCTTGTCATTCCCTTCTGCAGCTTGTTTTACAGAGGAGGAAACTGAGGCAAAAGAGCTGATCCCCAGGGGGAATTAGTGCTTCCCCACCTCCCTGGGATTGGGTCTGTTTTAGGAATACAGCCTTCAAGGACAGAAGCGGTAACTGTTTCATACCTAAAACGTACCACTTTTAAAAGTGGCCTCTCTCCTCCTCAACACAAGGCCAGCGTCCTCGTGCCCGGGATAAAGATGGACATGCGGTGCCCTGCCCTGTGTAACACGCTTCTGCCAGGCCTGTACATCGCCCATCTGGCAGTCTAGCTTCTAAACAGCAACAGCCAGGGAAGGAGAGGACTCTTCAAGTTACAGTTTTATTTTTCTTTTAAATGAGCAGGGAAGAGATGCTAGATCGGTGATTTCCAAAGTGGGCGCTACCGCCCCCTGGTGGGTGCTGCAGTGATCTAGGGAGGCGGTGATGGTCACACTTTTTTTTGTATTACATTCTATTCTGAGTTCAATAAATAGTTTCATAATTTCCAGGGGTGCCAAGTAATATCTTTTCTGGAAAGGGGCAGTAGGCCAAAAAAGTCAGATTTTCGGGATGGTGGAGCCAAGATGCCAGCCACATTGAGATATTAGTTGGAAACTTGGTAGAAGTCCGACCTGCGTTTGAGGGTGTCAAAACACTGCGTCCTTTTACCTCCAACCAGGACCTTAGTAACCAACATCCATCTATCTTCTATGGATTTTAGGTCTCTTTCGATCTTAGGCATTCTGGCAAGTTGTAAAGGCTCTGTTTCAGTCCCTACTTCTGAAATCAGACATAATCATTCATACTAGGCCCGTGATGTTTACCAAATACTTGCAGGTTCCTACATCCTTAAGCTTTTGGATAAACAAATAGAGCCAATATATAAAAAATTATCTTAATCTACAAAATCAAAATCTTGGTACTGATTCCCATATACATCAGTATCCAAAGTAGAGTGAAAAATAAAATGGGAAAAATAAAGGAAAGAAAAGAAAAATGTAAAATCAAATGCCTCATTACAGATGAAAAGTAAAATAAACAATGAAAAATGTTAGGCTGTTGGCTCACATTTCATGTGGAAATATTTTTTAGCCAACCAAAAGTTTCTCACTCAAAATAAGATCAGTTTCCTAAACCAAATTCACAGTGTGAGTGCATGAGATTTTTCACCAGGTAAAGGGTTTTTCAACACAGGATAATACAACAATTGATGCACATACAAAAGTACAAATATTCCCAAATTATAACATACTATTTGGTTGCTGAATCATTACATCTGTCTTTCAATTAAAAGGTAGTTTTTTTTTTTTTTTATTTTAGCAATTTCTATCCAATTAGTTTTTTTTTTTTTTACAAGTTAAATTCTAGCAAAGACATATACATATGTATTTTTTGCAAATATAGCATAAACAGGTTAAGAGAATTAGCACATATATACATTTAGGACAATAGAAACAATTTCTTATGCAAGTGAACAGTATCCAATGTACTGTTATGAAATTACAAAAACAGTTCAAGTCTAACTATAGAAAATACATATTATAAAAGCTGACTAAAAGCTGTTATGGCTTATATGTTTGGAAGAATAGAAACAATTTCTGTTTGCAAGAGAATAATTGAACCAATAATAAGAGAATAATCGAACCAATGTAAGATTTTGAAACTGCCAATATTACAATAATATTGTAGTTTTGCCTAAATATTATACCCTAATATCTCTGTACAATGGATTGTTAAGATGAGATTTTGGAATTATTGGTTGTATGCTTTCAATAGAAAAATAATTTTCAGATCAAATTTGAGTAACATGGAACAATTCCAACAAAAATAATTGCAAGATATACATTGTACAATACAATTTAAATTTTTTGGGTGCAAGTAAAAAGTTGATCTTCAATAAATACCCATATGCTTTTAGAATAAAATGTCTGTAAGCAAGTTAATAAGTCTTTTGCAGTTAAACTGTCTCTTAATGAAAAAGTTCATCTGTGTGGATAGTTCATTAGACCTGTTCTCAAGTCAGTGGCTGTGCCTTGTTTGTTCGTATGCTGTTCTTCTGGGATCTGGTAGCTGTGCTGTCCTACGGTTAGTGCTGGACAGACATCTGCTTTCTCTGCTCTCTGGGTTGGTCTTTTCTGGGAATGCTTGATGACTCTGGTTTTCTTCCATGCATTCCTGATACCTGTGAAAATAGAAGCACAATCTCGACCCCAAATGAAAAATTCATTGGGTCTTTTTCTTGGAACTGGTTTGTAAGAAAGTGCCTGATAACATCCTTTTTGGTTTTGAATTTGGGCTTTTAAATTTTGAATTTGGGCTTTTATATTTCCTTTAGCTTTTTTCCCAATTGGTAATTCCCAATTTCCTGGGATACCAGCCTTAAGAGAGATGTTCCATGATTTGTCCAATTTTGCCCATCTCTTGCTGGTATAAGCATTATTATTCCAATTTTTTAACTTTTTTGGAATAGCCAAATGTGCAAGAATATTTGAAAGTTGTGCAACAACATTGCATACTTCTCCATTTTGAGCTTTCGCCCATATAGCATGAGAGTAATTATCTCCAATTACATATCCATTTTTTATTTTTGCAAAAGAGGCATATTGTAATGCATCCCTTTGCCACAATTGTGCAGGTCTTACAACTTTGCAGTCGCCTCCTTGAGGAGTGTCAGAATAAGGAGCACAAGATTTGCATTGCCAATCAATTTCACTGACTTGTATAGAAAATTGAGGTTCACAAAATATTGCACTCTGATGTAATATTGAGTACAAATTAACCGTTTCCTGCAAAGTAGTGGTTACTAGGCCATTTGCCTTTGAAATTCTCTCAGTCGGAGGTCTATGGAGATTGTGAGAGCAAATAAAATTTTCCTTTTGACTTTGCAAGATTGCATTCTGTGTGGTGTGAAACAACAGAACAGTTTCTGTATCTTGCATTAGTTTAATTTTTTCAGCCTTTAAACAAATAATCAGATAAACAACAAATAAGTCACATATGATATTACAAGTCTGTGCTATGATCTTAAGCACGTGTCTAATTGAAAAGTCTTTTTGTGCTATAGTACTAGTATTTAGACTAAAATTTACTTCAGATAAAATATCTCTTTCCCAAAGAGCTTGTGGTATATGAAAAATACCAGAAAATGTCTTACTTTTCATGTAGAGCATAATCAATCTTTTATTAGTAATTTGTTGTGTCCAATTTAAATTTGAAATGTTTAATTTTAAATTTGACTTCACACTAACTTTTGCATTTAGCAAAGATTTGTTTGGAGATAGAATTGGTTGTGCAAGTTTTTTGTCATTTCCAATTGAAAAAATGTGAAATGCTTTGGATTTGACTAGTATCTTTCCCTTAGTATTTTCACCAATGACCTCAGGGCAGGTTTTTAGTTCCTGAGAAATAAGGCTTCTACTCTTACCTGAGTTAAGTTTTTGGGGAATCAAAGACTTATCTCTGGTGCCCTGAATTTTTAAGGGGCTCAAGGCTGGCCCCCCAAACAGTTTAAATGCTGTTTGGTTGTGGCTGTCTTAGTCTGTGTTCTCGGGAGATATGGTGAGGCCCAATGCTGTACTTTGGGACACCCTTTGAAAAATTTATGAGTCCACTTCAACTTTAATTTGGGACAGGATCCTGTAAAATGTCCAGCTTTGTGCCAAGCAAAGCAGACAGGTTTTGTCTTTTTAAATTGATCTGCCATCAGATTCTTGTGGTCTAAAGTTTTTATGTCTTGGCATGCTTTTATAGCCTCTTGGTGAGGAGTTGTCTCCTCAAAGAAATCTGTAGCATTGCGTTTTGTAGTTACAATCTGCCATGCTCTTTGAGCAGCTAGTCCAATTGGATTAAAGGTTTGCTCTGAATATAACAATTGCCTAGTAAGATTTCTAAATTTACCTGTGCCAGTTAATTCATCATAGGCAATATCTACATGGTGTTTTTTGTTGATTCTAGCTTGTTCCTCACATAATTCCTGAAACAATAACTTCCATATTATGAAATCTTTGGCATTAAGCACAGATCCAACTAATTCATACCAAAAATCTGGTGGTAGAGATTGCTGGCTAATCTCATCTATCAGTGCCGTGGTGTCATGGGCTGCATTACTATACTGAATGACACTATTCCTGAGATCTTCAAGAGTTTGGAATTCAACATCTTTCTGCTTTTCTAAGTTTACTTTTGCATTCTCAGGATTATTTTTAATTTCTGTTGGAGAAGCTGATTTCTCTGCTTTCTCTTCTAGGATTAGGCTGGTTGTAAACCTGCAGTTAGTATTGAGTGAAGAAGGAGGAAGAAGAGGTGTGGGCTGAGCACTAGTCAGTTCATCAGAGTCAAGAGAAGCTGCATGAGGTGGAGGAGGAATAAACTGAGTGTCAGAAAGCCTATGGGCTCTAAGAGGAACTGAGTAAGATGGTGGAGGGATAGAGTCAGCAGGAACAAATGAAAGTGGAGAGGTTAGGGTAGGTAGAGGATCAGTAAGTGTAAGTGTGGAAGCAATTAGCGGAATCAGAGGATCAGCCTTTGAAGGCTGGAGCTCAGGAGATGGCTCGAGGGGAAGGTCAAGCTGAGAGTCAGCTTGATTCTGTGAAGGAAAAGAAGTCATCAGAGGGATGGGTGGAGCAAGATAGATGAAATTCAGGTTAGAAGGAAAGTCTAATAGTGAGGCAGGTTGGGACAATGAATCTTGAATGGTTTCTGCCTCTAAAGCTGTTCTAACTACCTTCCAAGTTAACCATACTGATGATGCAACTCTAAGTCCCTTTTCTTGCGCTTTCTTTAAAGTCTGTCCTAGTTGGTCCCACTGTTGTACATTGAGTACTTCTATTTCTAGTAACTTGGGATCACATTTCAAAATTACCTTAAACAATGCCTGAAGTTTAGCTTCTGGTACTCTGTATCCTTGCCTGTGCACTAAAGATTTTAGCGATCGTATGTAACTAGTGTGAGAAGAAAGTTTCTGACCCATTTTCTAGTGGTCAGCGACTCACCCCAGAGGCCACCTGAGGTCCGTTGACCGTCCCGGGTCCTGCACTGCAGTCTTCCTCTCAGGTGTCAATCCACGATGGGCGCCAGATGAAGCCGTCCAGCAGCTTCACGAAGATTCCTAGTGGGTTGGACACTCAGAAAGGGGAACCAAGGACTGTGTGAAAATGGGTTACGGGTTAAGGATTAATGGAAAGAGAATATAGGGCGAGAATAAAGACACGCAGACACAGAAAGTTTTTGCATAAGGTAGACAGACAGACAGCTAGTAAGCTCTGATGATCAAGAGCTTATCATTAGCTGATTTCTTGTCACATTTTATTGGGGTTACAACAGTATGGGGGGAAGGGGAGAGACCAGTGGCCTGATACATTAACATTATGAGATAATCATCATAAAATGCAAATTACCAAAACCAGAAACAATATGTAGAGTTAAGATCAGTATCCAGGGTGTATCTGGCCTAAGGTATCTACTGATGTTTGATACCTATGTTAATTGATTCTTGAAGGAGAAGTAAGGAGACTGAGATAACTGACTCTCTTCTGGGGTGCGGCCTTAGGGAAGGGCTAGGGATTTGGCAAGGTCAACATTCAATTTGACTCAGGATTGCAGAGATCAATCATTAGCAGTATAAGAGTTAAGTTTTTGAATACTTCTTAAAATAATATCACAATTGATATATACCTGGATTGCTACATTTGGGAACCACTGCTCTAGACTATCAACTCCAAAGTAGAAATGCACTCCATTTTCTATGTCTATACCCAGTGGGGCAGCCAGGGAGCCCGATGGAGAGAGCTCCATTCAGATGTGGCCTCACACACTGCCTGGCCCCGTGGCCCAGCCCTTACCACTCTTTTGCCTAGGAACTGATATTTTTTATTGATTCTAAGATAGGGGTTTAGAGAGAAAAAAAAAAGAATAAATTGGCCTCAAAGGAGAGCCAGGAGGTTTCCCATGAGCTTTGAGCTCCGGGTAATGGAGGTTACTACCATACTGGCCTCCAAATAACTAGAGTGCCACTAGATAGGAAAATAAAATCAAAACCAGCATCCTGTGACGTTCCACAGATGTTAGCAGGGTCTTTCTGTGATCCGCCGTCTCGCGTGTTCCTGAGGTCGGGCCTTACGTTTACATTTATGATTTATAGAAGCTGACCTTCGAGAAGGCCCGAGAAACCTCCGTGCAGACGGCTCGCCTGCCTATCCGGGAGCACATGGTGAAAAGGGCCAACGGCAAGAACTACCACTCCGAGATCCTGGCCATCAACCAAGGTGACGGGCGTGGGGCGCGTGGCGAGGCGCCGGGGGTGGTTCAGCCTTCCGGCACGAGCTTTTAGTTTGGACAAAGACGCCCCCATCGTCGCCTCAGAAATCAGGGCGAATGTCGTGCTCAGCCTCTGAGGACAGCCGTAAAGCCCGGCCTTACTGAGGAGGGAGCCACGACCCAAAACTAATTTCTCCAAAGCCCTTTTTTAGGGCCTCACAAAGGGATAAAACTTTTTTTTCATTTTCACGGCCCTGTTGGAAATGTTGAAGAATAGGTTATGCCATTCCCTGCCCTCTTCGATAAAGCAGAGCGAGCGTAATGTCTCTATGGCTCCTATCGTCCTTCTGAGTGGCCTTATTGGGCTGGGGCCCAATGGAGACACCTTCCTGTGATGGAGGTTGCTTCGCTGCGGGGCGACCATCCCTCTCCATCTCACCCCCTCTTGTGCCCCACGTCGTCCCTTCAGCTGCTGCTGCCTAGGAAAGGGAGTGACCCCTAATGCCAGGGCCAGGCAGCCCGGAGGGGACGGGGCTTCTGCTCTGGGTTAAGTGGACAAGCCTTGGGACTGGGGAGGGGGGCATCCCCTCGCGCTGCCCACAGCCTCCCTGCACACTCCTTATTTCTCACTGGGGAGGGGGACTGTGGTGCAGCCGGCTTTCCTCTCCGCTCCTGATCCTAGTCGTGACCATTGTCTGCATGCCAAGAATTAGAGCCCCCACATTAGAGCCTTCAAGGAACACGCTGCTCAGACGGGGAAAGAACTTTTTTTTTTTAATATTCAGCAAAGAGGCAGTTAGGTGGATTGAGAGCCAGATTTGGAGATGGGAGGGCCTGGGTTCAAATCTAGTCTCTGACACTTCTAGCTGTGTGACCCTAGGCAAGTCACTTAATCCCTATTGTCTAGCCCTTACCTCTCTTCTGCCTTGGAACTGATACTCAGTGTCAATTCTAAGACAGAATATAGAATATAAGACAGAATATATATTTATTGTGTGTGTGTGTATATATACACTATATATATATACACAAATATGTGTAAATAATTATAAATACATGTACATATATAATTACAAATAGATATACACATATACATACATATGTAAACATCATACATCTCAGGAACATCACTATATTCTAGCCCAGTCCAATCACATCATTTATATATATGTATATTAAATTACAGAGAGAGGAGAGGTGATTCCAAAGAGGAAGCATAATCTTGCTGAGTCACTTTCTTTATTCTCTATTTTTTTTCACAGTGTTTGATATCCTGTCCACCTACGTTGAGACACGAAACTGGCCCGAAGCCCTGAAAACAGGCGTTTCCCCCGGGAAAGGTTATGTGATTCCGAATACGACAGCATGAGAGGTGGTCTGTCTTTTATGAGATGATTTCAGAGATCCTTTTTTCTCCTCTTGTAATAGCTGGGGAGAGATTATCCAAAACCAGCTCTAGCCTCCTGAAAGGTGGGCTCCGAATTGTTTATTTTTATAGTTAAACTGGAGCCATTGTACTTTCAAAAGTATTTCTTATACTTCAGACATTGAAGGCAGGGACTTCTCTGTCTTGTTATTTGTATATTCAGGGCCTAACACAGCCCCTTGGGCATTAATAAATATTAGTCAAATTAAATTGGACTTTTGCTTAAATATTTATTTAAATGATATAAAAAGTGTTCCCTTTTTACTGACACTTTTTGTTACATAAAGGTTACTCGTGTTTCCCACAGGTGTTTGTAACATGCCAGATAACAACTGTAAAGATAATTCTTTAACTATCCTTGGAAAAATGAAACATTAAAAACTCTCTGTGCTAATTCTGTCTAGTAAACCCCATAAAATCTTCCTCTTCTTGTCTTCATAGTCTCCACTCCTCAGAGTCCTCAAGATCTAGGGCTGGCCATCCTTTCTAGTTTCTCCGTCAGGAAGTTTATTTTCAGCCGTATCCTTGGGAACTTCATTTGACCACCTGGTTGACTATTTTTAAGTGAATTCTTGGGGCTTCTCTGAATCTTGTCCATATTCATAACCTTTCAGGTGTTAAGTGAAGAATGGAACAGGTTGTTGATGCCTCTGCACTTAACTGATGTTTAATTTGTTGATCTTTTGCTTTTTCTTGATTGTAAAAACATCTCCTATGCAAAGATACTATTATCCCCCAGGAAAGGTTATGTGATTCTGAATACAACGGCATGAGAGGTGGTCTGTCTTTTATGAGATGATTTCCAGAGATCTTTTTTTCTCCTCTTGTAATAGCTGGGGAGGGCACCCTCAGTACCTAGTGGCAGGATGGAATTTGTCCTTCCCGTGAGGAGATTTAGTTCAAGTGGGCAGTTTGGGGAAGATCTTCCTTGCCAGATTTATCCAGAACTGGTTAGAATAATCTTATTTCTTGATAAAAAAGAAATCCTTTGAGAGGCGGCTAGGTGGCTTAGTGGATAGAGAGCCAGGTCTGGAGATAGGATATTCTGGGTTCAAATTTGGCCTCAGCCTCTTCCTGGCTGGGTGACCCTGGGCAAGTCACTTAACCCCATTGCCTCGCCCTTACCATGCTTCTGCCTTTATGAAACATATTATTGATTCTGAGACAGAAGGTAAGAGGTTTTTTTATTTGTTTGGTTGTTTTTTTTTTAACTTCACTTTAGGAAAGGATTAGGGAATAAAATTTGTCTCTAGCATCTATAATTTTGTATTCAGTCATCTTTAGTGCGAGGTCTACATCTGTATCATCCTTTAGTGTGGGTTATCTGGTTTCTGGGAGTTCTCATTGTACAGCTGATGTATTCTAGCGCATTTGTGGCCCAGTTGATGCTTGGGGGCTCATACTGTGGTTTTTTGGTTTGGGATTTTGGGTTTGTTTTTTTTTTGCTCTCTTTTCAAAGGCCAAAAAAATCCAGCCCAGATCTGCACTGATTTCCATTTCTAGGATGCTGACTTGCTAAAAGGGGAATAGGTACAAAATGGGACTCTCTAAGGTAGTGGCTAATTTTCAGAAATAAAACCTTGCAGGGTGTTTGTCTCCAGACGGATTTTGTCCTCTTTGAACACGATCCACGGCCCACAGCACGTGTGTGACTCGGGCCGTCACAGAGCCAGCCTGCAGGAGCCTGCCGCACCGAGAGGACTCTCTGGGCTGAGCCCGGGCCTGGCTCTGCGGCCACGTCCCAGCGCTGAGGCAGAAACACAGCACCCCCAAGGTAGGGAATGATGGAGACCGTGACACCGGAGCACACTGTTCTTCGTGTTAGCTCCTTCATGCATTCTTCTCTGGGTTAAGAAATAGGAGTCTCTTTCCCAACATGATGGACAAGGAAAGAGGCATTACATCCATGGATAGCCTTTATTATATTACCTACTGTCTCAGGAATGGGAGGAGGGAGAGCGGGGAGGGAACATGGATCACAAAATGTCTGAAAATGATTATTAAAATTGTATCTACATATAATCTGGAAAAAATATATACAATTTTTAAAAAAAAGATGAAGGCAGCCAGGACCCATAAAATGCCACACGTAAAGAATCAGAAACCTGGCTTATCCATGGTGCCCATCCCTCTGAGGGCCCTGGCTTAAGTCTGCACCTTTATATAAACTAGTAACCATATCCCAGACTCCTTACAACTGTGCCTAATGGCATGGGGCTAAAATGAGAAAAGGGGAAAATGACAAATGTGTTTTTTTTTTAATTATTTTTTTTAAACCCTTACTTTCCATCTTGGAATCAATGCCATGTATTGGTTCCAAGATAGAAGAGTGGTAAGGGCTAGGCAAAGCAGGTGTCCAGGGTCACACAGCTAGAAAGTATCTGAGGTCAAATTTGAACCCAGAACCTCCCGTCTCTAGGCCTGGCTCTCAACCCCTGAACCACCCAGCTGCCCCCTGAAAATGACCAAAGTTGGAGGGGGTATATGGAAAAGGGGACACTAATACCCTCTTGGTATAGCTGGGAACTGCTCCTATTGGATTTCAAGGAGTAATTCAAAACTCCACCCAGAGTTATAAAGAGTATACCTTTAGACTCAGCAAAACTGTTGTTGGGTCTATTTCCCATGGGGATCAGGGAATAAGGAAAAGAACCTATATGTTCCAAAATATCCATAGCAGTTCTCTTTGGGGTGGCAAAGAATTAGAAATCGAAGGGATGTCTATCCATTGGGGAAACGGCTAAACAAGTTGTGGTATGTGGCTGTTATAAGAAGGGGGGTAGCAGATAGTTGGGGTGTGCTTCGGTAACCCCCTTGACTGAATGGATATGGGCCAAAGCTGCTCACACCACCCCTTCTTACTAGGGAGACACTTGGGGTTGGTGCACAAGTTGGGGTTCCCCAATATGGACAAATTAGGATTGAGAGGTTAGAGGAAAATGTTATCTATTGAATGAACCCCTAAAGTCCCCTGGCAGTTGCTCAGAGCCAGGTTAAATTAAGCCATGCCTCCCCACTGCCAATAGCTGGGAGCAGTTTAAAATGAATACACCTTCCACAACCACAAAGAGGTCGTTTCCCTACCAAATCAGCTGTAGTCCAGATCTGCCTCAAATCTCTAAGATGGGGTTTATTTAGGTATAAAACAATTCCAGGGTGTAGGAAAGGGTATCAGGAAAAAGGGTGAAGGTGATTTCTAAATTCTAGTATCTGTCTCTCCCAGGGTTGGGCAGTAACAGAGATTTCTTCTGTAGCTTTCGATCTCAGTTAACTGACCCAGACCCCAGTAAAACTCCTGCCCTAAATAACTTTAACTGCCTAAAGAGGGAATGTAGTAATCAAGGTTCAAGCTGGGTTGGTTAGCCCTCAGCGGCCCACTCCCTCCCACCAGAGTCCCGGCTCCCTGGCCCAAACTGAGGAACTGCAATATATATCTTCAGTGGTATTCAATGAAGTTGAAAGCACAATTGGGCTTTTTGCAGTCTTTGAAAGTCTCAGGGAAATTCTCAGATTTTGAGGTTTGAAGTGCTCCAGGACCCACAAGATCTCTCCTCCTACCTCCCTGTCCCTCCAAAGATGAGTGAACAGAAAGTATGTCCTTTGGAATCTTCCCACAATCTTCAGCTCTCCTGCTGTCATTCTTCCTGGGTTCTCAATATTCCATCAGAGAATTTTCAAAAAGCAGACTTACTTGATCTTTTACCAAATCTTACCTAGTCTGTTACACTGTGATGGAATATTATTATGCCATAAGAAATGATGAGTGGATTAATTTTTTTTAAACTTGGAACTATATGGGATAATAAAAAGTGAAAGGTGCAGAATCAAGTGGACATATATGGAATTGCTTGTTGGCTCTGGGAGGGGGGAGAGAAGGGGGAGGGAAAGAACATGAATCATGGAAACATGGAAAAAATTGAATGAATAAATAAATAAAAATTTTTAAGTGGACACTATACACAGCTATAGAAAATACTGGAAGAATAAATTGTGAATGTTATCTCCAGAGAGTGAACTGAAAGGTGAAAATATGAAAGATTTCATTTGTTTGAACATACTGGCCCTCCAGACAATACCATCTATGATTCTGGGATGTTAGAGAGGGTCTGGGACATTTGTGGATGGGATTTATTATTGGGGGTGGGGGGTGGGGGGTGGAATAAAGACATAATGAATTAGAAGACAGTTTTGAGACAATAAGGAGTTAAAATATTCTCTATAAACCCATTAACTCTTTCCTGACACACAGGAAGAGAGAAAGTGTCTATAATTGTTTTTTACTGGAATTCAAGAACTAAAATAGCAAAAGAGGGAATGAAGAAAAACCTTTTGAAATATTTTTAAAGAGTTAGCAAAAACTAAAGGGTAATTTGAGTTTTTTTATTTAGAGTAAATTGAGAGAGAAGGTGGGATTTGACAAAAAATGAAAGTAATGGATTACCTACTGTAATAGGTATAGGTATAGGGGGGTACACACCCCCCACAGAATGTTCAGAATCTTCTGACTTCCAGTGTGTCCAAGAGAGAACTTCCTGTCCCCCTGTTAACCCACCATCTGGGTGTGCCAAACTCTTATGGGAAAAAACAGGGGAAGTTAACTTAATATTTATATGGGTTCAGAAGGGTGAGTAGGAGACAGGATTGGACAATAGGTGGGACCAAACAAGTTAGGGAAACTGGGTTTAGCTGTTAGGGGAAATGTCTGTTGACAGGAGTGACAGTTAGGTCCTCTCACTCTGCTCCACGTAGACAAGGGATAAACACAGAGTATAATAAATACACACACTATGGGAACTTTAAGGTACAAAGAAAACAAACAGGGAAACAGTTCAATTGTTTTTTGAGAGGATAGGAGAGGGGATGAGGTGAAACTATGTCTAACTGTCCAGGACTGGAGTCAAAAGGGTAAGTTCCTTAGCCAACCTAGCTTCTGCCAGGTTTGACAGCTTGGCTAAGGACCTAAGGAAGAGGGCTTGGGTTTGGGTTCTCACAACTGATCCAGAGATACCAGGAACCAACTCCTCCACAGCGGATGATCCAAAAGTAACCAGGTAGGAAAAGATGTCTGCAACCTGTCCACCAGAACACAGGCCTCTTCCCTACTCAGAGTTGACTTACAGGATGATGTCTTCAGCCTTTACAACCTTCACCAATCTCCAAGATCCCAGGTCACATAGGGACTGCTGATTGCACTTCTGCTCCAAACCCCTCTCAAAACAGCAATGTCTGTTGCTTAGCTCTTTCCTCCCTACCCCCTGCATTCTATTCAGAATGTACATGACTTTCAGCACAGGCTTTCCCTAATATGCTTGCAAAAATCTGCCTTTATACTTTTAAAGCCTCTATCTATTATACTACTAATGAATTGTTTAAATGCATAAAGAAAAAGGACTTGATAATAAGCCAAAAACCAGAAATTAGAGTCTCCCTTTCTGCCACTCTCCCTCCCTGGCATTTGATGCATAGTGTCCCCAACAGGGGAATTATTAGGATTATTATTATTATTTGTTATATTAAATAATGTACTCATTATTACATTATTTCATATGAATAAAAGTAAGTTAAACATATAAGAGATGTATGATCCTTTTCTTTGTATGTGGAAATACTGGCTTTATTTGGTTTTGTAAAATTTGGGGGGAAAAAAGATTTTAAGATTTACTGAAAAAGAAAGGTAATGGCAGGTGGGTGGCTCAATGGGAAAAGTCAGGCCTAGAGATAGGGGGTCCTGGGTTCAAATTTGACCCCAGATACTTCCTAGTCATGTGATCCTGAGTAAGTCACTTAATGCCCATTGCCTAGCCCTTACTTAGTATCCATTCTAAGATAGAAGGTGTTTTTTAAGTGTTTTTAAAGAAACAACCCCCTCCCACCCCAAAAAAAGATGTTTTCTTTATCACCCTAATTTTTTCTCCCCATGCCAAATGTGGTCAGGACCCATGAGATTACAAGTGTTTTTATATAGCTAATTGTAGAGAAACAGCCTCATAGGAATTTTTTTTTTAACCCTTAACTTCTGTGTATTAACTTATAGGTGGGAGATTGGTAAGGGTAGGCAATGGGGGTCAAGTGACTTGCCCAGGGTCACACAGCTGGGAAGTGTCTAAGGCCGGATTTGAACTTAGGACCTCCTGTCTCTAGGCCTGACTCTCAATCCACTGAGCTACCCAGCTGCCCCCCCTCATAGGAATTTAATGCTGAAAAGGATGAAAGACATAGGCCAGCCAGTCCCCTCATTTTCCATATTAGGAAATTGAGTAATGACTAGTGAAATAATGTGCCCAAGATCAAATTGTAAGTAAAAGTCAGAGTTGGAATTTTAACCTGAATATTGACTTTAAATTCAATGTTTTTTCTACCATCTCTTTCTGATTCCAAAAGGTATTATTTTTTTAGCTTTGTTTTTTTGCTCAGATTTGAAAGGCTTATGTTGGAATATAATTGAAAACAAAATAGGTTATATTGTCAGGCTGCAGCTGTGGCCTACATGGTCCAGAATGTGGGAGGAATTGGGGAGATGTCATTGTCATTCTCCAACTCTTTCTTGAAATCTGACCATGAAATGACTCCTCTTGCTTCCACATGCCCTGATGCCATTCTCTTCCATCTTGTTGGGCAAGTGGCCCTTTTTTTGGAGTCATCTTCCTATTGACTTGTTCCTTTGGTGCTCCCTACAATACCCCAGATTTCTATCTTTAAAAAACCCCAGATGCCATACCTATCACACTACCAAGAAACTTTTTTATTGAATTAGAAAAAATTATAACAAAGTTCATTTGGAAGAACAAAAGATCAAGAATATAAAGGGAAATAATGAAAAAAAAAATGTGAAGGAGGGGAGCCTAGCAGTACCAGATCTTAAAACTACTGTAAAGCAGTGGTCATCAAAACAATATGGTACTGGGGGTAGCTGGGTTTGAGTGGATTGACTCCAAGATGGAAGGTAAGGGTTATTTAAAAAAAAAAAAAAAAAGACATTAAAAAAAAAGCCTCAGACACTTCCCAGCTGTGTGACCCTGGGAAAGTCACTTGACCCCCACTGCCCACTCTTACCACTCTTCCACCAAGGAGCCAATACACAGAAGTTAAGGGTTTAAAAAAAAAAAAAACAATATGGTACAGGCTAAAAGGCAGAAGGGAGGATCAGTGGAAAAAACTTGGGGTAAATGACCTCAGCAAGATAGTGTACAATAAACCCAAAGATCCCAGCTTTTGGGACAATAACCCACTGTTTGACAAAAACTGCTGGGAAAATTGGAAAACAGTAGGGGAGAAATTAGGTCTAGATCAACATCTCACACTCTACATCAAGATGAACTCCAAGTGGGTAAATGACTTAAATATAAAGAAGGAAACTATAAGTAAATTAGTTGAACACAGAATAGCATAAGACCAAGCTAGAAATAGAGACTATCACAAAATATAAAATGAATAATTTTGATTATATTAAATTAAAAAGAGGCAGTTGGGTAGCTCAGTGGATTGAGAGTCAGGCCTAGAGGTCCTAGGTTCAAATCCGGCCTCAGACACTTCCCAGCTATGTGACCCTGGGTAAGTCACTTAACCCCCATTGCTTCTGCCTTGGAGCCAATATACAGTATTGACTCCAAGATGGAAGGTAAGGGTTTAAAAAAAACAAACAAAAAAACACATTAAATTAAAAAGAATATGTATAAACAAAACCAATGCATCTAAAATTAGAAGGGAAGCAACAAATTCAGAAAAAAATCTTTTTAACAAAAAACTCTGACAGGGGTCTAATTTCTCAAATATATAAGGAATTAAATCAATTGTACAAAGTCAAGCCATTCTCCAATTGATAAATAAGCAAGGGTCATGAATAGACAATTTTCAGATAAAGAAATCAAAACTGTCAATAAACACATGAGAAAGTGTTCTAAATCTCTAATAATTAGAGAAATGCAAATCAAAACAACTTTGAGGTACCACCTCACACCTAGCAGATTGGCTAATATGACAGTAAAGAAAAGTAATAAATGTTGGAGGGGATGTGACCAAATTGGGCCACTAATACATTGCTGGTGGAGTTGTGTATTGATTCAACCATTCTGAATGGCAATTTGGAACTATTCCCAAAGGGCTTTAAAAGACTGCCTGCCCTTTGATCCAGCCATACCACTGCTGGGTTTGTACCCCCAAAGAGATCATAGATAAACAGACCTGTACAAAAATATTTATAGCCTCGCTTTTTGTGGTGGCAAAAAACTGGAAAATGAGTGTATGCCCTTCAATTGGGGAATGGCTGAACAAATTGTGGTATATGCTGGTGATGGAATACTATTGTGCTAAATGGAATAACAAACTGGAGGAATTCCATGTGAACTGGAATGACCTCCAGGAATTGATGCATAGTGAAAGGAGCAGAACCAGGAGAACATTGTACACAGAGACTGGTACACATGTGGTACATTATGGCATAATCAAATGTAATAGACTTTTCTACTAGCAGCAATGCAATGATCCTGGACAATTCTGAGGGACCTATGAAAAAGAACTGTGGAAGCAGAAACACAAAAGAAAAACATTTCCTTGATTACATGATTTGATGGGAATATGATTGGGGATGTTGACTTTAATTGTTCACTCTATTGCAAATATTAATAAAATGGAACTAGGTCTTGATCAATGATACATGTAAAACCCAATGGAATTGCGTGTTAGCTACAGGAGGAGGGTAAGAGGAGGGGAGGGAATTAATATAAATCATGTAACCATGGAAAAAATATTTCAAATTAATTAAAATAAATAAATTTTTTTTAAACCCATGGATTGAGAGCCAGGCTTAGAGATGGAAGGTACTGGGTTCAAATTTGACCTTAGACATGTGTTATTTAGAATTTCTGGGGTTCTATTTAGAGGTAGTAAGCCTCAACATATGTAGATATATGACAAACTTCCTGTGAACATATGGGGGACTTTGAAACTACATTTTCCATGGTCCAACAGGTTTCCTGTTTTGGATGACGTCTTCAAAGTAAAGCCCGGCTTTAAATATTGGGAAGTGGGGCTTGACTTCCTCTCTTTTGCTATGCAGACAAGATGAGGGAAGGTAGGGAATGTAATGGCTGAGGCAGCAATTTGAAATTTTTACAGGCACGTGGTCAATTTTATTCTACCAACATGGGCCTAAATAAAATATTAGTTTTCCTCATAATATCAGCCTTTATCATTTTTAATCGTTACAGACATTTCCCAGCTCTGTGACCCAGGGCACTTAGCCCCATTGCCTAGCCCTTACCACACTTCTGCCTTGAAACCAATACTCAGTATTGATTCTAAGACAGAAGGTAAAGGTTAAAAACAAAACAAAACAAAAAACAAAACACCTTGCCTGGATTCTACCATGCCTGCATCCTGTACCTGTCCTCTCTCAACAAACCTTCTAGAAAAAGCTGTTTGCACACTGCCTCTCCCTTCCTGTTTCAGCTCTTTAGACCTTACTTACAGTGTGGCTCCTTGACGTCATCACTGCGCTCTCCAGTGAACCGTGCTCTCCTGTTTACCAAGTCTAATTATTTTTCTTAGTCTTCAGTCTCTGATGCGTGACACTGGTGACCATCGTCACTTCCAGCATAGTTTTCTGGGTCTTTGTGACTCTCTTTACTACTCTGTCTACCTCACCGTTCCTCGGGCTCCCTTTGCTACTTGTTACCCCAATCCCACCCCTTCCTCGTGCTTGTTCTGGGCCATCTTCTCCTTCCTTTTTCCTGAGCAGTTCTACAAAACCCTCCCTCCCTCTCTCTCCTGAGCTTCAGGCTCCTCTCACCAGCGGCCTAATGGACATTTCAGATTGATTGTCCTGGAGATGTCTCAGGCTCAATGTGGCCAAAGCAGAATTTGTTCTTTCCCCCCAAAACTCCACCTTCTTCCAGGCTCCCCTCCTTCTCGCAGTCACCCGGAGGTTCTCAACCTCAGTGCTCTCCCTGGTTCTCCATCTATTTGTCAAATGTCCCTTCGTGACCCCATCTCTCCATTTGCATGGCGATGGGGTGCCTTGGTAAGGGAGCTCCTTTCACAGGCCTGGCACGTTCCCCACCCAGCTGCTGGAGGGACTTTGTGGAAACGCTGACCTGACTGTGTTGGCAGCCCTCCCCACTCAATGCCAGGGGCTATGGCCGCTAGGATGAAGCGACCTCTTCTATGTCTCACAATCTCACCCTCGCTAGCCTCACGGTACACATTACTCCTGTCCAGCGCTTGAAAGAATGAAAAGTTTTCATTAAATACGTGCCAAATACTGGTGATAAAAATGAGCTTCCATCGCTGAGAAATTCTAATGGGACAACAGCATCTAGAGGGGAGTCATTGGGGTGGGAGAGCCAGATGAGCCCAGATGATGGTGAAAGCACTGATTGAGAGGCCCTTTCCCCATGGAAGGCTAGAGACCGAGGGAGAAGGCCTGGTAGCCTTGGCCACAGGGTAGGAATGGCTAGGTGAAGGTGACGCTATGGGATCCCAACAGATACAGGGCAGTGGCTTGGCTTCTTCCAGGCATGGCTCCAAGTTTGGAGGGAGAAACAAGCAGAGTGCCAAGGAGTTAAATGACCAGGATGAAGAATCCCCAAGTCTACCCCACCAGCCAACCTTCTACTCCTCAACTAGGATATGCCATATCTGTGCCTTTGCCTAGACTGCCTCCTTCCTCACCTGGTACCATGAAACTCTTCTTTCAGGCGGTGTAAGAAGGAAAATTACGTATTTATAGATATATGTTAAAAATATGTGGCCGCCAGGAATCAACAATTTAGGTTGATTCTGTAATTAAATCAGACCCAAGTCAGCATCTCACACCTCCTTCACTGCCCTATATTTATATTCTCTCCATTATTCTGTATACTGATTTATGTACTTGTTGCCTCCCTTAACAGAATGCCTAGTTAAGAGTAGAGATCATTTAAACATTGTATTTCAACCTCCAAGTCCTATCACAGTACCTGAAATATAGGAGAGCCTTAAGAAATGCTTGATTGTTGATTCAAGTGAAGCTGACTGGAAGAGTCCTTGGGTTATGTTGAAACTATAAGGGAATAAAACTTATCTGCTAACTAATTTTTGTTTTCAAAGAATCCAAATTACTCTATGGGTCCCATCTCTAGGGGAACAAAAGCTAAAGCTGAAAAACTTCTTTGATCTATATAGGCTTTTTCTTCTTTATTACATTGTGATTTTTAAATTTCATTCATATGTATCAAAACTAATGAAGTTAGTGATCCATAAAAGCTATGTCACATTTTAATATATGTCATTGTAAAGAAGAAAAAATACAACTATTCCACATTGTTCTATACTCATTTTAATACAGGTAGATCAAAGTACAATTAATGGCTTTCTTACTAATAAAAAACTTCCAAAGCATTTACTGTACATTATCCTGAAGAACTGGGGAAAAGGCAAGCTTCCATCTGAAAATGAAAAAGTCCTTATAAAACCTTCAGTGTCACCACCACAAGCTCACATCATATTCACATAAAGAATGAAGCAGAGAAGCGGAGGTCAACTTTCTGACAATCTGGAAAAGATCTGCTTCCTTTGCTCTGTTGTCATGTGTTCGCAGGCTTCCAAAACATTTGCCAGAATTAAAGTCTGTTGAATAGTTCTTGCTTTTACCCATATTCTTCCATTCATTCCAAATACTATCTCTAGTGGGTAGAGCTTTCCTATCTCTTGGATAATTTCACATTCAGGAGCTAAAAGCCTAGTGGAATTGGAGAAATAAATGAAGTTAAAAATGGAAGTCAAAGAAGCATCCCAAAGTTCTCTCCTCTCCAACTACGAACAATGACAAATTACATATATCTTGTTTCTCTCTCCATAACCAATCCTAGCTCCTCTCCCTGCCATTTCTGAACCAAGTGACAGGTTTTTAGTTTAAAGAAAATCAACCTCCACATTTTACCAACTTTGCACAAAAACCACACTAAGACTAAAATGAGAAGGATGGATTAAGATGACTGCTGAAGATCCTTGAAGCGACAAATCTAAGGTCCTTTTTCCCTTTCAGTGCCAGAATACTTTCGATGCAATAATGCTCTAGAAAACTCACCTTTTAACATAAGATTAATGGAGGTAACAAAATCTTCCTAATAACTGCATTTAGCTGATGTATGCTATTCTCTATGGCATCAACACAATAACAATTCATATAGCACTTTTAAAGCTTATAAAGTGTTTTTTCACAATAACCTTTGAAAGGAGGTGGTCCAAAGATTATGCCTGCTAATGAAGAGATCGAGGTTCAGAGAGGTGAAGGGACTTGCTCAGACCTCCATAGCAAGTGGCACAGTGAGGCCAAAACTCAAGGCTCTAATTTATTTCCTTCTATAGCAGGATGCTGCTTCTGCTAAGTTCAGTGTTTGGGAAGACTTAATTCTTTCAAACCATTATAATGCCATTTACATTTTTCATTATACATAGTACAATATGATGGTGCTTTGAAAAGTATAAAGCAGGGACAGCTAAGTGGATCAGTGGATTGAGAGCCAGGCCTAGAGATGGAAGGTCTTGAGTTCAAATATGGCCTCAAAACACTTCCTAGCTGTGTGACTCTGGGTGCATCCCTTACCCTGAACTGCCCAGCCCTTACTGGTTTTCTGCCTTAGAACTAATACTTAGTATTGATTCTAAGATGGATGATAAGGGCTTAAAAAAATCATAAAGCAATTTATGAATTTACGGTGTTATTATTAAGGGAAGAAGAGGCCACCTAGGAAATAGGAGTCATAGACTAAACACTGTAACCAATCCTCAAACCATGCAAAAACCAGTCACCTACATTCTGTCTTTAAATTATGTACTGAAATTTATATTCATTTTACCTTGCAGGAAAAATTCCAGACAACTAATGCTAAACAAAAATTCAAAAATTCAAACTTTTCCCTAGAAAGCAGAATGAAGGCAAGAGGGCCAGGCTCCAATACTTACTTTCTGATTAAACCGAGTGTCACCTTAAACAACAGGCCATCCTGTCCAATTACACCCATTCCATTTGCTCTTCCATTGCTATCAATACAGACCATCTCTGGCTCCATGTCTTTATTGGCAACAACAAACTGGCCATAAATGAGATCTCCCACCTAAAATAATAAATGTTATGTGATGAGAAGCAAGGCAATAAATGTTTCCATCCCAACAACCCACTGCCTGGTTGCTGTTCCCTATCAATCACAGTGAATGACAAATTCATCAATAAGCATTTATTAAGCACTAACATTAAGGCAAAAACAAAAGGGTCCCCATCCTGGAGGAATTTTACATTATTCTATGGGGATGGGGGAAGGTATTGTTACACAAATAAATACATAAACAATATAAAAGACAAAGTAATTTATGGGGTAATTGAGGACTGAGGAGAGGCCTCTGTAGGATATGACAGTTGGGGTGAGTTCTGAAAGAAGCTAAGGATTTATGGACTAAGTTTGGGCAAAAGGCATGGACACAGAACAGGGAATGGCACCTATGGGAAGCAGAAAATAGGCAAGTTGGGTTAGAATATAAGACATATGAAAAGAAATAAGATGAACGAAATCTGTCAAGACTGCAAGGCCCTTAAATATCAGAATGTGTCTCTTGCAGATACGTCTTTAGCAAGAGCTGATACTGGCAAAACTGTGCGTTAGGCCTCAGGGTCTGGACGCTCAATGCCCACAGCTGGGTGCTCAGTCTACACTTCTGGATCTCAGGGCAGATTTGAAGTCATAGAAAGGCAATAAATCACTCTTCCATAAGAGTTACTCAGATGAGGAGGGAGTGGAATCCAGACCATGCCAGACCCATTTATTAAATGCCTAGTTTTAGAAGAGGGGTAGGAACTGGACCTGTAATGCCACTAATATATAGAATTGTTGGATAAGGGAACTCCTTCTACCAAGGCCAGCTCTTACAGATACTATGATACAAAGGCAAAATGAAAAACAATTCCTGCCTTCACACTTAACCATTCAAACGGATATAAAATAATGGAGAGGATTTCTGAATTCTCTCTCACCCTAGGGCTTCTGGCAGATTTGCAGTTTGGCTGAGGCAAGACTCCATTCAGTAGCATGTAAATTTCAAGGTGACAAATCTGCTCACAAAGAAACAGTTTTTGCAGCAGTCTTAATTCCCCACCCTAACATTAATGCATTGTTGGTGGAGTTTTGAACTGATTCAACCATTCTGGAGGGCAATTGGGAACTATGCTCAAAGGGCTATAAAACTGTGCATACCCTTTGATCCAGTAATACTACTGCTTGTAACCCAAAGAGATCCCCCCACCAAAAAAAAAAAAAGGAAAGGATCTACTTATACAATAATATTTGTAGCAGCTCTTTTTGTGGTGGCAAAGAATTGGAAATTGAAGGGATATCCATCAATTGCAGAATGGCTGAACAAATTCTGGTATGATAGTGATGGAATACTATTGTGCAGCTAGAAAGACCTCCATGAACTAATGCAGAGTGAAATAAGCAGAACCAGGAAAATATTACACACAGTAACTGCAATAATTGCAAGATGATCAAATGTGAAAGACTTAGCTACTCTCGACAATACAATGATCCAGAACAATTCTGAAGGACTTATGACAAAGAATGCTATCCACTTCCAGAAAAAGAACTGTTGATAAAGTAAGAATACAGATCAAAGTATGAAATTTTTCACTTGTTTATCTGGGTTTTTGTTTTACAAGATTATTCACCTACAAGAATGAACAATATGGAAATATGTTTTGCATGATAATATGTGTATAATCCAGATTAAATTGCTTGCCAGCTCCAGCAGGGGGGTAAAGGAGGAAGGGAGACAATCTGGGTCATACAACTTTGGAAAACTTATGTGGAAATTTGTTAGTACATGTAATGGGTAAATTATTGGTTAATTTTTTAAAAATCAATTCCCCACCCTAATCCCCAAATGGGCAATTTAATTAAAATTCTCTACCAGGAAAAAAAAACCCACACACATGAAAACACAAAACTCCCTTACTAAACAAGAAATGCATATTTACTGTTTTCAAAAATACAGCATGGAAGGAATGAACTTGGAATATGCTACTTGGAGAGTCATATTTTCAAGGAATGTCAGACAAGAAGTTACTGTGCTCATTTAGGGAGAGATTTCTGGTAATCACTCCTACTGAATACTTAAATAATTCTAAATACACTGACTTCAGAATGTAGTTTATTCAAACATATGGGAAAGGATACAATAAAAGGGAACAAGAATTTATTAAATACCTACTATAGGCCAGGTAATGTGCTAATAAGTACTTTACAAATATCTCATTTGATTCCATGATACAGCATGTCACTTAATGCAAAAATGTTACCTGCACATTTGGTCTGTTTCTTTTGGTTGCTCCTTCAAATGCCAAGTAAGACAGAGAAGCTGGCTCACTTCCTCCAACATCAACCTTGAATAAGTCACCAGATTTAGCCGTCACAATGCCTATCACATGGTCTCCTTTAACGGGGACATACTGTAAGAGAAAAGTTAGAAAAGTCATAAAAGCACAAGCATGTAGACATTTGAAAACAGAAGAGAATTTTCACTAACAAACCCTGTCAATACATTTCTGCTTTTAAAAGGCTATAAAAGGAAAGCAACTAAGTAACTCAGCGGATTGAGAGACAGGTGGACCTAGGTTCAAATCTGGCCTCAGACTTGTCCTAGCTATGTAACCCTGGGCGAGTTATAACCCCATTGTCTAGCCTTTACCACTTTTCTGCCTTATGACCAATACGGAGTACTGATTCTAAGCCAGAAGGTAAGGGTTTTTTGTTTTGTTTTTTTTTAAAGCTATATAAACAATATTTTAACATTTTAGTATTAATATTATTTTATAAATACCACATTGGTCTAAGTATAGGCAATGAGTGAATATAGGCCATACCCCGCAATGAGACCTCTTTAAAAGGAAAAATATAATATATGTAGCTATATAGCTGTATGTTAAAAAATTTAAGTTGTTTGAGGGCAATGACTATTGTGTTTTTGCCTTTGGATCAAACTTATAGGAGGTTATGTACAAGAATAGCACAGAATAAGCAGGCTGGGATAGGTAGTTATCTACATTATTAGAGAGATCTGAACCAAACCAATTAGATCATACAGGTACAGCACCCAGTCTGGTGCCTTGCACATAGTAAACAAATATTTATTGAATTATCAGTCCCAAATACAGAGGAAAAGTAGACACCAATATGGAATAATCCTAGTGATGAATTTCTTCTTACTAAATATAGCTTCAATCTATCTCAAACTGAGATATTTATCCACTAAATTTATCCAGATAGCACATTTATCTACTGAGCTACATAATTATCCACATAAATATCTGGCTATATTTACCTCTCTAGCATTTTAGAAAAATATTTTCAGAGAAGAAACTTGGGCTACTTGGCTAATAAGCTGTCCACATTCCATCCTGTTCAATTAGCACAGTTCATAGGAAGTACCTTCACCAAACACTGATCTACCAAAATGCCCTGAGAGAGATATAAAGGAAAAATAAGACCCATCTCTGCATCATCAAGTTTATATTCTAGAATAGGGGTATGACACATGCAAATTTAACTATAACATGAATTAGCATGACAATGCACCTCTCTCCTTGACTACTGTAAACAGCCTTCTAATTGGTCATCTTGATGCCAATCTCTCCCACCAGCAATCTACTTTAATGCCAAGTGTTTTCACCCTCCTCAAATATTCTTCAAATATTTACCTTGGTCTCTCCTTTTCTCCCATCATTCTATTAATATGCTTCATCTATGAATATGGAATATGTTATTTGATCTCTCCCACCTTGAGGACCAGAACTTTGTGATGTTTATCTTTGTATTCCTAGCATAATGAATAGTACATAGTAGACATTTAAATATCTGAATTGAAGAGTTATTAAGTCAAATGTTAGGTCATGAAGATAGGAGACAATAACTAACTGTGAAGTGGGGATACTGCAGAAAATCCATTAATAAGTATTTGTGACAGATACTGGGCTAAACACTGGAGATACAAAGATAAAAAATTAAATTGTCCCTGCCTTAAAGGAACATATATATTTTAGATGATCAAGAAAGGCTTTGTACAAAAGTAGTATTAAACCCAAATTTAAGGAGTGTGAAAAGTAAAGAGCACATGTCAGGCCCAAGCAAAAGAGGGAAAGTACAAAATAAATATGGCCAAGATTAAGTAGCAGAGTTTCACTGGGCCCAAAAAAGTTGGTGCCAAAATTTAAAAGGAATTCTAATGCTGGGCTAGGAAATCTGAACTTTACTCAGTAATCCAGAGACTCAGTGTGGGGTTCTGGGTGGAGAAGTCATATTACTAAAGGCAACTTGGGAGCAAAAAAGGATGATTGTTTGGAGCTAGAAAGGCTATTCTAGTAGTTCCTAAAAATGGTACAGAGAACTTTTTTTTGTGGCAGGTGCTCTCAAGGCAACTGGAGACAACAAAATAAAATGAATATTGTTAGTTGGTTGTTAGCTAACTCCTTGGATTGTTGTTAGGGTCAAATGATCAAAATATCATAAATAGCTAGAAGCAACTATGGATAGTCCAAACACCTTCATTTTACATTTTAAGGGAAAACTGAGAACAGAGGACAATTTGCCTAAGGTCACACAGGTAATAAATATCATAATCATAAAGCATAAACGCAGGTCCTCTTAATCCAAAACTTTTTTCACTACATTTCCATAATGTGAAACGATTAACAAGTGCCAAAATCTACAGCCTTTAAGTGATGACTATTCTGCAAGGTAGAGCAGGAAAGTGCAGCTCTAAAGTCAAAGAACTGAGTTTGAAACCTGGGCCTACTATTGATTTCCTTTGTGCCTCTCCGCAAAACTGATTCACCTCTCTGGCTCTCAGTTACTTTTTTGGTAAAACCAAGGTGATGAACTAGATGACCTCTCTAGTTCAATCTATACCCGAGTAGTGGGGTGCAATTAAGTCCCAACTAAAATACCATCTATAACAGGAAGTCATCCCCAACTCCTCTTAATGCCAATATCTTCCCGGTTACTTCCCGTATGTTATCTATGTTTAGCTCAGTATCTATTTGTTTGCTATCTTCCCCCATTAGAGACGGTAAGCTCCAAGGGGCAGGGGCTGTCCTTTGCCCTTTTGGGTATCCCCAGTGCTTAGCACAATGCCAGACACACAATAGATACTTAACAAATGATTACTGATTATTTGGGACTTAAAAAGGTGGTATTCACCCCACCCCCAGCTACTTGATGCACAAAGCAGGGTCGGGAAATTCGGGGTGAAGGTAAGAGAGCAGAGGCAGGCGCGTCTGAAAAAAGGAGGACAGGCTGGCAGGACCTCAGGGCATATTTTAGGGGAGAAGAGTTGAGGGGTACTCTAAGATCCAGTAAGGAAATGCTAGAGTTAGAAAATCCCTCAGGGAATGACCGAGTCCCGGGCTCAGTCGGGAAACTGAGGCTAGAGAAGCTAGAGCATCCCAGGAGTCCTGAATGCCGGCCCAGACGCCCTCTGCCACCACGTGTTCGAGAGAGGAAGGCCGGACCCTGGCCTTTCCTTCCTCCTTCCCAGTCTCTCTCACTCACTCGTTTCTGCTGGGAGTCCACCCAGTAGACGCCGCCGCCGCCACCGCCACCTCCACCGCTGGGCTCTTTGTGGCGAAGCCGCCCGCACTTGGTGACCAGTAGGCGGTCACCGCAGCGCCTCAGGCCCGGACCACACACCACGCGGGTGCGGGGCCGCACTACTGCCCCCAAGCGCAGCGTCTGCTCCGCGGAGCCCTCGGTGCCCGGCCCCGCCGACTCGGGCAGCAGGAGCTCTTCCCCAGGCAGCACCACTTGCCCCAACATGGTCCGGGCTACCCGCGGCCCCGAAGACGAAATCGCTGAGGCCGCCATCACCCAGTAGTGCAACTGCTGCGCCTTCTGCAGCGACCCCTGCAGACCGGAGGAGAGAGGAGCGCAGAGCCCAGTAGGCCCCCATGCTGTGGCTCTATGTCGGAGAGTGGAGGGAGGAATAACTGGGCGCCCTTAGGGTTCCGCTCCCTCCTCTGAGGTGGCATCCTACATAAGTGGAAGAGGAGCTGTCCTGCCTGCCCATCCCCTCAAGGTTCCCCGGTCCCGCACTCCGCTGTGGCTCCATACCCCGGGAGAGAAGGAAGAGCTGCTCTGTTCCCAAGACCCCGCCCTTGGACTGTGGTTCCCTCCAAAGCCCACCCTTCCACTCTGGCTCTGCCCCACCCATTCTGACACCAACCCAAGACCACCTTTCAAGCCCCTTCTATTGAGGCACCATCCTTTGTGAGAGGAGAACTCAAGAGACTGCAATTCCCTCCACTATGGCTCCATACTACAGGAATAGGGGAGCAGCCCTGGGCCACCCTCCCCCATCCCTTCCACAGAGGTTCCATTCTACAGAACTAGAGAATTGCTCCCACCCTTCGCCGGTGGCCCTGCCCATTTCTATCCCCATTTCCCCCACGGTAGCTTCCTCTCACTAGTGTGAAAGAGGAGTAGCTCGGGACCCACTCCCAGAACCCCGCCTCTTTCCCTGTGGTTCCATTCCGATAGAAGACAGCCTCTTCCCCTTCCCCTCCCGCAGTAATCCGCCCTTCCACTCGGACTCAGCCCCTCTCATTCCGGCTCCCCAGACTTCGGGGTGGAAGAGGAGCAGCCTGAGACCTCCTCGAGGCCCCGCCCACTCCACTATGTCCCCGCCTATTTATTATGGTTCGGTATCCAGTGAATGGAGAGGCAGCCCCGGACCTCCCCCAAGACCCACCCTCTCTGTGGTCCGTGGTTGTATTCCATGTGACTATAGTCCTGTTTCCTGCCCTCCCACTATGGTCCCCTCTTCCACTCTAGCTCCTCCCCTCCCAACCATAACGGGTTCTGGACATCTCCGGGCTCCGCCCCTTCCACTATGTTGCCCGCCTTTCACCCTGCCTCCGCCTCTCAGGACCCTCATGCCCACTCCAGCGCTGGACCAGATCTGTCCGGGCTGGATTCTAGTTTTTCCTCATTTCTCTTGTGAACCCCAGGACTCTCCTCTCGGAATCATAGTACTTAGAGTTATCTAGAATAGGATTTTTGAGAGCATCGAGTCCAACTCTCATTTTATTTAATTTTGTTTTACATCAGGGTCAATTCTGAATATAACCCTTCTCCTCCACTTTTGCCTCTTCCCAAGTGAGACTGCCTTTCGAACAGAGGAAAGCAAAAATCACTAAACAAAACTTTGTCAATTTAGGCAATGGTTCATTCCTAGAGTCCTAATAGGTACCCATCTCTCCAACTAAAAGAATGTCGAACTCTTTTGTTTTATGTAAATAAGTCCCAGAAAGAGGAATCCACTTTCCAGTGACACCCCATATAATAAATAACTCAGATATAATTCAAACCCCAGGCTTTTGATTACAAATCCCAGTTTTTGGCCTCTGCTGTTCCTCATCAGTATAGAGTTCTGTCTCCTGAAGGGAAAACATTAGATTTGACTACTAAATTATTTTTCTACAAATGACTATTTTTATATCATTGATTTATTGTATTCTCAGAAATCCGAAATCCTGTGGTGTTCCCAGATTCTAAGGCACATAACCATATATGTGTGTATGTATATATATAGATATAGATATAGATATATAGGGGACAGCTGAGTAGCTCAGTGGATTGAGAAATAGGCCTAGAGACAGGAGGTCCCAGGTTCAAATCTGACCTCAGATACTTCCCAGCTGTGTGACCCTGGGCAAGTCACTTGACCCCCATTGCCTAGCCCTTACCACTCTTCTGCCTTGGAGCCAATACACAGTATTGACTCCAAGATGGAAGGTAAGGGTTTAAAAATTTTTTTTGAAAAAAAAATATATATGTATATAAAACAACCCTTTCCCATAGGGCACACACACAGGACAAAACAAAAGGCACCAAAAAAGTGAAACAATTTTTTTTTTTAACACAAATGCTTTTCTCATCTGTCTTGATGCAAATGCACTAGTTACTGAGGGAAAATAGAGCTTTTGCAACATCACACTGGATATTAATTATGGAGAAAAAATATAGTTGCCCTTGTCCCATAATTCTTTGTGCAATACCTAAAGAAACCCACATCCAACCTAAAAAAAAAGTCTCCCAGAGATGGCTACCCCAGGTTCAGGGTATTCTGTGGATCCCCATTTACTCAAAGTCATAATTTGTGGGCAGCTATGGATATGTTTGCTTTTAATAATCAGCCAGAGAGGTGATTCATTCAGAATTCTAGTAGTAGAAACATTTAGACTGAGCTGGGGTAACTGTTATGTGCATTGGGGCTTGATAGGTCTAAGGCAGTTGTATCAAACCCAGAAACAGGGGAAAAGGAGAGCACTAATCTGTACATGAAGATTCTTAATGCTTGTATATCAACTTAGTTTTTAAATATAAATAGTATGTTTTATCATATTTTTATTTATTTTGTTAAATATTTTCCAATTCCATTTCCATATGGTTTGGGCAGCACCCAGGAGTGTTCCTTATCCTGTGTGGCTCCAGTGGCCTCTTGTTGGACTTATTAAATGGAACTATCTGGTTGTGGTTGCCTATACATAAAAAAGGCAGACCATTGCTATGAGAATCAACATGCTTATGACCAGATATATTTCTGTGTGGTTAAATGGTGGGCTGTGTTTACCTGAAACAGAACTGTATCTTTACAAGTATCAATCCCATGTTGGGGCTAAGTAACCTTACATTTATTACCTCTGAGAAGGTCTATAAGTATCTCCAATAACTCCAGGAACATCAAGACCACCAGACAGACCCTTGTGACACTGTCAGCAATTCTTTATCCCGCATCAGGGTTATCTGTAGGAAAATGGTAGAGGTTATAAGCCTCTTACATGAGACTTGGCCAGAAAGCTAATTTGATACCTATCCTATCAACTGATAGACCATGGAACCAAAACCCCTCTTTCCCAATTCCTACCAAAACTAACAGTCCCCCTCCCCCACAATACACCCCTAGAATATCAGGACTTTTCTGTCAGGCCTGGACAAATGACCTCTTGAATGACAGACCAGCAGCCTGGGAACTTCCCCCCACAACAGAGACAAGGTTACCTCATCCCTGACAACCAACCTATAAAGGGCAACACCTTTCTCCACTCAGGTGGAGACTTGGCAGCCATCTTTGCTGGTACTGAACTCCCTCTCCCCCCTCCTACCATTTCCCCCCCAGGAGACTTCACAGCTACTTGTCCTGGCATTGAGCCTCTCTCCCTCACTGCTCCTTCCCTCCCTTCCCCCTTTGCCCCTCCTTTTTTACAATAAAGCTTTGCCATACCACCATCACTTCTGTCTCATTTGTCTTGGGGCTAACTACTATCAGTCAGAACTGACATCAAGCTCTTAGTATTTCCTAACCCCACTGGCTGAACTTCTACTTGCCCAAGAGCCATATTAAGGCAATGATACAAAAATCCTCTGAGGTCAAAATGAGGACTTCTTCCTCAGTGGCAACCTAAGGACTCACCTTCCCCCTCATCAAGTGACTCAAAATTTGACTAGTTGACATAATCAATCAAGGGATTGCCTTTCTTCCAGATAAATACACACACAACCATAACTATATAGCAATAGTTTCACTTCCCTGTTTAAGAAATAAAATTAGGACTCTGGTCCCATATTTTTCTTAAAATTTTAGTAGTGTCACTTGGATAGGAAAAGATAGAGAAAAACCTATCATTGCTCCCAACTTGAACTCCCTTGGCCACCTTCTTCTTGGCCAATGACCAGAGAAAATAGAGCCCCAACACTTCCTGGATCATTGTTTTTATTTCTTCTTTTTACATTTGGATCAAGTTCATATCTGGGATCAGGCCCATTGGCACAGTCCCATGACCCATGCTGTAATGTGACATAGCTCTAGGGGTGCAGGGACACAGGTAGGACCCCATGCCTGATGCTGGGAGAGGGTTTCCTTCACACAATTAATCCCCTCTTTGATTTTTTGGGAGACCAGCATGTTAAATCTCCTCATTTGGGTTTTCTAAGAAATTAATATGTAAAGTCTCCCCAATGACATTCCACATATGTAGCTTATACCTCCAAAGTTTCTCTTACTAGAGATATATAAAATATTGTATTTTACATAGAGGGAATTACATTTTGGGGAATAAGAGGAAAAGAAAAAAATAGGAGAAAGAAAAAAATGATTGATAGGCACATTGACAAAAAGCCAACTAGGGGGCACTCCCCTTTGGCATGAGTCTACAATTCAGAATAAATGACAAGTTCAACCCACTTCATTTCAGTTCATTATATCCCAAAGTTCACTCTGGATCTTTTGATGTAGCCTGTGGTTTCTATAGGCATCCTTATGGCACCTTCTCCAAAAAGATCCACTTCCCTAATTCGGGGTATTGGTGATTTTTTTCCCCTAAAATTGCTTGAAAAGATCTTAAAGCAAGATACTTCCCAATAATACCACCCTTTATCCCCCATTTTTGGAAGCCATTCTCCAAAAGGGTCCAAAGGAAAGGGAGCCTGCTAATTGAGGGGGATCTGAACTGCTTCTCCAGGGTTTATAGAACTCTCAGAGGGGTGCAGGACCTTGAGACCAAAGCAGAGAATAAATAAAGAAGGGCTGAAAAGTCAGCCAAAATTATGTCAAAATGTGGTAAGTTCTTGTCAGGTAAGTCTTCATAGAGACCAGATCCAAGAAACAACTGGACAAGAGAGCCCTTTCCCTTTCCAGCCTAGCATTAATTTGCCATAGATATGATTTTTGGGAGGTGTAACACTAAGGTAAGAGTGAAGCAGCTTGGTTCTTTTTGGTTCAAGATTTGTTCCTACAATAAGACCCATCTCTCCACAGAATTTTTATTTTTTTTTCCTTCAAATGAGATAAATTTTTTTTAGAAACATTTTCCATGGTTACTGTTTTTACTTGTTTTTACTTCCCCCTTGACCTCCCTTGAACTCTCCCCCCCCATATCCAACATGCATTTCCAGAGGTTTTAACATGTGTGATCAATCAAGACTTATTTACATATTATTGATAGTTACATTGGTGTGGTCCTTTAGTGTCTGTCTACGTCCCCAACCAAGTCCACATCAACTCATGTGTTCAAGCAGTTGTTTTTCTTCTGTGCTTCCACTCTTGCAATTCCTCCTCTGAATGTGGGTAGCATTCTTTTCCATAAATCCCTCAGAATCGTCCTGGGTCATTGGATTGCTGCCAGTACAGAAGTCCATTACATTTGATTTTACCACAGTGTATCAGTCTCTGTTTACAATGCTCTTCTGGCTCTGCTCCTTTCACTCTGCATCAGTTCCTGGAGGTCTTTCCAGTTCACATGGAATTCCTCCAGTTTGCTATTCCTTTGAGCACAATAGTATTCCATCACCAACATACACCATAATTTGTTTAGCCATTCCCCAATTGAAGGGCATCCCTTCTTTTTCCAGTTTTTTGCCACCACAAAAAGTGCAGCTATAAATATTTTCATACAAGTCTATTTATCTGTGATCTCTCTGGGAGTACAAACCCAGCAATGCTATGGCTGGATTGAAGGGCAGGCAGTTTTTTGTCACTCTTTGGGCATAATTCCAAATTGCCAGCCAGAATGGTTGGATCAGTTCACAACTCTACCAGCAATGCATTAATGTCCCAGTTTTGCCACATCCCCTCCAGCATTCATTACTCTCCCCTTCTTTCATTTTAGCCAATCTGCTAGGTGTGAGGTGATACCTCAGAGTTGTTTTGATTTGCATTTCTCTAATTATTAGAGATTTAGAACACTTTCTCATATACTTATTGATACTATTGATTTCTTTACCTGAAAATTGCCTATTCATGTCCCTTGCCCATTTATCAATTGGGGAATGGCTTGATTTTTTTATACAATTGTTTTAGCTCCTTGTATATTTGAGTAATTAGACCTCTGTCAGAATTTTTTATTATAAAGATTTTTTTCCCAGTTTGTTTTTTCCCTTCTGATTTTGGTTGCATTGTTTTTGTTTGTACAAAAAAAATTTTAATTTAATATAATCAAAATTATTTATTTTACATTTTGTAATTTTTTCTGACTCTTGCTGGGTTTTACAATCTTTCTTTCCCATAGATCTGAGAGGTATACTATTCTATGTTCACCTAATTTTCTTATAATTTCCTTCTTCATATTCAAGTCATTCATCCATTCTGAATTTATCTTGGTGTAGAGTTTGAAATGTTGATCTAAACCTAATCTCTCCCATATTGTTTTCCAATTTTCCCAGCAGTTTTTGTCAAATAGTGGATTTTTGTCCCAAATGCTAGGCTCTTTGGGTTTATCATAGACTGTCTTGCTGATGTCACTTACCCCAAGTCTATTCCACTGATCCTCCCTTCTGTCTCTTAGCCAGTACCATATCACTTTGATGACTGTGGTTTTATATCTGGTACTGCTAGGCCACATTCCTTCATGTTTTTTTTTTATTATTTCCCTTGATATTCTTGCTCTTTTGTTCTTCCAAATGAACTTTGTTATAGTATTCTAATTCAGTAAAAAAGTTTTTTGGTAGTTTGATAGGTATGGCACTAAATAGGTAAAATTAATTTGGGTAGGATGGTCATTTTTATTATGTTAGCTCTTCCTACCCATGAGCAATCAATATTTTTCCAATTTAGACCTAGTTTTAATTGTTTGGAAAGTGTTTTATAGTTGTGTTTGTATAATTCCTGTGTTTGTTTTGGTAGATAGATTCCTAAGTATTTTACATAGTCTAGGGTGATTTTAAATGGTGTTTCTCTTTCTACCTCTTGCTTCTGCGATGTGTTGGAGATATATAGAAATGTTGATGATTTATGTGTATTTATTTTGTATCCTGCAACTTTGCTAAAGTTGTTGATTATTTCTATAAGCTTCTTAGTTGATTCTCTAGGATTTTTTAAGTATACCATCATATCATCTGCAAAGAGTGATAGCTTAGTCTCCTCATTGCCTATTTTAATACCTTCAATTTCTTTTTCTTCTCTAATTGCTACTGCTAGTGTTTCTAGTACTATATTAAATAATAGAGGTGATAATGGGCATCCTTGTTTCACTCCTGATCTTATTGGGAAGGCTTCTAATTTATCCCCATTGCATATGATGCTTGTTGATGGTTTTAGGTACATACTGTTTATTATTTTTAGGAAGGGTCCTTCTATTCCTATACTTTCTAGTGTTTTCAATAGGAATGGGTGCTGTATTTTGTCAAAGGCTTTTTCAGCATCTATTGAGATAATCATGTGATTTTTGTTTGTTAGACTGTTGATATGGTCAATTATGTGGATGGTTTTCCTAATGTTGAATCATCCTTGCATTCCTGGTATAAATCCTACCTGATCATGGTGGATGATCCCCTTGATCACTTGCTGGAGTCTCTTTGCTAGTATTCTATTTAAGATTTTTGCATCTGAGTTCATTAGGGAGATTGGTCTGTAGTTTTCTTTCTCTGTTTTTTATCTACCTGGCTTTGGAATCAGTACCATATTTGTGTCATAAAAGGAATTTGGTAGGACTTCTTCTTTGCTTATCATATCAAATAATTTGTATAGTATTGGGATTAGTTGCTCTTTGAATGTTTGATAGAATTCATTTGTGAATCCATCAGGCCCTGGCGATTTTTTCTTAGGGAGTTCTTTGATGGCTTGTTCAATTTTTTTTTCTGATATGGGATTATTTAGGTATTCTATTTCTTCTGTTGTTAATCTAGGCAATTTATATTTTTGTAAATATTCATCCATATCACCTAGATTGCTATATTTATTGCCATATAATTGGGCAAAATAGTTTTTAATGATTGCCTTAATTTCCCCTTCATTAGAGGTGGGGTCTTCCTTTTCATCTTTGATACTGTCAATTTGGTTTTCTTCTTTCCTTTTTTTTATTAGATTGACCAGTACTTTGTCTATTTTATCTGTTTCTTATTTACCTTTTCATGTTTCTCTTGATTTTTGTGGTTGGATATCGAACTTTCCATTTAATCCTGGTCTTTTCTGTGCAAATACTTGGAAATCTTCTATCTTGTTGAATGCCCATATTTTCCCCTGAAAATATATAGTCAGTTTTGATGGGTAGGTGATCTTTGATTGTAGACCCAGTTCTCTTGCCTTTCTGAATATCATATTCCAAGCCTTATAGTCTTTTAGTGTGGAGGCTGCCAGGTCCTGTATGATCCTGATTGGTGCCCCTTGATATCTGAATTGTCTCTTTCTGGCTTCTTGTAATATTTTTTCTTTTACTTGGAAGCTCTTGAATTTGGCTATTAGATTTCTGGGGGTTGTCTTTTCAGGGTCTAGTGTAGAGGGTGATCTATGGATCCTT
This sequence comes from Gracilinanus agilis, assembly GCF_016433145.1. Taxonomy (NCBI): domain Eukaryota; kingdom Metazoa; phylum Chordata; class Mammalia; order Didelphimorphia; family Didelphidae; genus Gracilinanus; species Gracilinanus agilis. The sequence goes on along the minus strand of NC_058130.1, from coordinate 252,401,109 downwards.
TCAATGTCTATATTGCCCTCTTGTTGTAGAACTTCAGGGCAGTTTTGCTGAATAATTTCTTTTAGTATGGAGTCCAAATTTCTATTAATTTCTGGTTTTTCAGGAAGACCAATGATTCTCAAATTGTTTCTTCTAGACCTGTTTTCTTGATCTGTCAATTTCTCAGTGAGGTATTTTATGTTTCCTTCTATTTTATCAGTCTTTTGACTTTGCTTAATTTGTTCTTGCTGTTTTGATGGATCATTGGCTTCTAATTGCCCAATTCTAGCCTTTAGAGACTCGTTTTCCTTTTCAATCTGGTCTATCTGGTTCTTCAAGGCTTCCAGCTGGTCATTTCTGGTCTTCAGTTTGCTTATCAATTCATTTGATTTCTGAGCCTCATTTTCCAATTGCAAAATTCTGCCTTTTAAACTGTTATTTTCTTGCCAGATCTCTTCTATCTTTCTCATAATATCAGATTTGAACTCTAAAAATGTTGTGACCCATTTTCATTTTTTTGGGAAGGTTTGGATGTCTTTAATTGTTTGTTCTCCTCTGTTTTCTGGGTTTTTTTCTGAGCAGAAGTTATCAAGTGTTTGAGCTTTTTTCTTGTCTTCTTGTTTATTTCTTGATTGACTTTGATTGGCATCATTATGTTTTATCTGCCAGAAGTCTGAGTAAGGCAATCTGATTCTCTTTATATGGAGTTAGGAAGCAGTTTTTTGCCTGAGGCTACTTTATGAGTCTCTTGACTTCTCTGGGGACCCTCCTGGGGTCTCTGGTCTAGCTGTTTTCAGGGTCAAGCCCCCATGTTCCTAGCTGACTGCCCAGAGCCTGGAACTTGGCCCATGGTTGCTCCTCCACCTGAGATTTTCCCCTGAGTCTGAGTGAGCTTGGTGCTGCTGCTGCCTCTCTCAGCCCCACTCCCATGTCCAAGGTCTGAGTTTTCCAGCCACCTGGGATCTCCAGTCTAGCTGCTTTCAGGGGCAAGCTCCCAGTGGTGCCAGCTAACTGCCTAGGGGCTGGATTTTGTGTCCCCCCCTCACTGTAACTCTGGAGCGCAGTCTCTGCCTCTGGTACTGTGGGTGGGGTGGGGGAGGGGTGATCCACTTGTGTTTTGATGGGAGCTATTTCCCCCCCCCCCTTATAGTGTGGAAGTACACAAATCCCACGTACCCTCGATACTGTGCCCTGTTGTGGGGTCCCTTCTTTCATCTGGATTTTGTTTTCTTGTCCTTTGGATGTAGTCTATATCCATTGGTAAGAAGAGAAAATTGCCCTGCTTCTACTCTGCCACCATCTAACCCCTGAGATAATATTTATAAAGCATTTAGCACAGTGGCTGGCAGAGTAGCCTCCACAGCATTTTTAAAGTAAAAGGTAAAAAAAAAAAAAAGTAAGTTTATTATTATTATGCAAAGATCCTGCAATTTAGCTTACAATAGAAAACACAAAAGAATATGTAGATGAGAACAACACCAGCAGTAATAAGAAACATAGAAAGGAAAGATAACATCATGGAATCAGGGGAAGCACCAACACCTGAATATTCCAGCTGGGAAGTCCTGTGATACAGCATCCAGGGTCCCGTTCATGAAAGTCCCAGCATCCACTTCATGGGTGAGACTCCAAAATCTACAGAAGGGGACTCCTACTGGCCCTCAAATAAAAGAAGGCTTTTTGCTGACTGTAGTTTGCACACTTGTTTCCAGGGCCTCAGCAAGCTGGCCAAGGGTCCTGAGTTCAAGAAATAGCCAGAAAATGAAGAAATAGTTCAAGAAATAAAACAAGCAAAACATGTCTCAAAATTTAATCAAAAGTCATGAAGAAAACACATTCTGGGAGACAAAGGTAAATCTCACAGAAAGGTGCTTATCTCCTTGCAGGCTGCTGAGAGCTCTGACCAAAACCCAAAGCATTCCAAGTTCCTATTGGTAAGTAGGAGGCTTAGGGTATAAAACAGGGGAGATTTATTAAAAGTTATTTTAACCCTTCAGGAGGTGGGACACCTGACATGAGCGATGAGATGTATAACAATGCAGTCATTGATCAGTGCCTCTTGCACTGAGATGGGAGAGTGCCATTTTGCTACCTCAGGCAAATGTCCACATTGATAGTAGACCCACTGTCTCACCTGTGATATTCTTGTAAAATGCTCTAATTGGGTTGTCTAGTATATGATACCTCTGATGGCTGATGACATGCCTTACAAAATAACTGTATGCACTGGGAAGCATTAGCAAAATTCCTCCATTGGTCCTAACTCCAAAGGGATGAATCTTTCTCTTTCCAGTCCTGTGGTCTCTAAGCCTTCTTTTTGACCACTTGTCCATGGACTCATTGCCAGTACCAGCAACAAGTACCAAAGTCCATGTGACTGCGATTTTTATGACCCAAATAACCAGGAAGCTGAGACCAGTCAATCACGTTCTATGGGGGCAGCTTTGGTTTATTGCACTGAGGCTGGTGGATTACTTGAGACCGATTCTGAGCAGCAGTAGGCAAAGCTGATTGGATATCTGCATTAAATTTATCATGAATATGGTGAAACCCGAGAATAGGGGTCCCAACACAATGCCATCCCAAGGCAGAAGTGGAGTAGGTTAAAACTCCTGTACCAGGGGACAGCTGGGTAGCTCGGTAACTCAGTAGATTGAGAGCCAGGCCTAGAGACGGGAGGTCCTAGGTTCAAATCTGGCCTCAGACACTTCTCAGCTGTGTGACCCTGGGCAAGTCACTTGACCCCCATTGCCTACCCTTTCCACTCTTCTGCCTTGGAGCCAATACACAGTATTGACTCCAAGACGGAAGGTAAGGGTTTTTAAAAAAACAAAAACAAAAAACTCCAGTGCCAATCAGAATGAGACCTGGCCTTTACTTCTACTCTGGGGAAGATAGTCCTAGTCAAAAACAAAGAAATAAGGATGATCTGGGTTCAAATCCTAACTCTCCCATTAACTTCATGTCCCTGGACAAGTCATTAACCTCTTAAGTATTCTTGTACCTAGAATTCTCCCAAATTACAGACCATTTTAGTATAATTAGAGGCTGCACTATAAACAGAATTGTCCTTCCTTATTCTGGCTGATTAGTTCAGCACTTGGATTCTTCAAAGGTGATTCCGGCTATCCATTGAGGTGACTTTGCACTTTGTGATGAAATGTTCCCTTATTCACTACTGAACAGGAAGAGCCGATGTGGTTCAGTTGACTTTTATTTTAAAGACTACTAATGTGAAACTCCCAAGCTCAAGCGTTCTACCAGCCTGAGCTTCCTAGGCAAACAACAATATTCATAAAAAATACATATAGAACAAATTGGAGGCCATCTCAGAGGAGAAGCGCCAAAATCAAAGAGAACAATGAAAAGCAATATGCTTTCAGTAAAACCTTGGAAGACATAAATGAACTGACTGATGCAAAGTGAAGTGAGCAGAACCAAGAGAACTTCATACAGTTAACTAGAAAAAAAAAAAGACGGGACTATTAAATTGTCAGAAAAGCCAATCTTTAATTAAGGAAAGGGGTACAGGGCTGAGTTAGGCCTCTACACAGAGTCCGAAGATTGAACTCTGGATGCTCTGGTCCCTGACCCTGGGGAAAGCCAACTGTGCTAGATTGGGCAATTCTAAGGAGCCACTAAAGTTGGGAAGCTTAAATACCTTTCTAGGGGAGCATGAGGACTGAGGATGAGAAGGACAGTTGATTGACTACTCCTTTAAGGTCCATTGTTAGTCTGAGACAAGTGAAGTTGGACTTTCCCTCAGGGAAGAAACCCCATGTGACAAAGTCAAGCCTGGGGCCTTCACCTTTAAACTAAATAATCTGGGGTTCATTAAATCTTTCTAGGCTACCAGTTTGGGGGCTTCTAGATTCTATGTCAACAACAGTAACCACAATAATTGTATAATGATCGACTTGTCAATGTGGAATCTAGAGACCCTAAACTTGGAGGCCTAATCAGCCCTGTCCTCCTTTTCCTTAATTAAAGAGTGGTTTTTCTGACTATTTAATAGTTCTGTTGTTGTTCAAAGTCAACAAATTTAGGAAAGGCTTAGCCAATCTTAGTAATATAAAGATCCAAACTAATTCCAAAGGACTCATGTTGAAAAATGCTATCCATCTCCAGAGAAAGAACTGATGGAATTTGAATGTGGAGAGAAGCATACTATTTTTAAATTTTTTTCTTAGAGTTTTTTTTCTTTCATACAATGTGACTAATATGGAAATATACTTTGTATGACTGCACAAATTGCTTGCCTTCTAAATGAGAGAGAAGGCAAAGGAGATTGGGAGAGAATTTGGAACTCAAAATTATAAAAAAAGAAAAAGAAAAAAATTTCATTTAGAAATTTTCATTAATTTTCATTAATGAAAAAAATTTTCATTAATTAATTTTCATTAAAAGTTTCATGTAGAAATATATGTCATTTTCCTGTTTTGTCACTTTTCTTAGTGTGAAATGGAACCTCAAAGTTGCTTTAATTTGCATTTCATAATTAGCAATTTAGAGCACCTCTCCTTGCCCCCCATAAGATTGCTGATAGCTTGGATTTCTTCCTTTGAAAACTGTATCTTCATATCCTTTGACCATTTAGCTCCCAGGGAAGGGCTTTTAGTCATAGAAATGAAATATTTACTTGAGAAACTTGTTGCAAATTTTTTTTTAACTGATGAGCAATTTATTTAGATAAGATTTAAAAAACCCAATAGCTGTATACTGTTTTCTTTTTTAAAATATCGTGCTTTTTTTTTTGGTATAAAAATCACACAATTAATAGTTCTGATTCTGTTAAGATACATCCATGTAGTTTAGTATCACTGATTTCACAGACAGAATAAGCCATTAAATAGATTATCTGCTATTAGTCAGCAATTAAAGCAAATTAAGATATGATATCAAAAGATATGCACCATATTGGCATGGGCATTGTACCCCCAAAACTATAGAAGTGTTTTGGACAAACTATAGGCAGGAAAATCCTTTGCTCCCTTACATTCTTGTGACTCCTAACCCAAAACATCTGATAATTCCTATAAGATCCTGAGAGAATTATCCTCCTTGGAGTGTCCTTTAGATGGTCAAAGAAGTATATCTCAGACATCCATTTGTCCCTAAACTATGAGGGTCACCCCCTATGTCTTCAGGCAGACCAGGTCAGATGACCAAACCCCCCACCGAATGCCTGAGTGTTTACCACACTAGAGTCACGTCTTCACTGTGGCACAGAGTCATGTCTCCACTGTTGTAAATCCAGAATTGATGTTGTCTAGGAGACAGCTTTTCCATCCATGCTGTCCTCCCAAGAAACAGCTCCCCATCTTGCTGTTCCCGCCTTGCTATCCTCCTGGCCATTCTCAACATTATTTTCTAAAATAATGAATTTCTCTTTTTTTATTTTTAAGCTAAGTTTCAGAGTCTTGCATTCTTGCAAAAGGTATTCTTCCCGAACCCAGGGGGTTCACCTCTGCACCCCACAACAATATAACAAATCCTAATACAGTACTTTAACCTGAATAGGAGAATACACTCAGGGAACTCTGTAGTGGGGTAGAGCCTGTCTGTATGTCTAAAGAAAAAGCCTTGTGACAAAATGACAGAGTAACCCAGAAATCCCAAGTACTTTTTGTTGCAATTAAAAATCCATAATGGTATTCACACATAATATATGACCGCCTGTTACAGTAAAGACTGTTGTATATAGATAATTAAAAGATGAGTGTGTGGAACATGCAGACAGAAGTGATGTTTAGGAGGGAAAAATGTAAGCTCTATGTTAGGGTTAAAAATCACTGTCCCCCTTTTTTTCTGCAGCTGTGACTTGAGAAAAGACCACAGGTTCCCTACATCATAGCTGTTTGCATACATTCTGTTAAATAAAAAATGTATGGAAAAACTTGACAGGTGACTTTTAGCTACACTCTAACAGGTTATTAAGAAACTATGAAATATGACAATTTAGTTGATATGGCAAGGCAGCCTGTGAAGGCTCTGTGGTACACTGAGTGATTTGGTTTATTGCAAAGAGATGATAGGCTGCTTTTCCTGTATCTAATATGCCTACTACAGTTCTGTAAATTTTAGGGATTGTGGAGAGTCTGTTTTAGTGACCTACTTTTAGTGAATAAATATAGTTGTGTTATGCAAAAAATTAAACACAAAGAGTGGCAACTCTAAGAGCCATTACACTTTAGTATTTTTCCTTTTCAACAAAGACATTTCTGTTGACGTGCTGGACAGGCAGCTGGGTGAGAAGTCCATTATGTACATAAATTCCAGTTTAAATTTTTGGCCACTTAAACATAATGTAATGGACTGTTATCACATACTTCTTATGGCAGGGGGAGTGAGCCAGGATCAGGAGTGGCAACAATATAACATTCCTTTCAGAAAGATGAATCCTGGCCTCTTTTATTATTAAAATAAAAAACACAAAAAACCCCACAAAAAAACAACAAATACAATGGTGAACATACAGGACAAAACAACCCGTTTGTAGTCTTCAAACTGGCATAGAGAGAGCCTGATACCTCTTTAAAAGTGAATATATTAGCAGTTTATGGATGAGAAAATGGTTGAAGCTGATCTAGTTGAACCTGTTTCCCTTCCCATTTTGACTACATTAGATGTGTTTGTGCAAAATCAATTGAATCTTTTATAATCAAAATTGTCCATTTTATCTAGTGTGATCCTCTTGATCATTTGTTTGGTCACAAACTCTTCTTGAATGGAACATATTATGAATCATTGGTCCCACCTCATTTTCAGACACAGCCAATTTGTGGATTCATGTTTTGTGACTTATTTTTTATTATGAGGGAGGGCTTTTGGGGGGAGGGGTAGAGGGGTGGAGGGACTCGAAGGTAAACTGGACTGACAGTTTCTCCTTTGAATTTCTTCCTGAAATCCCAATTGGTGGTTGAAAGGGGAGGTGGCCTTAGAGATCTCAATCCTCCTTCATTACTTCATCCCAGGGGGGGAGGGTAGTCTACCCTCAAATGCCTTAGGGAAGGTGTTCTGGTTTAATGATAATGGGCCTTTATCCTTTCAAAGCCTTTAACCAAAGACAAAACGTCCCAGCCCATTTAGATGCCTTGGGGCTTTGGAATACATTACTTCAGCTTTCGAAACTGGACTGCTTCTGTTTAACTTTCAAAACTCTGGGGTTTAAGAAAACAAATGGTTTCACATAGAAATATTACTAATAAATAATACAATTCAACATTAATTTTCCTCAGTATTTTATTCTAGAAGTGAGAGGAAGGTACTTCCTCTGCATAAATTAGATAAGCAGGAACAAAACAAATAGCTTGATAAATCCAAGAACAAACTAGTAGGGAAGAAGCTTCTTTTTATTTTGACAAGAACTTCTGGGAAAACTAGAAAGCAGTTTGACAGTGAAACAGGTTTAGGACAACATCTCGAAGCATATATCAAAAATAAAATGTAAATAAAATGTAAATACATGACCTAAATATTGAAAGTCACAGTATAAAAAATTTAGAGAATGGGAAGTTTTATCTTTTTCTTTTTTTTTCTTAACTTTTATTTTCTTAACTCTTATTTTATATTTCTGTCTTTATTTTCTGTCTTATCTTCTGTTAATAACAACTCTAAGACAGAAGGGTGAGGGCTAGGCAAATGGGTTAAATGACTTGCCCAGGGTAACAAAGCTTACAAGTATCTGAGGTCAAATTTGAACCAGGTGCTTCGGTCTCCAGGCCTGGCACTCTATTCCCTGTGCCACCTAGAGGTTCCTGGTTTCATCTTTAATATTTGTGCATTTGTGGAAAATTTATTAGTCACAGAATAGATTATAAAAGGTTTAGGGGAAGAAAGAAATAAGCATTTGTATAACATCTAGTATTTTGTCAGGTGAAAGATGAAATGACTAGGGAAATAAAGATTTGAACCTCCGAGCATTTTAATTTATTAAGCAATGTATGCCAACTGCCTAACAAATCAGTATTGGTCCCTTTCTCAGTTTAGGGCTAGAGCCTAAATACTGGAGCAGCTAGTCTTTTATACTTTACAATTAACCAAAGAAAGTCAATTAAGGAAAAGGAAACAATACAATTTAAGGTAATCTGATTTCTAATTGGATAAAGATTGGAGACTTTCTAAATTGTGAGGGGGAGAGTAAATAGGTGCATTTCCCTGAATTCAGTAAAAGAGAGGTCTATTCTCCCTACACCCCAATGTCTGTAAAGGACCCAAGGAAAATGGAAAAAATAACTGATTGGTCAGTATGGGACTAGTTTTCAGGTAAGACATACAGGTTGCTTGAGATGTACAATTGTGGCAAAACTACTTGCATCAATCTTTGGACGGATCAGGTGTCTGGTAAGCATAACATATGTCCTGGAGAGAATGGCCTCTAAATAGCAGGTCGAGGTGGATCAACTTCACAGCCAGATTCAAACAATGCAACAAGATTTTCTTTCAGTTGCCACCATTGAAGAGTTTTCTCACGAGGCAGAAGGTGGACTGGACCCATATTTGAATAGAAATTAAGCCAGCTCCAGAATTGAGTCAAAAGATGGGGTCGTTGGTGTTGTTCACTCTATTTCTACAATTAATTTTCTGTCCTAATCCCCTTAATTCCTTCACTATTTGCTAGTAACAGTACTAAACACCTTATAAAATTATCTTATCTGATCCCCACAACACTACCTTCTCCAGGGGATCCTTTTGTCAGACAATCTGAGGCTGACTTGCCTAGGACTACACAGCTAAGAAATATGAGAGGTCAGACTTGAATTTAGGTCTTCCTTTCTCCAGGCTCAGGTACTAATTGTTTTGATCTATTCCTGGTTCGGAGGCCAGCTTTACATTCACTACATTCAATGTGTCAACATGGAATCTAGAAGCCCCCAAATTTGCAGTTTAGTAAGATTCGATAACCCCAGTTTAGTTAGCTTGAAGGTGAAAGCCTAAAGTTTGACCAAGTCTAGGGAGTTTCTCCCTGAGGGGAAAGTCCAACTACTGGAGTCTCAGACTAACAATGGACCTTAAAGTAGTTTAAGTGGTGGCACTAATCCCCAGCTGATGTAAAGTATCTCTTTTGTCCCAAAGGTTTCTACCCTTAGGCCAAAGTCCTTTACCAAGGTGCCCAGCCCCTCACGGTCTGGACTCTATGGTTTCCTTTGTTACCATTGCAAAGTCAATCAACTATCCCTCTCATCTTCAGCCCCAAGGAACCCCTGGAAAGGTATTTAAGCTTCCCACTTTAATGGCTCCTTGCAGTTGTCAATTGTGCCGCAGTTGACTCTCCCAGGGGTCAGTGACCTGAGACAGTCTCAAGCCTAGTGAAGTGCGAAGCTCTCTGTGGAAGCCTAATTTAGCACTGAGCCCCTTTCCTTAATTAGTGTTTTTTTTTCCGACTATTTAATAGTTCCCTGTTTTTTTCCCCAGTCAACACACGTAACAATATTAAGTCTTCCTATCTCCACGATCAACTTTCCATTTATAACAACCGACTGATTCTTTTGCCTGAAACATCTCTTGACAAAAGTCTGACTTTCTAAATCTGCAGAAAATTGACAAATATCTTCAAGACAAAATCCTTTTGTAGTCCAAAAAAAATCATTTTTAATAATCATGTTTCTTCTGTATCTGCAAAGTGTTAATAAATTACCTAGTAGATGTAATTTTCCCTGATAATACATAATACAATTGTCCCAATATTATTCTTAGTCAAGAAGCAGGCTGGTCATTTCCATGTTACAGATGTGGAAACAAGCCATAAGTGGGAAATGATGGGTCTCTAGCATTGAGGCACTGTCATGGTCAAAACCCTAAAATCTTGAAATCAGTGAGCTGATTTTAAAAGCAATCTCTCCCTTTTCCTTGGTCTAGATTTGGAAATTCCTTGAACTCCTGGCTGAGGAAGGGTAAAAAAAGGAGGGAAAGAAAAAGATGAGCAGGAAGAGAAAACGGAGTGAAGATAGGGAAGAGAGAACATAAAGAACATAAAACAAAGAAAGGAAGAAAAGAGAGGGGCAGAGGAAGACTGAAAGGGAGCAGAGAGAGAAAGGAGAGATTAGATATAAATGAGGAGAAGAGAGAAAGGAAAGAGAGAGATGGAAAAGGCTGGAAAGGAGAGGAATGAAAGCAGAGGAGAAAAATCAAGAAGTACGAAGGGGAAAGAGAATGCTGGAAAGAGAGAGGAAGGGGCGGGCAAGAAGGGGGCGGAAATGCGCCGCCCCTCCCTTCGTGGGGCAGACCCTTCCCGGGGAGGGGGGAGGGGAATGCTTGGGGCGGGGGAGGTCCGGGTCCCGCGGGCGGAAGCTCAATTTTACCCTCCCAGTCCCAGTTAGTCTAGTTGAGGAGGTGAGTGAGCAGCCAGGAGGAGCTAAGCTGGTCTGGGACTCTCCAACATGAGCCTCCTCCTCCGCATTCTGCGCCCAGGGCTGGGCTCGGTGAGTAGTTGGGCCTGGGGTCCGGGGCAGGCCGAAGAGAGGCTGGACTCCGCGGCGTGCGGGAGGTGGGGTGGGGAGGGGGCACGGAGCCTGCGCGGTATGGGAAGGGGCTGGATGGGAAGGGGAGGGGGCGGGGCCCTCCTGTGTCCCAGCCGCGCGTGCCTCGTTCTCCTCCTTCTCGGTCACGGCCCATGCCTGCCCCAGCGGCTACCATGGTGCCAGCAAGCGGAGCGCTCTGTGTTCATCGTGCGGCCCATCCCCCGCCCCAGCACCTATACACACGTATACCTCGTCGCGCGGGTGCGCACTTGAATTACAGCGAAAATCTTCCCAGAGCGTTGTCACAGGCTGGAAAATTGCCTAAATGAAACTAAGTTGTCGAGTTCTTAATTGTCTAGTTCTTCTGGGGAACCCTCCAGGTTGTTCCAGGTTCTCTGGCACTTGGGTATGTGGGGGAGGGGCGAGGCAGCGGATTCTTGGTTCGAATTTTCTGGTTGATATTAAACTGCAGGTGACCTCTAAGGACCTTTCCAGATCTAAGTCTGGAATGTAAAACTTACTATGATTGCCCTCTTCCTTGTGGCCAGGATTTTTTTTTTTTTAAATCTTAAAGCCCTGAAGGAGGGATTGTGGTATAGAAGGAAACTCTGGGGTTCAGGGAAATGATTTACCCAAGATTACACAGGTTGTAAGGACCAAATGTTGAAACTGGTATTTGTTTCTCCACACACACAGGAAGAGGGGAAGGGAATAAACATTTATATTGTGTCTACTATGTACCAGGAACTTTACAAATAATCTAATTTGATTCTCACAACTACCCTTTGAGGTAGTTACTGTTATACCTATTTACACCTATTTTACAAAATTGTAAATGGATTTAACATCAACTACCTTAACTAAGTGACTAGCCATGGGTTATATAGCCTGTTAGGTGTCTTGAGGCTAGATTTTGAACTGTTAAAGACTATCCTAACCCTAGGCCTGTGCTTTATCCACTCCACTAAATGCCTAGTTCCTAAAAGATAGCATTCATCTGGACCTGGTGATATGACATACATAGTTTTTTTGGGGGATCCAGACCTGTTTTCCTCAGGTAAAGGAGCTCCTAGTGAGGAACTTCCTTTGCCAATGCAGGTTAAATTACCTTACATTGTATAAATTCAGTGAGAAGCATTATGGTGAGCTAAGAAGCCAGGAAAACTCAGTTTTAAGTCCACCAGTGACCCATCCTGATCTTTAGATTCCTTAGGGAAGTAACTCTTTCTCAGTGTCCCCAGATAATTTTTTTTCTCTTACTTTCAGTCTTAGTAACAACTCTTAAGACAGAAGGGCAAGGGCTAGGCAATCAGAGTTAAATGACTTTCCCAAATTCACAAAGAAGTTAGATTTGAACCTAGGTCATCCTACTCCAGGCCTTTGTATCCATTGGCTACCTAGCTACCCTTTTCAAAGACCATGACTTCTAAAACTAAATACAGTACTCCAGATGGTGTCTGACAATGGTGATAACAAGTGAAAAGACGGTGGTCTGCAAACTATAAGCCACTGAGCTTAACTTTCATTCCTAGGAAAATTCTAGAAAGGATTATTATAGAGATAGTTGTTAGACATTTAGAAAGGGAAGCAGTGACAGTGAACTATAACCTCTATTCCTGGAAGCTTATTGTTCAATCTTGTCTGACTCCATCTGTAACCCCATTTGGGATTTTTTTGTCACTTCTTTCTCCAGCTCATTTTACAGATGAGGAAACTGTATATTGCTTTTACCTTTTATAATCTGCAAATTTGACAAGCAGGCTATCTTTGCCTTTATCCAAATCACCAATAAAAATGTTAGATAACACAAGGACTAGCACAGATTCCTGGGATACCCCTGGAGACAAATTGTCATGTTGACATTGAACCAATTAGCAACTATTTAAATCCTTTTAGTTGTATTTTTGTTTTGTTCACATGACATTCTCAAGAATTGTTTGAGATACCTTAACTTTTTAAAAAAATGTTATTATGGTGGGGCATGGGAGGGGGGAGCAGCTGGGTAGCTCAGTGGATTGAGAGCCAGGCCTAGAGAAGGGAGGTCCTAAGTTCAAATCTGGTGTCAGACACTTTTCAGCTGTGTGACCCTGGGCAAGTCACTTGACCCCCATTGCCTACCCTTACCACTCTTCTGCCTTGGAGCCAATACGTAGTATTGACCCCAAGATGGAAGGTAAGGTTTTTAAGAAAAAAAAAGTTATTATCATGCAAAACCCACTTCCATATTGGTCATTGTTTTAAGAGCACATTCATATATAACCCAACTCCCAAAATAAAACCATTGGGTCTATTTTAATTATGGAATCAATCTGAATTGCTGATTCCTGGTGACCACATTTTAAATACATATCTATAAATACCTAAAATCTCCCTCTTACAATAACACTGTGAAAGATAGTATGTTTTTATCTGCATCCATGACTCCAACAATTCTTTCTCTGGAGATACTTCAGCTTTTTAAAAATCTAAATAAACCATAGCTAATTTTGGCTGGTATGACCTGATCTTGATGAAGCTATGTTGCTTCTTTGAAACCACTGCTTCCCTTTCTAGATGGCCAATAACTATGTAATAACTGCCCCAAGAATATCAGGGAAGGGCCAAGGGAGGGAAACAATTTGATTCTTATAATTTGGGGAAATGTATGTTGACAATTGTAATTACATGTAATTGGGAAAATAAAATATAAAAAAAATAATAATTTCCCCAAGAATCAAAGTCAACATGATTGGTTTATAGTTTGCAAGATCTGATCTTTTCATTAAAAACATGGACATTTCTCTTTCATAAGTGCATTGCCCTTTTTTTAATTGATCTTTCAAATATTATTAACTCAACAGTCATGTCTGCTTGTTCCTTTAGTGTTTGAATAAATCATTCTTCCAGGTCAAGTGATAAAATTTGTCATGAGCAACTAGGTGCCCTTTTCTTTTCTTTCTGTATTTTGGGTTTGAAATCCCTGTTAATCATTTTTTATTCTGCCATTTTCAGTGCAAAGGTCCATTCTCCTTTGTAAGGAAAACAAATGAAATAAGGATTGAATAGTTCTGTCTTCTTTTAGTAATCTTTCCATATACCCTCCAAGCAAAAGTTTGATCCCTTCTATGAGTTTCTGTTTTCTCTTTAAAAAAGAAAAATAAAATCCCTTTATGTTGTCCTTTGCTTCCCTTTAACAGCTTCCTTCCATTTATTCTGAGCATTACTACTCTTGGCACTTTTTTTTCAGGACTATATATAACCTTAAATTTATCTTTTTTAACCTACTCTTGCTTTTATCTCTTCTGTATTTCTTTTTAAGCTCTAAATTGGTTGATGAGTTATCCTGGGCATCCATCTCATTCTCTTTTTGAAGAATCCTATTTTTTATTCATTGTTGGAATTATTTCTCTGTGTATTTCCAGAAATTTTTTTTTTTTTTAGAAAGCCTTAACTTCTGTCTTAAAGTCAATACTGAGTATTGGTTCCGAGATAGAAATGCAGTAAGGACTAGGTAATGAAGGTTAAATGACTTGCTCAGGGTCACACAGTTAGTGTCTGAAACTAGATTTGAACCAAAGAAGAAGAGTCTTTTCCTGTAGACCTGGCACTTTATCCACTTTGCCACCTAGCTGCCACATTCTCATTATATCTTTTTGATATTATTATTTAATAAGCATTTTTTTTCCTCTCCCACTTTTCCCCTTCTTGGGGGGGGGGGTTGGAAGAAAAACAAAATGCCTGTTACAAATATAGTCAAACAGAACAAATTCCCATATTGGCCATGTTAAAAAAATAAGTGGTATCTCATTTTGTATTTTAAGACTAACTCCTTTGTCAGGAGGTAAGTAGCACTGAGTGTTAGAGTAGGGCTTTAGTTCTCTAGAATCATAGTTAGTCATTGCGTAGATCAGAGTTCTTAAATCTTTCACAATTGTTTACTTTTGCTAAGTTATTAACAGTATAAATTGTTCTCCTGATTCTGCTCACTTCATTCTGTATCAGTTCCTGCAAACCTTCCCAGATTTGATCTGAAAAATCTTCATCATTGTTTCTTTTGTTTTTTCTTTTTCTTTTTTTTTTTAAACCTTTACTTTCTGTCTTAGAATCAATACTTTGTGGGGCATCTGGGTAGCTCAGTAGATTGAGAACCCGGTCTAGAGATGGGAGGTTCTGGGTTCAAATTTGGCCCTAGTCACTTCTTAGCTATGTGAACCTGGGCAAGTCACTTAACCCCCATTGCCTCACCCATACCTCCCTTCTGCCTTAGAACCAATATATAATATTGGCAGAAGATAAGGGTTTGAAAAAAAAAATCAATACTGTATATTGGTTGTGGGGCAAAAGAGTGGTATGGACTAGGCGATGGAGGTTAAATGACTTGCTCAGGGTCACATAGTTAGGAAGTATCTGAGGTCAAACTTGAACCCAGGATCTCCCAATCTCCAGTATTGGCTTTCTCTACAGAGCCACCTAGCTGCTTCCCTCTTCATTGTTTCTTACAATACAGTAGTATTCTATTGCATTTATATGCCATCGTTTGTTTATCCATTTCCCAATTAATGGGTACCTCTGTAGCTTCCACATCTTTGCAACTACAGAAGGAGGCGATATAATATTTTTGCACATATAAGATCTTTTCTTCTTTCTTTACTCTTGTTGGGGTAGAACCCAAGAAGTGGTATAGTGGTTCACAAGGTATGTACAGTATAGTAACTTTTGAAGTATAATTCTAAATTGTTTTCTAGATTGGGTGGTCTAATTTGTCTTTAATATAATCCTTTTAAAAAAAAACCTAGTTTATGTTTTCAATTCATAGGTAGCCTTTTGTGTTATACGATGTGAGATACTGCTCTAAGTTTAATTTTTCCTGTATTGCTTTCCAATTTTCCCAGTAGTTTTATCAGCTTGTGTTTATGTTACTGTGTATGATTCGTTAAGGACTATTCTAGTTACTGCTTTAATTTTTTTTTTTAATTTAATTTAATTTAATTTTTTTTAAACCCTTACCTTCAATACTGTGTATTGGCTCCAAGCTAGAAGACTGGTAAAAGCTAGGCAATGGGGGTTAAGTGACTTGCCCAGGGTCACAAAGCTAGGAAGTGTCTGAGGCCAGATTTGAACCCAGTTTCTCCCATCTCTAGGCCTGGCTCTCAATCTACTGAGCCACTAGTTACTGCTTTATAATGTAGGATAAGTTCTGCCATTGAAGAATTTTGAGTAGGGGCATGGCAGAGTTTGGTGTTGCAGGATTATTTGGCAGTCATCTACAGGATGTACTGGATGGGGTTAGACTGAAAGCAGGGTGATCAGTAATTAAGTTATTAGAATAGTATGGGCAGGAGGTGCTCAGAGCCAGTTGCGGGAGCATCCCAGTGTTCTGGACTTCATTATGGTCTCAAGAATCTCATCATCCTGCAAAATTACAGTCAGCTCTGAAACCCACGTTGGGTACCTCTTTCCCCTCTTGAGGTTTTTTCCCAGATCCTCCCTTTTAGTTGTGTGTCCAGGGATGATGCCATCTTATTTCCTCTTCTGAATTACATCATACTGCCCTCCCTCACCCTCTTGCCCCAGTGCCTTTCCTTCCCCTTCCTCCCTGCCATCCTTTTTCAAGTTCTTTTTGGGTATCTCCCTAATTAGTTTGAGCTCCTCATGGGCACAGCTTGTCTTCTTCCTGTCTTTGTACCAATGAATTGAGCACAGTGTCTGAGGCATTGGTAGTTGTTTAGTAGATGTTTATTGACTGACAGATGCAAGAGATATTGTGGAGGAGAATTATCTAAAATTTGCCTTTGATTGGATAGCAATAGAAGAAAGTCAAAGATGGCTCCAGTGACCCTGAATGGCCTTCTGTATAACAGTTTGTTTGTTTTTGTTTTTTTTTAAATTTTAAACCCTTAACTTCTGTGTATTGACTTATAGGTGGAAGATTGGCAAGGGTAGGCAATGGGGGTCAAGTGACTTGCCCAGGGTCACACAGCTGGGAAATGTCTGAGGCCAGATTTGAACCTACGACCTCCTGTCTCTAGGCCTGGCTCTCAATCCACTGAGCTACCCAGCTGCCCCTGTATAATAGGTTTTTAATAGCTAATCTATACCAGACATGCCTTAATTTTGTAATGCTGCCCTGCTTGTTCCAGCTATGGGAGTCAGGAGATCTGGGTTCTAGTCTCATTTCTGTTACCAGATGTATCTTGTAGCCTCAGCTGATGTTTCATACTGAGCTGTGGCCAAAAATTCTGCTTTACCTGGTTCCCAGCCTTCCCAGGAAATCTCAAGGCCTAGAATAAGTCTCAAGCAGTCAAGGCTTTTCTTGAAACTTTTCAGTTTGCAGGACCTGCCCAGATTGTGGCTACTGGGAAAGCAAGGTCACTTTCTGTCAGGATCGGGCCTTAGACTAGGACTTTAGTCCTTTAAACAAGTAACAGTTGATCAATAAACCTTTGTTTGATGTCCTCAGTACATTTTGTCACCAAGTGATATTCTTTATACTTGACAAGGTAGAATGATGAATGTCTTGTGCTATCCTAGTTGTTATTCATTCAGTCATTAAGTCATAGCTGATTCTTCGTGACCCTGTGGACTACAAATGGAGTTTTCTTGGCAATAGGTACTGGAATGGTTTGCTATTTCCTTCTCTTATGGATGAAAGCAAACAGAGAAGTTAAGTGACTTGCCCAGCTTAACTGTTTGAGGCCAAATCTGAGCTCGGGCCCAGGGCTCCATCCACTGTGCCATCTATCTGCCTCTTTGCTATATCTTTGTGAATTATCAAGATCTAACTGATACTAGATAAAAGAGAACTCATACTTGTGTAAATCTATAGAATGTTAGAGGTAAAAGGTTAATTAGTTAGGTTAACTAATTAACCAAAAAACATTTTTAAGCCCCCTTACATTATGCATAGCTCTGTCTTTTTATTGAGAGTAGGGGAAGATATGAAGTTTAGGTAAAATTCAGATCTTGCTATCACATAGTTTACTAGAAGAAAATAAGACACCAGTACAGATAACTAAAATGTACAATGTTATATGATAAGCGTGAGGCCTGAAAAGTATAATCAGCACATATGATGAATTGGAATGATTCAAGTTAGATTGGGATGGTTCCCTACTCATGGATGGCACACAAATATTTTTGAGTAGCAGCATGGCATAGTTGATAGAGAAAGCAGATCTTAAAATCAGGAAGGACCTGGGTTCAAGTCTCTCCTGATACATCATTTAATCTCTTATTTCTTAGAGAGTGTGTCTGCTTGCATTTGTAAAAAGAGTTTCCTTACCTGGGAGTTCCTTATGCCAATAAAATCACATATCAAATCCTTAATTTCAAATCTTTTAATTTACTGAAGTGAAGTCCATGGCAATAAATTGACTTAAATCGGGTCACACATATCAGAATTTGGACATCATTCCTTTATGTCTTCTTTGTAGATTGTAATTGGGATTATTCCTGACCTGTACCCTTCCTTATTTCTCCCATCAGTGTTCTTCCCTTTTATCTCTAAAATTGGGATTCAGGTGGAGTAGCATTGTATATTAAGCTCATAAATTCATATGATAAGCAGCAGAATATAGTGGAAAAAATATTGGATTTAGGAACAGAAAATATCCATGTTTGAATGAGGACTCTTACCTTCTCTGAGTCTCTTCCTCATCTATAAAAGGAAGATAATATTTCTAGGACTAATTAGGGTTGTTTTGAGGATTGAATGAGATTATATATATAAGATTTATTACAAACCTTATAGTGCTACATAAAAGTATTCTTATCATTATTATTATATGAGGAAATCCAGGAATTAGAACAGGTTGTTGCCAAGGTGGAGTATATATCCTGATTCTGGAATCAAAGAACCCAATTTTGAATGTTAGTTCATACTACTTGTTGGATAACAGTCAGCAAGTCACTTAAACTTTCTGGGTCTAAGTATCTTTATCTGTAGTGTAGGTTGCTGGATTTAGATGACCTCTAAGGTCTCTCCCAGTTCTAAATGTTATCAGCTAAGGAAGGTGAAGGGCAGGGGATAAATATTTATATGGTACTGTATAAAGTACTTTACAAATATCTCATTTGGTCCTCACAATAACCTTGGAGGTATGGTGCAATTATTATCTCCATTTTACAGTTGAGGAAACTGAGGCAGAAAGAGGTTAAGTGACTTGCTCAGGATCACCCAGTCAATAAATGTCCAAGACTAGATTTGAAGTTGGGTCTTCCTGACTCCAGGTCCATTGCTCTATACACTGCAACATTAGCTGCTTCTGAAGGAAGTGTAGTATAGAACATTTATTTGGGTGAGAGTCATTGAAAGGAGAACAGATTTTGTGTTGAGAACAGATTTTGTGTTGTTACTTTTCTACTCAACTAGAAAGCAAAAAAATGTAGAATAGTCAGGAAAATTTTACAAACTTAACTGAGACACATGATCTAGTACTATCAGGATATTCTGTTGGTATTTTACAGCAGAGTAGCCAAAAAATGCTTGACTTGACATAATAATTTCATTCTTCAAAAAGCGGCAGAAGCCATTAAGGTGATTATTCTTTTTAGACCAAATATTCTGACCAGTGTGTCATTTGAAATTGTTGTAAGCCCTGGAAGATTACAACTTCCAGGGCTCTCTGCTACAACTTCCCTTGACACCTCCCACTTCCTTTGAGGGAGGTGTCAGGGAAAGTATAAAAGAGAAAGTTTGGCACCTTTTCTCTCTCTCTACTCTTTTAAACTGTTATTTCCTTTTTGAACTGTTTCCCACTTTTCTTGCCAAGTTTGTTCTATCTTTCTTACTTGGTTCTCCACCTCCATTCTGATTTCCTGGAGAGCTTGTGACCAATTTTCATTTTTGGGGGAATGTTTGGATGTGTTTGCTTGTTTGTCACCCTCTGCTGTCTCCTCTGTAGACTCTTATTTTTCTCCATAGAAATTATCCAAGGTCAAAGTTTTTTTTCTTCTTCTTTTTTTTTTTTGGTGGTTGTAGATTGTAGTTCTTGGGTGTTGGTAGCCATTGTTGTATTAGTTTTTTCCTCCCTTCCCAGTCAGAACTCTGAATGAGGAGGGTAAGCAGGTCTCTGTGAACCGAACTACAGAGCGAGTTTTTGCCTTGAGGCTATTTTTTCAGTCTCTTCATTTTTCAGTCTCTTCAGTGTCAGCTGTGTGCAGCCCCTCTCTGTGTCCAAGCTCTGCATTCCTCATCCTCCTGGGGTCCCAAGTCCCACTGCCCTCAGGGGTAAGTCTGTGGTGTCTTCAACCAGCCTCCCTGAGAACCTAGAGATTGCCCTGGGCTCACTCTGATTCTGGCACTGTAGATTGGAGTGGGGGAGGATAATCAATTCATGCTTTGGTAGGAGTAATTTTACCCCCTTATAGTGTAGAAATGCCCAAATCCTGCCTACCTTCAAAGTTGTACCCTACAGTAGAGCCACTTCACTCGTCTGATTTTGATTTTTTGTCCTATTGAGGTACTTTATATTGGTCGGTGGTGGTGAAGAGAAGACCCTTGCTTCTACTCTGTGTCCATCTTAGCCCAGAAGTCTCAGGAAACATTTATTAATTGCCTACCATGTGCCTGATACTGTGCTAAGTTCTGGGGACATAAAGGTAGAAAGAGTTCAAAGAGTTCACAGCATTCTAAGAACCTATGTTTTAAGACACTACATACAAGCTAACCTGGGGATGATGAACACAGGGAAGGCACAAACATTAAGGAGATCTCAAAAGACTTCTTGTAGAAGGTGGAATTTGAGCAGAAGCTTGAAGGAAGGAGGTAGAGCTAGGGAGGCTGAGTATTCCAACCATCAAAAATGCCCATAGTTGGGAAATGGAGTGTTGTGTTCAAGATACACAAAGGAGCCCAGTGTCACTAAACTGAAGAGTACTTTGAGGGATAGAAAGATAAGGGAAGGCCAAGGTATGCAGGGTTTCTAACACCAAAGAAAGGATTTTATTTTTGATCCTAGAGGTGATAAAGAACCTCTAGTTTGGGTAGGGGGTTGACATTACCAAAAGACTTGTAGTTTAGGAAGGTCATTTTTTTCTATTTAAAAATTTTATTTAGGAAGGTCATTTTTGCCAGCTGAGTGGAGATTGGATTGATGTGGGAAGAAATCTGAGGTAGGGAGACCAACCAGAAGGCTATTCCAGTGGTCTAGGCAGGAGATAAGAGCCTGAAGCAGTGTTAGTGGAAAGGAGTGTATGATTGGTGTCATTAAGGTTAAATCAACAGCCCTTGACAACAGATTGGATATGGGAGTTGAAAGAATGAGAAGTCAGGAATGGCACTGAGATTTTGAATCTGGGATGCCTGGAGAACATGATGGTCTCAATATGAGTAGGAAACCTAGGAGGAAGGAAGGCTTTGAGGAAAACTAGAATAAAGAATTATGTTTTCGACACGTTGAGTGTAAGACGTAGATGAGCATTCAGTATGAGGTGTCTATTAGGCTTGTTCCTTTACATTTGTATCTTCCCTGGAGATGGTAAACATTCGATTTGGGTTATACATGTAGTATAATGCAATCCATATTGGTCATTATTGCAAGAGAATACTCATAAAACCCAAACCCCAAAATAAAACAAATAAACTAATGTGGAAGACAGTATGCTTTGATCTGCACCTGACTCCAACGGTTCTTTCTCTGGAAGTGGATAGCATTCTTTGTCCTAAGTCCTTCAGAATTGTCCTGGATCATAGTATTGTTGAGAGTCACTAAGTTTTTCACAGTTGATCATTCTACAATATTGCTGTTGCTATGAACAGTGTTCTCTGATTCTGCTTATTTCACTCTGCTTCAGTTCATGTACGTTTTTTTTGTGACATCATCCTACTCATTGTTTCTTATAAAACAATAGTATTTCATCACTATCATATACCACAGTTTTCTTGGTCATTACCCATTTGATGGGCATTCCTTCAATTTCCAATTCTTTGCCACCACAAAAAGAGCAGCTATAAAGATTTTTGTATAATAGGTCCTTTCCTCTTTTTTTATGATCCAGTTTAACCTTTCTGAAGACAAAAAAAACCATTTTATTGATCAAGCAAAGGGAAGGATCTAAGAAGATCCATGGGGTTGCAACTGGGAACTCAATCCATTTAACAAAGGCATGTATAGAAGGTAGAAATAGCAATAGGTAACTTAATATGCATGCAAAAGAATGACATGACCCTTTAAGAGTAGTATCAGGAACATTCACACTCAGAGTGAGCTGAAGGTGTTAGTGCTGACACAAAGGACTTTTTGAAAAAGTTTCTTTGGGGTTGGGGTAAGAGGAAAATCAAAGGAAGGATAGTACTGTTGCTTAGGGTGGAGATGATGATTTTGGATAACTGAGAAGGTCGAACTAGCCACTCTTATGTTATCTTATTTTCCCCTCTTATAACAAAGAGAATGATTTTCTTACTGGGAACAATAAAATAGAAATGGTTATTAGAAATTTGAAACCAAATATAAGCATAAAGATGGTAAAGAGAGCAACTTAGATGCCAAGATAAATTGCATTCTAGGATGCAAAATTTAGGATGATTGAAATGGTTGATGTAATTTCCCAAGTGTGATCTTTGGTAAATTGTGGAAAATAGGGAAAGTCTTCAAAACTGATGAGCAGAATGTCTAATTTTCATAAAAGAAAAGACAGAATTTTCAAAGGCAATTGACCTTGACTTCTGTTTTTGGCAAAATTGGAAAATAAATGGTTGTGATCAGTTTGAAAAGGAAGTGATGAAGAATATGTGCTGGTTAGCATCCATTAGAGAGGATCATGCCAGACCAACATCCTTTTCTTTTTTGATAGTTACTAGACTACTTTATTAAAAGCTGACTTCCTCTCTCTTCTCTTTCTCTGTCTCTCCATACATACATATACATATATATCATTCTTCTACATATATAGGTGAAAAGGAATTTTTAACTCCCTTTTTTAAAAAACTTAATCAAGAACTTGGAGTGCTCTTCCTTTCACACTTAGACAGACACTTGAAGAACCTTTTACTAGAAAAGAAATTTCATACTCTCAAAGACCAGAAGTGGATTCCACAACATCCCCCAACCCCTCCACCCCACCCCGCAGTGCTAGACAAATTAAAGAACTATGATTGGTTCCCGAGATGTGACATTAGAGAACTGTTGGGTAGAGAAAAATGCTTATAAGGTGAGACCCAACAGGAAGTCAGGCATTCTTATTTTGGACTCTGATTTTGGATTCCCATTTTGGATTCTCATTTCGGATGCAGCTTCTGATTTTGGCTTCCTGATTCAGACCTTGGATTCTGGTGGACTTTTGGATTCAGCTTGCTGTATGGGTGACTCAGGCTGAAGAGGGACGCTTACTCTGGTGAAACTCTTGTCTCCTTGCTGTTAGAGACTGCCTTTTATGGCTCAACCTCTTTGGCATCAGTCCTTGGTCCTTTGGTTGGTGAAACACTTGGCTGGAGACCATCAGATTCTGGTGAGATTCACATTTGTCTTCTCATTCACGGTCTGGAGGCATTCGGATCTGGACTTAGGGTATTTAGAAAGGCAATGTTTTCTACCTCCTTCCTACAGTTCCTTTTCTTTATTATCTCTACCTTGTTGTAATAAAGCTACTAAAGCTACTGACAGCCTCGTGACTTAAGAGTTAATTTTTATAAATGGCGACCACAACTTTTTATAACTCTTAATTTGACCAAAACCAATTATAATTCTTATAATAGGTATAAATCTACATGATATATCTCTATATCTACATATCATATTATCTATATATTTATATTTATTGCATGCTTATTTACTAGCCACTTAGGCATTTGATAGTCTCTCTTGCTATCTTTGTAATGAGGTAGAAATGATATAATTCAGCATTGGTAAACATTTTTGAGATTGCAAACCCAAACTGCACTTTCAAGCCAGACAATAGAGGGAGGAAGTGCTTGCATTGGGCTGCTGGGCAGAGGGGTAGGACATGTGAAAAATGTCTTTGGGTGCTGTGGAGGAAATGGAGCAGCCCCCTTGCCTGGGCATCTGTGCCGCACCTTTGCCAACATGGATATAGTTACATGGATTTGGAGCTGATTGAATGACTTAGCACAAAGGAGTATTCCTTACTGATTCTTATCTCTAGTGGAATATCTCACATATTTGTTCTTAGTTCTTCAGGCCCTTAAGCATTTTTATCATTGACTTGGATGAAAGCATGTATATCAGATTTGCACATGATGTAAAGTTGGGGAAGGAGGGAAGGATAGTTAGTAGATTGGACGACAGGATTTAAAATGATTTATCAAATTAAAATAATGGGGTGATTTTGATAAGAAGAAATTTAAAAGGGATACAGATAAAAGTTCCATGCTTTGGTTAAAAAAAAATCAACTTTATATATGACTAGTTAATTTTTTTTTCTTAAATTTAAACTTTTACTTTCTGTCTTAGTGACAACTTTAAGACAGAAGAGAAGGGCAAGGCCTAGGCAATCAGTGTTAAGTGGTTTGCTCAAAGCTCACATAGCTTGAAAGCAGCTGAGGCCATATTTAAACCCAGTTCTTCCCAACTCCAGGCCTGGTACTTTATTGATAAATACTTTGCCACCTTGTTGCCACAAGTCAATAATTCTAGGGCTTTTAGTGAATTGCAAGCTCAATAGCATGGCAGCTAAAAAATCCAAGATGATCTTAGCCTTCCTTAAGAGAAGCTTAAGAAGAGAAATATGCCCTGATCAGACCTGGAGAGTTGTGTTCATTCCCAAGTGTTACATTTTTGGAAAAGTAGGACATGTTCAAAGGAAGTGGACAGAATGTTTAGGGGAATGAATACTATGCCATATGACAATCAGTTAAAAGAATTGAAAGAAGGGAAACTTGGAAAAAGGAAGACTTAGGGAAGAAAGGATTGTTTTCAAACATTTGATTAATGTGTAGAAGAGAGTGTAAGAGGGGAAACTAGGTATTTAAGTTATAGTAGCCAGAAATCTATTAACTCGATTTAAAAATAAAATAGACCGAAATCAGGATGACTTTTATGGTGGTTTATTTACAATTAGGAAGGTTGAAGGTAGGGAAATTGAGAGAAATTCTGGCCCAGATCAGAGGCCTGAACCAGGTAGGGATTAAGAGGCCCCAGCAGAGGGGGCATAGAGGTAAATTAAACAAGACTTCTAGCCACAAGGTCTCCTCTAAGAAGAGAGGCTTCCTTAAGGCTAGAGCCTCCATAAATGCCAAGGGAAGAAAAAGAGAGTCAGCCTAATTTACCCACATGACAATTCAAAGGGAAGCAGTCTGAGGTCTCACCAGAGATCCTTCCACACTAAGTTCAAAGTGCCAACTGCCTCCACCGGAAGTTATCATCATATTTAAAAGATAACATCTTTTGTCACTTCCTGCATCCACCTCCAATTTCAAGTAGACAAATGGCAGCCTCGGCACTGTTTTGGACTGCCCAAAGGGCAGTCCTTTGTTTTTGATTTGTCACTTACTGTCACATGTGGGTAACAGACCTCCCCCTCCCCACTTAATTCTTTTTTTTTTTTAGCATTTATTAATATTCATTTTTTTAATCATTTTTTAAAATTTTAAACCCTTAACTTCTGTGTATTAACTTATAGGTGGGAGATTGGTAAGGGTAGGCAATGGGGGTCAAGTGACTTGCCCAGGGTCACACAGCTGGGAAGTGTCTAAGGCCGGATTTGAACTTAGGACCTCCTGTCTCTAGGCCTGGCTCTCAATCCACTGAGCTACCCAGCTGCCCCCTAATATTCATTTTTAACATGGTTACATGATTCATGCCCCTACTTTCCCCTTCACCCCCACATCCCCCCCCCCCCCATGGCCGACGTACATTTCCACTGGTTGTAACATGTGTCATTGATCAAGACCTATTTCCAAATTGTTGATAGTTGCATTGGTGTGGTAGTTTTGAGTCTACATCCCCAATCATGTCCACCTCAATCCATGCGTTAAGGCAATTGTTTTTCTTCTATGTTTCCTCTCCTGCAGTCCTTCCTCTGAATGTGGGTAGCTTTCTTTACCATAAATCCCTCAGAGCTGTCCTGTGTCATTGCATTGTTGCTAGTACAGAGGTCCATTACATTCGATTTTACCACAGTATATCAGTCTCTGTGTACAGTGTTCTTCTGGCTCTGCTCCTTTCACTCTGCATCAGTTCCTGGAGGTCTTTCCAGTTCACCTGGAATTCCTCTAGTTTACTATTCCTTTGAGCACAATAGTACTCCATCACCAGCATATACCACAATTTGTTCAGCCATTCCCCAACTGAAGGGCATCCCTTCATTTTCCAGTTTTTTGCCACCACAAAAAGCGCAGCTATAAATATTTTTGTACAAATCTGTTTATCTATGATCTCTTTGAGGTACAAACCCAACAATGGTATGGCTGGATCAAAAGGCAGGCATTCTTTTATAGCCCTTTGAGCATAGTTCCAAATTGCCATCCAGAATAGTTGGATCAGTTCACAACTCCACCAGCAGTGCATTAATGTCCCAATTTTGCCACATCCCCTCCAACATTCATTACTCTCCCCTTCTTTCATTTTAGCCAATCTGCTAGGTGTGAGGTGATACCTCAGAGTTGTTTTGATTTGCATTTCTCT
>NC_058130.1:252335162-252374973 GCF_016433145.1 Gracilinanus agilis | reverse complement strand
ATTGACCAGTACTTTGTCTATTTTATCTGTTTTTTTCAAAATACCAGCTTCTAGTCTTATTTATTAATTCAATAGTTCTTTTACTTTTGATTTTATTAATTTCTCCCTTGATTTTTAGTATTTCTAATTTAGTTTTCCTCTGGGGATTTTTAATTTGCTTGCTTTCTAGTTTTTTAAGTTGCATGCCAAATTCATTAATCTCTGCCCTCCCTAGTTTGTTAATATATGCACTCAAGGATACAAATTTCCCCCTGATTACTGCCTTGGCTGCATCCCACAGAGTTTGGTAGGATGTCTCATCATTGTCATTCTCTTCAATGTAATTGTTGATTTTTTTCTATGATTTCTTCTTTGACTAATTGGTTTTGGAGAATTATATTATTTAATTTCCAATTAGTTTTTTATTTGTTTGTCCAGGTGCCCTTACTAATTATTATTTTTATTGCATTATGATCTGAGAAGGTTACATTTATTATTTCTGCTCCTTTGCATTTGTTTGCAGTGTTTCTCTGCCCTATTATATGGTCAATCTTTGTGAATGTACCATGTGCAGCTGAAAAGAAGGTGTATTCCTTTTTGTCCCTATTTATTTTTCTCCACATATCAATTAAATCTGATTTTTCTAGGACTTCATTCACCTCTCTTACCTCTTTCTTATTTATTTTTTGGTTTGATTTATCTAGATCTGAAAGAGGAATATTTAGATCTCCCACTATTATGCTTTTACTATCTATTTCCTTCTTGAGCTCTGCCAGTTTCTCCTTTATGAATTTGGATGCTATGCCACTTGGTGTGTACATATTGAGCAGTGTTATTTCCTCATTGTTTATACTGCCTTTAATCAGGATGTAATGACCTTCCCTGTCTTTTTTAATCATATCTATTTTTACTTTGGCTTTGTCAGAAATCACAATTGCCACTCCTGCCTTCTTTTTCTCATTTGACGCCCAAAAGATTTTGCTCAAGCCCTTAACTATAAACTTGTATATGTCCACTCACCTCATATGTGTTTTTTGTAGACAACATATGGTAGGATTTTGGTTTCTAATCCACTCTGCTATTTGCTTCCATTTTATGAGCGAGTTCATCCCATTCACATTCAGAGTTATAATTATCAGTTGTGCATTCCCTGACATTTTTGTATCCTCCCCTAGTCCTACCCCTTCTTCTTACACTATTTCTTTTTAAACCAGTGGTTTGCTTTAGGCCAGAATCCCTTATCCCCTCCCTTGATTAACTTCCCTTTCTACCCCCTCCCTTATTATTCCCCTCTTTTTATTTTTAAAGGCCTAATGAATTCCCTCCTCCTTCTTCTCCCCTCCCTTTTTTGACCTCCCTACTCCCCTACTCCCCTTGGTTTATCCCTTCTGACTTTCTCAGTAGGGTTAGATAGTTTTATATCCCAATGGATAATATAGCTACTCTTCCCTCTCCGGATTGATTACACTGAGAGTAAGGTTTAAATATTACCTCTTAATGCTCTCTTCCTCTCCTTCTTATAATAGTATTTGTCCCCTCCCCTTCCCATGCCCTCTTTGTGTGTAATAAAATATTCTATTTTTCTTATTCATTCAAGTTTCTCTTGTTGTCCCCTACTATTCACCCCCCTCTATCCTACCCCCCATATCATCTTAGATCATTTAGTATTCTACCCACTCCCTATGAATTATTCTTCTGATTACTATAATAGTGAATACTATAATAGTGAATAGAGTTCACTACAGAGAATTATACATAGCATTTCTCCACATAGGAATACAGATAATTTGATCTTATTGAAGCCCTTAAAGAGGCAAATTTAAAAATTATGAGTTTTCTTTCTTTCCCCTCTGTTTCTTATTTACCTTTTCATGTTTCTCTTGATTTTTGTGGTTGAATATCAAACTTTCCATTTAGTCCTGGTTTTTTCTGTGCAAATACTTGGAAATCTTCAGTTTTGTTGAATGCCCATACTTTCCCCTGGAAGTATATAGTCAGTTTTGATGGGTAGTTGATCCGTGGTTGAAGGCCCAGTTCTCTTGCCTTTCTGAATATCATATTCCAAGCCTTGCGATCTTTTAGCGTGGAGGCTGCCAGATCCTGTGTGATCCTGATTGGTGCTCCTTGATATTTGAATTGTCTCTTTCTGGCTTCTTGTAAGATTTTTTCTTTTACTTGGAAGCTCTTGAATTTGGCTATTATATTCCTGGGGGTTGTCTTTTCAGGGTCTAGTGTAGAGGGTGATCTATGGATCTTTTCAATGTCTATATTGTCCTCTTGTGGTAGAACTTCAGGACAATTTTGATGAATAATTTCTTTTAGTATGGAGTCCAAGTTTCTATTAATTTCTGGTTTTTCAGGAAGACCAATGATTCTGAGATTGTCTCTTCTAGATTGGTTTTCTTGGTCTGTCACTTTCTCATTGAGATATTTCATGTTTCCTTTTATTTTATCAGAATTTTCACTTTGTTTTATTTGTTCTTGCTGTTTTGAGAGATCATTAGCTTCTGATTGCTCAATTCTAGCCTTTAGGGACTGGTTTTCCTTTTCAGTCTGGTCATTTCTGGTGTTCAATTCGCTTATCAGTTCATTTGATTTCTGAGCCTCACTTTCCAATTGTGAAATTCTGCCTTTTAAACTGTTATTTTCTTGTCAGATCTCTTCCATCTTTCTCATCATCTCTGATTTGAACCCTTTAATAGCTTGTGGCCAATTTTCATTATTTTGGGAAGGTTTGGATATGATTAGTTGTTTGTTCTCCTCTGCTGTTTGCTCTGTTGTCTGGATTTTCTTTGTGTAAAAGTTGTCGAGTCTTACAGATTTCTTCTTAATGATCTTTCTTTTCTGGGGTTCCCGATTTTGGGTTGCCATTGTTAGCCCTTCCCCCTTCTCAGCTTTATCCTCACACTCAAGGTCTGTCTGTGCTCTCTAGGCTCCCGAGGTCTCAGGTCTCATTGTTCTCGGTGTCAAGTCTCCTGGTCGTCCCTGGTCTGCCCCTCTGCCCGAGGCTCCTTCAGCACTCTCAGGGTGCTGCTTCCACAGCCGTGCTCTCGTCTGCACAGGTTCCCCACTAGAGGTCCAAGCCTGCACTCGAGATCCTTGTCCGCGCCTAAGTCAATGCCTTTTCCCGCGCCAGCACTCGGGGTCTGTATTCAAAGTCCCTGTGTTTTTTTTAGCCTCTTGGGGTCCTAAATCTTGCTACTCTTAGGAACAGGCCCTGGAGCTGCCAATGAGTTAATGGGTGCCCCAAACCTGCTTTAACTCTTGTGCTTTGGCCTTGGCACTGTACGTAGTGTTGGGGTGGGGGAGGGGCTTTCTCCGCTCACGTTTTAGTGAGAGCTGTTTCTCCCCTTTATAGTGTGGAAATGCCCCGATTCCATGTACCTTCAATGCTGCATCCTGTTGTGGGGTCCCTTCATTCGTCTGGATTTGTTTTTATGTCCCCTTGAGGAGTCCTATATGCTTTGGTTAGGAGAGATGAAGCAGCTGGTCCTTACTCTGCCGCCATCTTAACCCAGAACTTCCTCCCCACTTAACTCTAAGTTGGGTGGGGTGACATTATTCCTGGTGGCTAGAGTCTAAACAATGAATGAAGGTGAGCTAATTCTATTTACACAATCCTCCCTGATGATTCTCAGGTGCCTAGTCACCCCAAATGATCATTTTACATAATCATATTGTACCTACAAAGGTCTTCTAACTATAATAGTTAGAGATAAGAGGGGAATAGAAGAGAGAGAAAGCAAAACCAATGTTTTGCTAGGCGCATTGACAAAACCTAATTGGGGGCAGTCCCCTATTGGCATAAAAATGTACACTCAAAGTAACTGTTCAGTCCCCATCAGTTTAATCAATTGTACCCCAGAGTTTGTTCTGGATCTCTTGATGCAATGTAGATTCTTCAGGCATCTTTCTAAAAACAGTTCATTCTCTGGATTAAGGAGTCAGCAAGCTTCTTTCCCTGAAAGTTTTTTTCTTGAACAAAAAATTAAATCTTGGATTTTACAAAAATACAATCCCCTCCCTGAAGAGGGTATTTAAAAAAGAAACACCCAGATCAGCTTCGGATACATGGTTGAGTTATAGGGGTGTATGAGTCAATTCAAAAGAAAAGACAAAAACATAAAAAGAAAAGCAGATAGAAAAAAATGAAACTTTGGGAGAAAGAAAAAAATTTAAATCAGAATTAAAATATCAAAACCTATGTATATAAAATTTCTGAATAAACAAAAACATAATTTCCATCTACTAGTCTGTAGGACAAAATGCAGTAATTTTGCAGTTATTCATTGGCAGCCAAGGCTACAGGAAGTTGCCATTCTATAAGAGAGAAAAGAGGACCAGATTTATGTGCAAGGGAAGTGTCTGTCATTTCCTGGTCTGATTCACCTTCACTCTCAGAGATATGGGTGAGCCAGGATGATGGCCAACCTTCGGTTCCTGACTGACAGTGTAGTTCAAAAAGTCCTACATCTTAATATATGTTAAGCCTCACAACTTAGAGTCTTACATTAAGTTCAAGTCCTTAGTATTGGCATAGAAATTCCTCAATCCCACTGGATTTGTATGGTCTTTTTGACTTTGTGCTCCTTGGCACTGTGCAGTTTTCTCATCAATCCCATTGGGATTGGTCGGTGGATCTCCATGACCTTGTGCCTTCTTAGCACTGTTTAGTGGCTCTTGTGCTCCCTTCTCCTGGAATCAGACAGAAACATTAATCACAGTCCTATAACATTTAACAGGTTCCCAAAGTCTAAAGCCTTGTGAGTAAGCATTAATATTACAGCAAATATATATATTAAACTTATATTACTGTAAAAAATAAAAAAGATTAATAGTGATTATATGTACTTTAAGTACAAGAAATGAGAAAAAGGAAAAAAAGTCAATTATTCTATTAAAATATAAAAAGGAAAAGCAATAAGAAAATTAAAAATAAATTCAGGGAAAAAATACAGTTTAATTCCAAAAACAGCATCCATTTGTCTATGAACTGCTATCTCCAATGCATGTAACAAGAAACAGTCAATCAGTGTCAATAGAAGATGGTCTCTTTACATGTGAGCAATGAATCCAAGAGTCCCTTTCTCTAATTTTTATAACTGTTGGAGTGGTTTTGCAACAGTCCTTCCCGGGAAGGCTGAGTTGCTCCAGTACGCTGGAAATTCTTTATATATACCTTGTCTCCTGGGTTCAGGTCATGAAGGTCTATTGGTCCTACTTGTACTACAGTTCCAGATTCATGGAGGTCATGCAGTTTGTTCTGCAATTCCTGTATATAGGAAACAATAGAAGTATCTCCTAATAGTGATGTATATGCAGGAGAAAAAGGCTTAGTCTGTATAGGGGGATGTCCAAAAAGCATCTCATATGGTGAGATGTGTAGATCTTCCCTGGGCCTGCTTCTAAGATAAAATAGAGGTAGAGGGAAAATTTCAGGCCATTTCAAATGTGTCTCAGTGCATAATTTGCCAATCATAGTTTTAAGTTCTCTGTCCATCTTTTCAACTTGGCCTGAGCTCTGGGGGTGATATGATACATGGAACTTGGGAGTTATCTCCAAACAGGAATTTATTTCAGATGAGACTGAATCAGTAAAGTGACTTCCCCTGTCTGAGTCAATCCGTGCAGGCAGGCCAAAAACAAGGAATGATTTCTTTTAAAAGCACCTTGGCGACAAAAACTGCTGTGGCTCGGGAAGTAGGAAATGCTTCCAGCCACTTGGTCAGTTGGTCCACTATGACTAGGCAGAATTTATATTGTCCAGCTTTTGGCATTGTTATGAAATCAATTTTGCAGGTGCTCAAAAGCCAGAGGACGCCCACCAAAAGCCTTGCCACGAAAGGCATGTTGGTTATATGCTTGGCGGGTAGGGCAAGCTGCACACACTTTAGAGGCTATAGTAGTTATGCCAGGAGCTATCCATACCCATTTAACAGAGTACACGGTGCCCTGGGTACCAAAATGACCATTTTTATGAATAGATTGACAAATTCTTACAAACTACGTTTCTCATGATTCAACAGGCTTCCAGTCCTTATGTGGTGAAGTAAGACAACGTAAACAGAAGCTTAAATAGGGAGATTGGGATTGGTACTTCCTCTTTCCTAGGAAGCAGCCAGGGTGAAGGCATGGTGAGGCATTTTAATTAGATCTTAGCAGACACATTTTTTTAAAAATTATCATTATGTCTGTTAATAAAACCCTAATATTTTAAAATATATTCTTCTATATCAACTTATTTGTAACAAGAGATATGATTTGTTTATCTCCATTACAGAGAGTCGGACTGGAAGTAAAGGTTTATGTAAAAGTAGAATTAGGCTAAAGATAGAAAAAACTTTCTAACCAATCTATCCAAAAGTGAAAATGTGCTGCCTCAACAGCTAGTAGGTTCTCCATCACTGGAAGTCTGCAAGCAGAGACTGGTTGATGATTTATTAGGGAAGCAGATAGAGTGCAGAACCTGGAGTCAAGACGACCCAAAGTTCAAATCTAGTCTCAGACACTAGCTGTGTGACCCTGGGCAAGTCATTTAACTTTTTTTCCCCTAGTTTTCTCATCTATAAAATGGCCAACCATTCCAATGCCTTTGCCAAGAAAACTCCAAATAGAGTCAGGAAGTCAGACACTTGAAACTATTGAACAACAGTTTCCCTTCACCTACATTTAGATTTGATGGCCTCTGAATTCTCTTCCAATTATATGATTTGGTGAGATTAGTAGTTATGTACAGTTATTTTCTTTTAAGTATGGAATTATTTAAGAGACAATTTTGTAAAACATTTGGTGGTGAGCAGTCATTCAAGTCTTGCTATGTTTCTCTGAATTTCTCATATCCAATAATATCCATGACAATCATAGGCCACAAATTTGTTTAGCCATCCCCTACAACAGTGGCCATCCAATTAGCTTCCAGTGTTTTGTTACCATTAAAAAAAGTACAATGATGAATATTTTTTTATATGTGGGACTTTCTTTGCAGTAAAGTCTATGTTTGGCAATAGGACTACAAAAACAAAAGGTATGAATAGTTTAGTGACTCATAATTGTAAATTTTTTTCCAGAATGGTTAGAATAATTTACAACAAATTAGCAGTATGTTAGTATGTCTGTCCTTCTACAGCATTATTTCTGTATTTTGTCATCTTTGCCAGTTTCCTGGGTGTATGGTAAAATCTCAAGGTTGTTTTAATTTGCTTGCTACTCTTCTGAGTAGTAAGTTAATAATGGTCTAAGTCACTCTTCAAAGCTAAAAATGCAGTGGTAATATTTAATCATAATAAAGGGAATCAAGAGACATTTTATTATTGATAAACACCAAATCGTATTTAAAATCTGATATCTAGATTGTTTTTGAGAGTGAAAAATATTCTTTTAATTTCATTGTCAACTGTTTTCCCTTCTTTTTGGAGGTGTGGAATATTGCCTGTGCTGTTAAACTTGCTTGGTTTTGTTGTGCTGCCTTTTTTTTTCTCTTTTTTGTTATAAGGGATGGGTGGGGCAGGAAGAAGAGGTGAGTATATTTGGAAATATGGCATAAACTATGGCAATAAACCTTTGAACAAATTAAAAAAAAACGAATCTTTTTATCCAAGCCAAAAGAACAAGTTAAATACTTCAACAAAGGAAAATAAGGAGAGTTTATACTTGATAGGTATTCTGATTTGTGATAATTCTCTTTGGCTTTCTAAAATATTACAATAGAAATGACTACATAAACCACTTTCATAGAGAGAGAAAAAAGCATCACTCTTTTAACAAAATGCAGGATATGCTCATGGACACAGAAATACTCCATTCACATACCACAAAATTTGGAAACATAGGAACCTAGTGCTTAACAAAATAACACAGTTAATTCTCATTGTATTTACTTCTTCAAATTTTTTTTTATTCAAACCCACTCATTCACAGTAATGAATGGGTAAGATCTAGCAAAAAGCTCTGATAATTGCACTTTGAATGCCTTTGTGACTTAGGATGGGGTGAATCATTACTCAAGAAAATCTTCTTAGTTGGAAAAAACCAAACCAAAACAAGAAAACATGGAAATCTTTTTTGGGGAAATATTTCTTTAGTCAGATAAACCCTTGCCCCTAATCACTGTACTCATTAAAACTATAGTTATATTGTTTTCATAAAATATTAGTAACTCACTGACTTGCCACCATTTTGTGACTCCTAAATTAAAACATAGCTACATGGTAAATTCCAATAATAAAACGTTATACCAGCCATTTTAAGGTGCTGAATGGACACTTGGGCAAAAAATTCTGTGACTTGATCCCCTTACATCCTTACCCAAAATACCCCCAAACCATTTCAGCTTCTACTTGACTAGTTGAGTGCTTATGTTGCTTATATGGTCAAACTTCAGATTTTTAGATCATTTGTAATTCCCAGTGAGTAATTAGGTGTTGTTTTAAGATATAGAGGACTAACAAATTTAATTTTGAGGATAGCACACTTAATTTCTTCATTCTCGAAATTCTTGCTTAAAATAAAACAAGTCAAATTTCCCCCCCAATTAATCCCTGGGAATGTACATGGTAAGAAGTTCATGTAAATTAACAGACTTAAAAAATATTGGCTAATAAAAATTCAACAGGAATAGTCCAGTTTCTTAATTTTATCATTTCATTGGAGAGAAGTATAGAAGTCCAGATATGGTTGGGAGTTAACAACCACAAGATCTTGTAAACAGCAAATGCGAATGTCTTAATTTTTCCTGTAAATGAAGCAGTGCCGCACTTTTTCTAGATGATTATTAAGATGATTATCCCATGAAAACTTTAAAGAACACACACACGAAATCAGAATATGGTGTGAAAATGGCTATGGTAATCTAAACTTAAAATATGAATACAGATTAAAGCATACCAACATTGTACACAATAGTGTTCATTCCAAAATGGAGAATGATATGTATTGGGCTAAATGACCAACTGAGAGAGATATTCCCTGGCCTATTCTATACCTGCTTTTTAAAAAATAGTATGTCAAGGCTTCAGAGAGAAAAAGAACACTGAATTTTAAATGTTTCAACTTAACTAGTAATTCTAAACAGGAATTGAAATATTTAGGTACTAGAATTTTGACTCAAAATTTAATGAAGATGTTTCAAATAGAATGAGTAAAAACTCATTTCAACCTAAGACACCTGTAAAAGCCATCTTTCACATTTCAATGTATAATGTTCAGAATTACAAAATACAGTAACAGTGCAAGCTCCCTTAACTTATCATATTTATAAAGAACTGCATCTTATTTTACCAAGAGTATTTGAACATTCAATATCTGTATCTATAGCTAGATAGATAAATACATGCACCCACAGGAGGTTTCAGCAGTATAGTGAACAGCAGTATCAAGTTCTTTGTGTTACACTTGGTCACGGAGGCGGGCAAGTCTCAGTGATAGTTCATCCTGTTCTGCTGCAGCAACACTTGTGCCAACAGAACCAGTCTGACCCTGTGGGAGCTCCATGTTGAGATCAAGGCCTGCTTCATCTGCCATTTCTTGAAGGAGCATATCTACTTGGTTTTGTGGAGTTGTTAGTACTGCAGTGCTGCTCACTGTGTCTTCCATTTGTTGTGTTTGAACATCTAATGTTTCAAAATGGTGTTCAAATTTGTCCATTAAGGCAGATATCTTCTCAAGGTTCATGCTGCTCAATGTAGCATCCATAGACTTCACCACACCCGCCATTGACTTAGTTACCCTGCCCATTGTCACAGCTGTCTGAACTCTAGCTGCTACCGCATCTACTCGAGCACTCATTCTCAGGAAATTAACTGCTTGGTTTTTCTGGCGGATTGCATTTTCAGCGTGTATTTGGGCCACTTCTGTATTGCCCTTTTGGATGGCCTTTTTAATCTTGTCCTTTTCAGCCATTTCTTCTTTATCACATTTTTTGGCATTCCTTTTAAGCTCTTTTGCAGCAAACTTTAGGTTAAAGAGATATTTTTCCATGTTCGACGTGGTCCTGCGGTTTCTCCCGGGGATGGAAGTGGGAATGGTGGTGGGGATGGGACACCAGCACTTGCCTAGAGCTGACTGCGACTCTCGATTGTTTGGGGAGCCCACTTCCGGTTTTGGGGCCGCAGGGGGTGGCGGGAGGAGTCCGGAGCTTCTTCACTCAACATTTTAATAGGGGGAAGGGAGAAATAAAGCTTTTTTTTTTTTTTTTTTTTGCAATGTAAATGATGTGAAAACGTCATTATCAAACAAATGTGACTTTTGTTTTCCCTCATCCTCTTTTAATTTTAGTGTGTTCCTCGATTATTGGCAAATAGACTGGGGTCCTTTTCAACATTCCCAGAAAGGAGCCCGTCTAGTGATGCCCAGCCAGAGGAACTCAGGAAGCCTATTGGTCGTTATCCGATTCCTTACAAAAAGGAACTCCCTTTTGATATAGTGGAGCTCATGGAAGAGATAGAAAAAAAGGTAAGTTTTAAAAACTCGGAAATAAATACAGCCTCATGAATTTCTAAAAATTAAACTTGTTCACACCAGGAATTGCTCATATTTCACGTTGCTTTCTCATAAAAATGTTTTCTTTTTTCAACCTCCAAATTTTTATGTTCAAGTTTTAAAAAAATTAACAGAATTTATTTCCAGGTATCTCAGACCCTCTCGCCTTTCCCCACGATCATAGAAGACATATCCAAAACAGATACATTGTCTTTTGTGTTTCCATTTTTCAGTTCATTCTCTGGAAGTGAACGATTTACAAGTTATTCTTCAAATATTAAATCTGTAGCTGTATATAATATTCTCTTGGCCCTGCTTGTTTCACTTCACTATCTCATGTAGTTCTTTTCAATTAAAAAAAATTAATCTGCTCATTGTTTCTTCTGGTGCAGTAGTATACTGTCACAATCACTTACCACAATTTGTTTAGCCATTCCCCAATTAATGGTCATCCCCTTGGTTTCCTATTCTTTGCCACCACAAAGAGAGCTACTATAAATATTTCTGGACTTAAAGGTTCTTTTCCTTTTTCCCTGGTATCTTTGGGAAATGGCCCCAGCAATGGTATTGTTGGGTCTAAGAGTATGCACAATTTTATACCATCTCTGGCGATGCCAAAGTGACCTCCAGAATGGTTGGATCAGTTCACAAGTTCTACCAACAGTATATTAGTGTCCTCACGTTTTTTACATCTACATTAAAATTTGGATACACAATTCATATGAATCAAAGGAACAGTTTGATCTGTGTAATTCTTATTTCATATACTATTTCTTTTTTTTTTTCTTTTTATATTTTTGAGGTATTTTTCCATGTTTACATATTTCATTTTCTTTCCTTCCCCTTTTACCTCCCCACTCCCCTGTCCAATAAGCACTTTCACTGGGTTATACAAATGCTATCACTTAACTTATTTCCATATTACTATTTCTTTTCTTCAGTAAGTTTTTTTAAAATTACATGTAAAAACAGTTTTTTGCATTCATTTTCTAACATTTTGAATTCCAAATTTTTCCCTTTCTCCCCTTCCCTCTCAGTTTGATGTTAGTTATAGAGAATACTTTTTAAAAAAATCACTTACATTATTATCTACTTTCTTGAATGTCTGAGTAGTACAAAATCATACCCAAAAAGAAGTGCAAAAAGATGTTTTCTAAGGTTGAAATCTGATGTTTTGTGATGGAGTACTGATTAACAAAGCATACTTCTCTTCTCTTCCCTGTTGGCAGTAGCAAACACTGTAGGCACATTTACTATGTAGATAGGTTGGCTTTCCTTACTGTTTTGCTTTGTTATAAGGAAGATTTCAGAAGAGATGAGACTATTTAAGGGGGAATAATTGGTATGTAAAACACATAATAAAAAAGGATGAAATGGAGTCAGAAGACCTGTATTAAAATCCCATATCAGATGATCCTGTTTCTGATATTAACTGTTATGATCTTGAGCAAATCACTTAACCCCACCCAGGCCTCAATTTCCTCATCTATGAAATGAGGAGTTTGATGTCTGAGATCCCTTCCAGCTCTAGATTTATGATCCAATAATGGCAGTGAAGGGAAGAATACTTGCAAAGGAGCCTGAAAGATGTGGGGGAAATGGAAAATAAGGGTTAAAACAGCCCTACCTGTTGTCAGGATCAAACAAGATAGTAAATTTAAAGTGCTTTGCAGTCCTACATAAATGCCAGCTAGGATGATTCTGATGATTTGTTTTATCTTACCCTTTCTAGGTTACTATTTTTTGGACTAGAGTTGGGTTTCATTGGTATAGGGAACTCAAGGTGAGGAAACTGACCCAAGGCCACTAGCTGGTGCAGGGGATAGAGTGCCGAGACTGGAAATGGGAAGAGTCATCTTTGTGAGTTCAGATCTGGTCTCAGATACTAAGTAGCCATGTGACCCTGGGCAAGTCACTTACTCCTGTTTGCTTCAGTTTCCTTATCTATAAATTGAGTTGGAAAAGGAAATGGCAAAGCATGCCAATATCTGCCCCAAAGGCTCCAGATGGTGTCTGAAACATGATTGAAATAGCTGAACAACTGCAGTGCAGCATGTGAAGATATTAAAATGTGGCCCAAGTGAGAGGAGAAGGGAGGTAAGAGAGTGTAGTGAGACGTCCCTGCTTTTGTGTTGTGGGGCAGGACTGACTGAGACACATGTTCATGTATATTTAGGCATGCAATGAAAACCTCCCCACTTAGCAGACTATTCTTTCCATTTTCTCTCAAGTATCATTTGGCTGACCTCATTATTATTTCTAATCCTCTTTTGCCCTTTATAGATGTTGGTACTGAAATGCCCAGTATGCCTGTGTGCCAGTCATCTACATGATTTTTAATGTATTGGGGGAAGTAGCTTTTATATCTCAGAGGGTAAACATATAGTTTTGTCCAATAGCAAAGAAAACAAATGAAGTCTTTCTTGATTTTAAAGGAAGATATTAGGGTAAGGCATGGACATTTCACTGACACAGCATCCCATACTGTTCTTATGATTTGGAGAAACCAAATTATCAATTATCAAATTACTGTTTTTGTCAAACAAACATATCATCTCAGTAGTACAAAAGTCCAATTAAGATATGTAAAAAAATGCAAAAGAATGTTTCACAGAGATATACTTTAGAGCATAAAAATGTACTATCAGCTATAAGACTTGATTTACCCAGGAAGATATACCTTTACCCAATACACCAAAAACTTGGAATTTGGATGGCGGTGATGAAGATTGTAAAAAAGGTTCCTACGACAAAGTAGAAGATTAGTAAAATAGTGACTCTTCATCTTGAAGTAACTTTGATTACCTTAGATCTTCATTTAATAACTCAAATAGACCTAAATGACCCTTGTTTGGGAAATGGCCCCCAAGTGAAGATGAATTTAAAGCTTTTTAGATAAAAAAGGATAGAATCTAATATATGAGAGTGCCAAAATGTTCAAAATAACTTGAAAAACAAATACTATAATTTCATCAAATGTTAATTAAAAAATTATTCTTCACTTGATAAACACCATCAAACATAAACATTTCCATGTACAGAAAAGGAAGATTGTACATGAAATTACAAATCAATTATTTATAATGTATACTTTAAAAAATAATGAATTCATTACAATAATTTAAAAGCTGTCCTTTTTGAAAGGCAAACATTTTGAAGAAGAGTTAAGTGAAAGTGAAGAAGCTGCATGGAAATAATTTTTAAAAGAGATGAAGTGTTTTTGGGAAAACAAGCCAGGAAATTATTTTTAAAATTGTCAATGATTTAAAAGTCTATAAAGTTATGGAATATAACACATCACCCAAGGTCTGTTTCTTGAATTCATACTTAGATTCTTCCTGGAAAATTTTGGTGCTATCAGTGATGAGCATGTAGAATACTTCAATCAAGAAATCACCACAATATATACTTGCTGACAAGTGTTATTATATAGTGAGGAGAGAGAGTCCACGGGCAAAATACTCTAGGAACTAATCACCCGAAACTATATTTTAGCTGAATTCAACATGTTTTCTTTAATTAAAAAAAAAAAATCAAAAAGACGAAACTGATTCCTGTGAAATCATTGAGTGATAGACAGAATCCAAGGCCATATTTGAAATCACCACAAAAAATATATGGCACTACTATTTTTTTATGGGTATATGGCTATCACTCTTTTAATGTGTGAGTAGTAGAAATTTTTTCCTCCTAATGTTATTATCATTGAGGTTAAATGATTTTCTTAAGGTCTCATAGGTAATAAGGGGGAGACCTGGGTCATATATCCAGTGTCTACTGCCTGTTCTCTTATCAACAATGATCTAAAAGCTGCCTTGGTTGATACCTAAAATCAGTCCTCTGGACTTATTACGTATACAAATGAGATAATATTTGTAAAGTGTGAGCATACTCATTAAATGCTTATTTCCTTCCCCCTCCCTATAATTCCAGTCATCCTTTAAAAAATGTTCCCCAAAATAAATAATTTTTTTTTCCTTTCTGTCTTTCCAGTCCACTGAGGAAGAAAGCAAGCAAACTTTTTTCCCCATATAAGCATAGGCAAGCCCAACAAATTCCTATACTGGCTACTTTCAAATATATATTTTTGCCTATTTGTCTATCACCTCTCTGTCATGAAGTAGGCAGCTTTATCATTTAAAAAATAAGGCTTGCTGCGGGGGGGTGGGGGTGAAGGGGATAGGAGGAGCATGAATCAGGTAACCATGTTAAAAATGTATATTAATAAATGTTAAAAAAAAATAAGGCTTGTCAATGCCTTTTGTTTTTATGTTCATCATTTCTAAACACCACTTCTCTCTCCTAGTCTTCTTTGCAAACAAACAAAAAACGTAATGTAAAAACCTCCAGTATACTATACTTGACAACTTAGGCAGCATTCTGTTCTCATAGTCATTGGATCCAAGATAGAAGGGATATATTTCATAATGTGCTTTCTTAGCCTGTTACCGGTTTTTTATTTATGCAGAATAGGGTTTCCTTTTAGTGATGTTTTAATTTATGTTATTATTTTACATAAGAGGTTTGGTTTGTGTTTTTTTTCTTTTTTTAAACAGTTTTACATTCCTTTTGCAAATCAGATCAACAAGTATTTGAGACCTAATAGGACCTACCTGTTGTAAGAGGCACCAAGCTATTGGGTTTTGATATATATAATACACACACACACATTTTTTTTTACCCCTTACTTTCTGTCTTAGGATCAATACTAAGTATTGGTTCCAATGCGGAAGAGGAGTAAGGGCTGAACAATAGAGTCTAAGTGACTTGCCCAGGATCATACAGCTAGGAAGTTGTCTGATGCCAGATTTGAATTCAGGACCTCCTATCTCTGGGCCTGGCTCTCTACCACCTGCCTCATAGGTTCTGATTTTCTTGCTGATTGACACAACAGTGTGTTGATAACATCTTTTCTTTTTAAACTTGCCTTCCTAAGATATCTAACATTTTAAAGCAGTATCTTTTTTTGTTATTTAAGTTTTCATTTATTTTTCAATTAACATGTCTTAATAACTCTTAAGGGCAAGGGTTAGGCAAATGGGGTTAAGTGACTTGTCTAGGGTTGTATAGCTAGGAAGTATACCCACATAGCTATCCCTTAATAAATATTTATTCTCCTCACCCTGTCCCCATTTAAGAGAAAAAAGGAAAACAAAATCTTTATAATGAATATTCAGCCAAGAAAAACACATTTCTATCTTAGCAATGGACTAAAGATGTCTTAACATTTCCATGCTTACGTTAATTTTCTTTTCTGTCCCAACCAAGTAAGGCCCATATTTCTATGATAAGCATCCAGGTATGTTTCTTGCTTTCCTGAAAGTACAAACCAAGCAGTATTTTAGGACTGTGTGGTATAGTGTGATAAGCTCTGACTTTAGAATCAGGAGCTGGGTTCAAATCTTATGTTGTGTTGGCTGCTTTCATCTATGTTCTAGATTTCCGTGGAGGACTTTGTGCCCGTGGAAAAAATATGTGATCTTTGAGAGAAGCCATGTCAAGTTTAGAAGCATTTGTAAAGCACTTGCTGTGTATGCTAGGCACTATGCTAAGCATTGAGGAGATAAAGAAAGAAAAAAGACAATTCCTTTCCTCAAGGAGGTCACAGGCTAATGTGGGACGACATAATATGCAAGTGACCACACACAAACAAGCTAAAGTGCAGAGCATCACATCAGGATCAGGAAAGGCTGGAGAAGAGCAAGACATTGATGGGAAAAAAAGTTATCTGGAGGCATATGAGGCTACCAGGCCCTCAACTTGTCCTGGTTCTGCTCATCCAGATTGTCCAGCTCTTGTTGGCCTCAATTTCTTCATTTGTAACATGATTTAGAGAAGGAAATGGCAAATCACTCTGGTATCTTCTGCTGTGAAAACTCCAAATGGGATCATGAAGTGCTGGATGTGACTGAAAATGACTGAACAACAGGATTCCTAAATGTGATTTTGAGTAATGCTTA
The DNA here is from genome assembly GCF_016433145.1 of Gracilinanus agilis. Lineage (NCBI taxonomy): Eukaryota > Metazoa > Chordata > Mammalia > Didelphimorphia > Didelphidae > Gracilinanus > Gracilinanus agilis. Next base: position 252,358,558 of record NC_058130.1, on the reverse strand, counting down.
ATTTTCTCATCGTTCTGTGGAAGTAGATAAATAACAGTGATAACACAGCACAAAAATAATAAAGCCAAATTTCAAGTGATTTTATATGGTGCAGTTGTGACTTTTATCTCCAAATTCAAGATCTAACATGCCAGAAAGAAGATAGAAAGCAAAAAGTACACCTGAAGATAAAAACAACCAACAAAAAAAATCACATACACACATATAGGGGGACTTTGCCTCCCCAGCTAAAACACCATGTACTCAATAAACATTAATTGATTAGATTGTCATTTCTGTGACAAACCAATCAACCTGTCAATTTATTAAGTGGCTCCTATGTGCCTGGCATCATACTGAGTGCTAGGGAGATGAAGAAAGAGCAGTGATAGTCCCTGCCCTCAAGGAGCTTACATTCTAAGCATAGGTTGGTAGATACAAGATGCATATGGTGTAGATGGAGGTAATACCAACAGCTGGAGGGAGTAAGGAAGGCCTCTTCTATAAGGTTGCATCAGAGCTGAGTTCAGAGGGAAGAATGGGAATGTAAGAGAGAAAGGTGAGGAAGGAGAGCATTCTCCACATGGAGGACCACTGGGCAAAGGCAGGGAAGTAGGAGATGGAGAAATGGCAAGTAGGTCAGCAGGGTTGGACTGGTATACATGAAGGAAGGTATTGGCAAGAAGAGTAGAAATAGAGGGAAGGACCAGGCTGTGAAGGGCTTTTATATTTGACTGTAGGGGTAAGTGGCAGCCACTGGACACACTGGACAGTATTTGTGGAACACCGACAGGGTTATGGATGTGTGGGTGTGCACCTTGGCCTGGAGGCAAAGACCAATTAGAATGTTGTTGCAGAGGTCCAAAAGGGGTGACCTGGCCCAAGGGGATATATAGCAGAGGAAGAGAAACAAGATTTGGCCATTGATTAGAGATGTAGAATAAGTGAGTGGAGTGGATGTGACACCCAAGTTACTGCTAAGTAATTGGAGGAATGAGGGAATGGGCTCTGCGATGTGTTAAGTTCAAGATGCCTCTAGGACATCGAATTAAAAATGATCAGTAGAGTCTTAGTGATGTCAGATAGGGTTCAAGACTAGAGATATCTAGAAAAAAAATTAATCGTTGCACCCATGGGAGATAAAGAGATTAACCAAGTGAGAGAATATACCTGAGAATTCAACCTTCTCTGCATACATTTTAGGTTGAATTGAGCAGGAAGGTCCTGCAGCTTTCTCCTGTTGGATTTGGTTTTCTGTCCCCCTTGAAACACTTTATTTTTGATTGGTGTGGAAGGGTATTCACAGAGGAATCAATTTTTGCTGTTTCTAAGCTGCCACCTTGGCATTGTCCCTCGCTATATCGCAGTTCATTTATTTAGGCTTCACTTTATATCGCGGGTTTAAAAAAAATAAAATCTAATTCTGTATCAGAGTTTTCACTATATTGTGAGATTTTGCGGATGAATACCATACTGGACACAATAGAAATGCAGTATGCCACTACGGCTTGTGCAAGTTTGCTAACGTGAGATTGTACATGGCACACTATTGGCTGATGGAATGAAAGGCAACCAGTCAACCACAGTGCTGTGTTCTGTATCTTGGGCACTGATTGGCTTGGTGACTGTAGCATGTTTGCTCTCCTGCATTGTGCCCATCTCACCTTGTCTACTTCATATTGAAATCTGATCACTGCACGTAGAACATAGATGAAAGCAGTCAACACAACACAAGATTTGAACCCAGCTTTGAACCCAGCTCCTGACTCTAAAGTCAGTGCTTGTCACACTATACCACACACTCCTAAAATACTGCTCTCACGAAGCTTAAATGAGCAACATAAAAAAAGGGAACTGAAGAGGGGAGGAGAGGGAGAAGAATCTTCTGTGGAGGACAAAACTTGTAGAGTTAGGTGTGTGGGAGAACAAAAAGAAACTACAGCTCTTCACAGACTGTCTCCAAGACTTATACATACTGTTAATCTTTATTCCATAGCATTGTATCATTTTTGGCTCTTGTTGGTGAAAGGGAAAAGTGAATGGATGCAGTCATTTTTTTGTTAAAATGGGACAAGAGGATGGGAATTCAGTTCCAATTTTCAAAAACTTAACTTAAAAATATATATGTACATATGTATGTATATTTCTCTGGCAACATACATGAGCATTACCAAAAAAATGGTGAGAAAATCAAGAAAGGGTCAACTAGGTAGCATAGTGGATAGAGCACCAGGTCTGGAGTTGGGAAGTCCTGGGTTCAAATCTGGCCTCAGACACTTCTTAGCTGTGCAAGTCATTTAGCCCTCATTCTCTAGCCCTTGCTGCTTTTCTGCCTTAGCATTGATACTAAGACAGAGGGTAAGGGTTTTAGGGGGGGAAAGAAAAGAAAAGAAAAAGTCATGAGAGTTAGTAGTGGAGGTTGGAGAAAAGTCTCCAAGTTCCCAGGTCATGGTTGATCTGGAAGTTTTCTTTAAAATGAAGGTTCTGAGAGGAACCAATCAATCATAGAAAGAGCTGCTGGGGTAGGATGCTTCCAGTTTCAGAAGGCCAGAGGCAAGGCAGATTTCTAGGGTGGTGAGACTTCTGTGGCACAGCAAAGAAAGTCTAGAGAGGAGCCTGGAGTGGAACTAAGAAGGTTTAGAGGAGAGAAGAGGAGAGGAAGTGAGTTGAGTATGGATGGCTTTTTCAAGGAGTTTAACTGACAGGGTGAGGAGGAAGAGACAGTAGGTGATAGCTAGCAGAGATGGTAGGATCTAGGAAATCTTTTTCAAGGATGGAGCTATGTGTTTGTAGGTGGCAAGGACGGAATCAGTACATAGAGTGAGATTGAAAATTAGGCAACAGATAATGAGGGGCAGTCTTTTGGAGAAGATGAGTGGGGATGAGATCAAGATGCCAGAAAAGAATGCCAACTTCTGATGTATACTCTAACCCCCTTGGGTGCTTGCTAAGAAAACATTAATCTTTGATATTGATTTTCTCTTTTTGAAAACACAGACTGGATTTTTACCAAATATCTTTAAGGTGTTAGCCCATCGACCAGGGGAATTCAGAGCATTTTTTGCTTACTACAATGCCATTATCAACAAAGAAACAGGTAAAGTAAAAGACATGTATCCTATTTTGTGTTTTAAAATATATTTTTAATTATTTTGTTAAATATTTCTAAAACATGTTAAAATTTTTTAACATTCATTTTTTAAAAATTTTAAGGTCTAAAATCTCTCTGTCCTTCCTGCCCCTTTTCATCTTTTGAAGAAGAAAAGCAATATGATATTGATTATACAGATTAAGTCATGCAAAACATATTTCATGGATCCCAATTTTAAAAAGGATATACTGGATGGCTACAGTTTGCAATTTGGTTAAAAGGAACCATGTGTGGGGGCAGCTAGGTGGCTTAGTGAATTGAGAATCATTCCCAGAAATGGGAGATCCTAGGTTCAAATGTGACCTCAGATACTTCCTAACTATGTGACCCCTATTGCCTCAACCCTTACCACCCTTCTGCCTTGGAACCAGTACAATGTGATTCTAAGACAGAAAGTATGGGTTAAAAAAAAAAAGGAACTAAGTATAAGTTGTATTTTCTAGTTCATTACAAGTGTAGTCTAAAGCTACTAAGCTGAGGTTAGGGCATTGTTCTCATAGCTTTATGATTTCCAGAGGAAGTTCGAGTCAGATCTTGTTCTTCACTCATTTCACTTTCTTCTTGGTCTTGAAGCTTCAATATCTCCCTCTTTATTGACTCCTTCCTGTGCCTTAAAACATAAAAATGTCTTCCTCATCTTGGAAAAAAAATCTTTGCTTAAAAAAAAAAAATGAACCATTCTCTCTTTCTATTATCCTGTGTCTTCACCATCAAATTTCTTTGATAGTTGTTCTATTCCTCCTCCCTCCTCTGCAGTTCTCTCCTTTATCTTTTATGCTTTTATTCCTTCCCTCTATCCTTTCCTATAAGAATTGCTTTCTTGAAGCTTCCAGCTGACATATTCAGGAAGGAGGGAGGGCATTCCAGAGGACATGGGGCTTTGCAGGATAGGTGGAAATCTGAACAGGTGGAAAGGAGTGAAGCCAACATTTTAGATACCAGGAAATGATAATAGAAAGTGAGGAAAAATGACATTCCTGCTAAAGTAGTGGTGAGGAGGTAACATAAGCTGCCTAGCATAATTTATAGAATTACTTAGATTAGAAATAGCTGCCCCAAAGGAGGGAAAAAGGTTTTTGATTTATTTGACTTGAAGATTCCTATAGGTTGTTTTTATTGATGAAATTCAGTGCTGCAAAACTGCTTGGTTTCCCACATGTCTTTGGCTTCATGGTCAATTCACTGTAAAATGAGGACACATAACCTCAGTGGTGACAGTCTCATTTTAAAACTTCATTCTTTTTTAAATGGCTTTAAGTGTTGTGCATTTATTTCTGTTTTCCAGGGATTTATATACAAATATTTTCTTGTGTGTGTGTGTTTTTTAAATAGGTCACCTCAGCAAGGCTGATAAAGAACTCATCATCGTTGCTACAAGTGTTAGTAATAGGTGTCCCTACTGTGTTATTGCTCATAGTGCTCTGCACAGAATATATTCCAAAAATGCTGTTCTGGCTGATCAGGTTAGTATTTAAACGGGGGGGAGGGGGGGAGACTTTTCTTTTGAAGTCTGTTTTATGAATGAGTGCTATTTGACCTCAAAACCTTGTTTAAAGGAATTACTAATGGGAGAAAAGGTAGAATAGTTGCTGTTTATAAACTTGTAAATAGTTTTTGATTCTTTTGGTAAAGTTTTGTGCTTTAATTTTTGTTGTATGGCTACATTTTAACTTATTTTTGCCATTGGTAGTTCATGCTATATAGCTATACAATGCTCTATTAAGCTTGGCATTTCTATTAACTATTAGTTTTCCAAAGCAATTAATTGATGGTAACCATGTGACTGACAAACATTTAACCGTCTTGGGTCTCGGTTTCTTTATCTGTAAAATAAGTGTTGGACTAGAATAGATGATCATATGCTTTGATGTGAATATTTCAATTGTGCACGTAGTTTGAGCTAGTCTTGGTTAGCCAATTTTTTGTTAGCTTAATACTATCCCTAAATTTATATTTATGCAATCTTTGATAAATCAAGTTTACATTCACATGGCCCACTGTTGGTTCTTCTGTCTTCTAGGTTAGTGTTTTTTGAATGTTTTCAAACCTTGGCCAGAGTCTTAACTAGGACAGGGTGAATTACATTTTTTTTCATAAGAGGAGTTGATTCCTTCTCGGGATTAACACATGCTGCCATGTGAATAGTTGTCCCTCCCACTGCTGGGCTGCCCCTTTTACTGTTTTTTTTTTTTTTCTTTTTTTTTGAGGGGGCAATAATCTTCTTTCCACAAGTGTTTTTTAGGTCTTTGTCATACTTGTGAACTTTCTAGGATGGACTAATGTGCATAAACTTGAAATTAAACCAGTTTTGTATGGAAGTTAAAAAATAAAAGAAATCTGTTGTATTTCCCAATGTCATTCATTTTGGAAAGTACAATATCCTGGTTTCTCAAAAAAGTGTAACTTAAAAAAATTTAAATAACTTGAGAAAATTATAATCATTTGAAATGTTCATTAAGTAAATATAAATGTCTTAAATTTTTTAGTGTCTTATAATTTTTAAAAAGTGAAATCTCCCTTCATGATGAATAATTGCATAATCATTTTGAAGAGGCCAACTGGAATAGGTGAAACTAGTACATTCATAGGTAAAAGACACCACTTAAGTATCAGAAATATAGAAATATCAAGTAAAAAGCCCAAGGTCAGAAAATGCTACTTATTCTATTTATAATTGGAATTCATAAAGTACTCATATTAACAATGAAGAAAGACTGTTGAATTGGCTTTTTACACATGACACATGATTAAGCTGTCAACAGAATGAAACCTAGCAAGTTGAAAGAACTTGTAAAAGGGCAGAATACAGTGAAAAGATGGACATTTTTCCCAATAAAATGAGATGCTTTTAATAAACAAAAACAATTTTTAAAAATGTCTTTGACATCAAAAGGACTAGTTGCATCTTACAGAATTGCTATCTATAAAAAGCCTAATTTGATGCCACCTACATCTTTGATGTGTTTGAAATGAGGCTCGGAATAACTTGGGACAAATTAATTGGGAAACTATTTTTCATTGATGAAGTAACAAGTATAGTTAAAGATTTTGATTTATGTATATACAATCCTTGGTTGAAATTGATGTTAAGGAAAATCTGTTACTTAGCAAATCTATTGATGTCCATACATGCAGCAAAATAAAATTTCAACATAAATGAACAGATTTTTAACAAAAATGATATAATGCGGGAAAGGCACATTGGATTTTATACTGTTAAAGTTACAATTTGTCTCCCAACTAGCAATGTGGTGACATGTACAATTTGGATACATTGCATGCTTCTCAATCATCTGTATTGAGAAATATACATGAGGAGCTACAGGTTTTTTTTAGTCTGAAGAGTAATCAGCTTTATGGAAAATGGTCCATTAAGAGAAAGGTACTGTATACAATTATATGACAACATGGGGCAGAACACAGAGTAGTTCTACATTATTGTGAAACCATAGGGACACATTACATTTTATAGGTACATAGGAAATTTGAACAACTGTTTAAGGCAAACATTTATTGAATACTTAATAATAAAGGAGATTATTTTTGTTTTTAAAAATATACTAAAGAATCTAAAAATTTTTAAACTTAACAACTAAACCACAGTGTCAAACACTCTAGGCACATTTTAGGAATGTTGTAGAACCAGATTAAAATGTTGGGAAATATTTAATGAAATCAATAAAAGTACAATAGAGCATAAATAACATTATGATGTTTTCTAAGTTAACATGTGGCCAGCAAGGATTGTTATCTATGATTTAGTGGCCCTTGTTTCTATTTGAGTTTTATACCATTGAACTAAAATACTTTAAAAAATGAGAGACAACATGTTAAAAAATGGGCAAACTATATCTTGCAGACTGAAACATAATAAATCTTTGGATTTATGAAAAAAGAACAATAGATTGTTAAAAAATCATATTTTTGCTGTTTCTCAAATTAAAAACCAACTCCCCTATAAATGAAATAGATGTAAAAACCAGTTTATTAAAGACTTGACCAGCCAACAGAAGCAATTCTCTTTATTTTAAAGACCTAGATACTTTTAAGGCAGCTAGGTTGGTGCAGTGGATAAAGCACTGGACTTGGAATCAGGAAGACTCATCTTCTGGAGTTCAAATTTGGCCTTAAATATGCACTAGCTGTGTGACCCTGGGCAAGTCACTTAACCCTGTTTGCTTTAGTTCCTCATTTGTAAAATGACCTGGAGAAGGAAATGGCAAACTACTCTAATATCTTTGCCAAAAAAACCCAAAAAACTCAAATAGGGTCAAGAAGACTTGGACAAGACTGAAACAACTGAACAACAAAAGACACTTTTAATAATATTTTTACATAAAGAACCTGATTGCCATGGATAAATATATTTTGTTTTGTCATATCTAAACAAAAAATTTAGTAGACTCGTCGTTTAAGAGTGCATTGGAAAAATATTTGAATTTTTTGACAATAGGTGGAAAAAATGTTATGTGGTTAATGAACAAAATGATTCAGAATTTTCTTACTTTTCATAACAGTTTTCTGTAAAACAGGATTATTTCTTTTTATTATAGCTATTGTAAAGGCAATATATTGTTAATGTATCTATATTGTAATCCTCTAAAGAATTTGTGGCAATATTATGAATGACACCACGATTTGAGAAATTTTGTATCAAAAACATCTCAAGCCCACTTATCACTTTAATAAAATCTTTCATGGTTATTTTGTTATAATATGAAAATTATAGGATTAGGGATTGGAACTTTGATTCCATTGACATTGGGAGCTTGTAGATGGGTAAACATTCTCTATCAATGCAAGTTTCTCTGCAACTTTTAGAAAGTTGTCTAAAAAAACAAAAAGAGGTTAAGAAACTTGTCTAGGGTCCCTGTATGTGCCAATATGTATAGGATGTGAGACCTGAACCTGGGTCTTCCTGGCTCTGAGGCTAACTTACTATTTATTCTGCCTTTCATGAAAATGAGAAAAGATTTTATCCGTGTATGTTACATTATTTTTATTATATATTCATAATTCATTATAAAATTATGCATTTTGAATTATTTTTTAAAAATAAGCTAAAAATTATTTGCTTAGATTATTTGAAGTGTGTGAGAGAGATTGAGCCAAAATGACAAGAAAAAAGGGAGGGACTTACCTGAGCCCTCCCAAATTCTCCTCCAAACAACTTTAAAATAACATCTCAAATTGAATTTTGGAGCAGCAAAATCAACTAAAGGGCTAGAAGTGAAACAGTTTTCCATCCCAAGACAACTTAGGAGGTCGCCCAGAAAGTTCTGCCTCACTGGGGTGAGAGTGAAAGTGCAGTCAGGTGCAGGCCTCATCCTGACAAGCCAGCAGCAGTTCTTGGGCAGTGATGCAGTCAGCAGCAGCTGATGCTAGAATTCTCAGCTCACAGATGGTAATGGGATCAGACAACTGGTCTGATGGAAATGACAGAGTTCATTCTGCTGGCACTGGTACAGGATTCCCTAGTGTTGCCCACACTTGGTTCTGGGCTGCTGTTCCAGGGCAAGAAGAGCACTAGAACACTAGAAAGTTTAGCCACCAGGGAACAGGGACGACCATGGCCACACACAGTTCCAGAGAGGAGAAGAGTGCTCGTGATCATGTACAGAGCAGAGCACAGGCCTGGAGAACAGTGCCCACACCTCTCACCTCCCCCCTCCCTTCCCCTAAATAGTTCTGAAAACAGCAGCATGGAAAACTTGAAGCTTGAGACAGTGTCCCCTCCAACCCAGACACAGAGCACAACTTTAAAATAAATCTAAAAGTCAAGAAATAGGCTAGAAAAATGAGCAAACAAAAAAGGAACCTGATAATAGGTTACTGTGGTGACGAGAAAGATCAAAACCCAAGCTCAGAAGGAGACAACAAAGTCAAAACAACTATATCCAAAGCCTCAAAGAAAAATGTGAATTGTTCGCAGGCCCATAAGGAATTCCTAGAAGAGCTAAAAAAGGATTTCAAAAATCAAATATAAGAGGTAGAGGAAAAATAGGAAAAAAATTAGAGTAATGCAAGAACATTTTGAAAAAGAGTTAATGGGGCAGCTAGGTGCTCAGTGGATAGAATGCGAGGCCTGGAGAAAGGAAGTCCTAGGTTCAAATCTGACCTCAAGACTTCCTAGTTGTGTGACCCTGGGCAAATTACTTAATAATCCTGATTCCCTATTCCATATTGCTTTTCTGCCTTGGAAGAGATACTTAGTATAGATTCTGAGACTGAAGGTAAGTGTTTAAAAAAAAGGGGAAAAGTCAATATCTTGGTAAAGGAAGCAGAAAAAATACTGAGGAAAAGAACATAGAAAATAGAACAAGCCAATGGTAAAAGAGGCACAAGAACGCCTTTAAAAGTAGAACTGGTCAGGGCAGCAGGGTGCCTCAGTGGAATGATAGCCAGACATAGATGGGAGGTCCTAGGTTCGAATCTAGCCTCTAGCTTCCTAGCTGTGTGATCCTGGGCAAGTCACTTAACCCCCACTGCCTAGCCTTTACCACTCTTCTGCCTTGGAACCAATACACAGAATTAATTCTAAGACAAAAGGTAAGGGTTTAAAAAAAAAAAGTACAACTGGCCAAATAGAAAAGGAAGTACAAAAGATCACTGAAGAAAATAATTCCTTTAAAATTAGAATTGAGCAAGTGGAAGCTATTCATTCCATGAGACATCAAGATACAATAAACCAAAATAAAACAAATTAAAAAATAGAAGAAAATGTAAAATTTTTTATTGGGAAAAACAACTGACTTCGAAAATAGATGGAGAAGAGATAATTTAAGGAATATTGGACCACCTGAAAGCCATGATTAAAAAAAGCCTAAATAACATATTTTAAGGAATTTTCAAAGAAAACTTCCCTGATAGCCTAGAACTACAAGTTAAAAAAGATGTGGAAAGAATCCACTTATCACCTCTTAAAAGAGGTCTCCAATGAAAACTCCTGGGAATATTATTGCCAAATTCTAGAGCTCTCAAGTCAAGGAGAAAATATTACAAACAGCAAGAAATAATTCATATATCATGGAGCCACAGTCAAGATAACAAGATTTAGCAGCTTTTACATTAAAGAACTGGAGTGGTTGGAATATCATATTCCAGAGGGCAAATGAGCTGGGATTGGATCCAGGAATCATTTACCTAGCAAAACTGAATATAATCCTTCAGGGGGGAAAATGGATGTTTAATGAAGTAGAGGACTTTCAGGAATTCCTGATGAAAAGGCGAGAGCTGAATAAAAAATTTTACTTTCAAATATGAAACTCAAGAGAAGCATAAAAAAAGTAAATAAGAAAGTGAACTCATAGGAGATTTAGTAATGTTAAACTGTTTACATTCCTCCATGGAAAGATGATACTTATAACTCCAAAGAATTTTATTATTATTAAGACTGTTAGATGGACTATGCATAGAAGACAGGAGTGAGTCTACTATGATGGGATGATATCTAAAAAATAAAATGAAGATGTGAGAAAGAGGGATGCACTGGCTTTTTGATATAATCCAGTCCTCTCCTCTCCTCTCCTCTTTCTTCTCAAACTCTTAATCTTCTGTCTTAGAATCAATACTGTGTATTGGTTCCAAGGCAGAAGAGTGGTAAAGGGCTAGGCAATAGGTGTTAAATGACTTGCCTAGGGTCACACAGCTAGGAACTATCTGAGGTCAGATTTGAACCCAGGACCTCCTATCGCTAGACTCTCAATCTACTGAGCCACCTAGTTGCCCTCTATTTCATTCTTAATGTCAAATTCATAATGGGCTTATAATTATGGCAGTACCTCAATTGTTTTTCTTTTGTTTTTCTACAGGTCAGCATTAATTGGAAAAAGGCTGAGTTATCACCTCGAGAGTTAGCTATGCTAGAATTTGCCCTTGCTGTTAGTCGGGCTGATGACATAACAGAAGAACATTTTAAAAAGCTGGAGTTGCATGGTTTTGACCGAGAAGATGCCTGGGATATAGCTTCCATTTCTGCTTTCTTTTGTATGTCTAACCGTATTGCTCATTTTATTGATCTGATGCCCAACAAAGAATTTTATTCATTGGGTAGAGCAAATGATCACAGTCTGTAAAAGCATGTACACCACAATGGCAACATAAAATGTGTGTATTTATTTTATTTGTGCAAATTTTGGTCTGTCTGTTAATAAGTTTTTTTTCCCTTAGTCCCTTAATATTTAGTTTACATAACAAATGGGAAATAAACTCATTTACTATTCTACCTTTAGTACCACTTTTGCTGAAGTTGGTGGAATTTAGCACTTATGTAAGTATTGATAATTCAGAAGACTTTTACCTATAGAGGGGATTATCCTCAGTTTTTTTTATTATGAAAAAAATTACCTTCATTTCCAACTATTTCTCCCATTTAACCCCTTCGCTTATTAACATTCCCTTATTAAAAAAGATAAATAATTGTCCAGCAACCAATATATTGGGTCTAACAGTATATGCAACATTTCTCATCTATAGTCTTCAGCCTCTTCTATGAAGGGAGATAGGTACATTTTCTCAACTCCTTTCTGGGGCTAAGCTTAGATTGGCATTGGTGTCATTATGCATATTATTTTGCTGGTTCTGCTACCTTCATTCAGAAATCTTCTAGGTTTCCCTGAATTCTTTTTTTTTTTTGGTGGTATAGTAATAATATTCTACTATGTTTATGTACTACAATATATTGAGCCATTTCCTAATTATTGTGTTGGCACACTATTACTTTTAGGTGTTCTTAAAGGAGAATTTGGAGGAAAGGGAAACAGAAATATGACTCAGGGACATTCTAAGAATTGATAATCAACTCTATCAAATTAGCCATTTTAACTAAAGCCCTTAGGGTTTAAGACTGTAGTTTTCCTAAAGCTATTTTTGCTGTTGATAAAAAAAATGTATAAACATGATATGAAATGAATTCTTTTCTGAGGTAGATTTAGGGACTCAAATGAAAGGCATGTCAATATGAGCAGACCTATTTTATTTCAGCACTTTCCTCATCCCCCTTTTTTAGCTTTAGTTGAATACCTGATAGAGAGGTAAAGAGTGCCTTCTTTCTCAGTTGACCAGTCTCCAATGACTTTTACTAATGGACTGTGAAATCATAATCATTTAAACAGAATTTTGGTCCATAAATAACTATTTTCCTTTAGGTTTAAATAAAGGTTGTCTAAGTAGTGTAGGAGCTCATAACATATCACAGGCCAATGGGTACCCTATTAGTGAAGTAAGAGCAAAAGAAATGCAAAACTTGAAGCAATTTTTTGTATAGAAACGATTCAGATTTTCTTTCTGAAGGGAATTGGTTCTTTTTACTTCTACTGTTTCTTACATTTTGTATGGTTCTCTTTGACTTTAATGGGTTTTTATATATAGATTTTATGTGGTTATAAAAATTATATACAGTCTACTTGGTATTTTCTCTATTCATATGTTTTTCCTCAATATTTTTCAAATTAATTAGTCAGTAAATAAATCATAATCTGCTTTGAGAGCTGAGATATATTAAAGCTTGATTTGATTTAACTGTGAAACAGGATTAACTTGAGTCTGTGAACAAAATATCAAATATGAGGGAATTGTTATGACTGTACCTCAAATACTATACCTCATGAAATATAATGTTTTGGAGTTAATTTCACAAATAAACTTAATTAAATTGGTGAATGTGTAATGTTAAAATTTCTGTAGACAACTTAGAGATCACTGGTTGAGGGTAACTTGTAATCAATGTATATATCCTGGCTTACTGGAGAATGGGCAAAACCAGGAATTTTTGGCCCTTGAGAAAATATTTCAGAAAGGTTCCGTTTTCCTTTAAAAAAATTATTATTGCCTTTTCATTACAGTAATTTCTTTTTAAATTCCACTCCCCTTCTCCATGAAGCTTTACTTATATAAGGAAAAGAATCAAATTCCACTCCAATTAATTAGTCACAGAAGGTCTAGATATTTTGATTGACCAAATCAGTCAAAAGTAAGTTACAGGGGGTAGCTGGGTAGCTCAGTGGATTGAGAACCAGGCCTAGAGAAGGGAGGTCCTGGGTTCAAATCTGGCCTCAGACACTTCTCAGCTGTGTGACCCTGGGCAAGTCACTTGACCCCCATTGCCCACCCTTACCACTCTTCCACCTAGGAGCCAATACACATAAGTCAAAGGTTTAAAAAAAAAAAAAAGTAAGTTACAGGCCACTTAAGTCTTTAACCAATTAAAAAGAATTTTAATGCTTTGAGTCATTAGATAATAGGAGATAAGGCCATATAGGATCCATCTTTGTTCCAGTTTGAAAATAATTTGGTTTGGGGGCAGCTGGGTAGCTCAATGAATTGAGATCTAGGCCTAGAGATGAGTGGTCCTAGGTTCTAATCTGGCCTCAGACACTTCCTAGCTGTGTATCCTTGGGCAAGTCACATAACCCCCCATTGCCTAGTCCTTACTGCTCTTCTGCTTTGGAACCAATACACAGTTTGATTCTAAGACAGAAGATAAGGGTTTAAATAAAAATAAAAATAAAAAATAATTTGGTCTTCCATACTCTGTGGGGCTATGTATAAAAATAATAAGCTAGTCTGGAGGCAGTCGTTTGAAATGTTGAGTCTACTGGGTAGGACTCCTGAGAATGAATTGCACTTGGGGGAGCCCATTGACCAGGTGACAGTCATGTGACCTTCAAAAGCTTGAAAGATGCAAGGTTTATTAGGAGCAATGTCCTTGGAGCAGCATGATTGATGGCAGTATCTGCATTGGGAGATTCTTCGAGAGGCACACTGAAGACCACACTTAAGCACAGTGATGAACAGAAACTTTGGTGGTCATGATCCCTAAGGGGAGAGAGAGATACAGGCCATCTACAAAGGGATCAACCCTTAGAGTACAGAAGATCCATACCTAAAAGGAACTTTTATATATCTTCGAATAAAAAAAAAGGACTTGAAGTAACCAGGATCATGAGTTATCCCTCTTTGTTACTCAGAATTAGAGTTGGGGAGAATAGTTTCTCTTTTTACTTCTGGGCCATACAGATATTATCATGCAAAAGCACTTCCATGTTGCTCATTGTTGTAAGAGCACACTCCTACAAAACCAAAACCCCAAAATAAAAGCATAAATATACTCATTTAAAAGATAGATCTGCATCCATCCAACTCCAACAGTATTTTCTGTTAAACCCTTTCAGAAAGTTAATTGAATCTGGCCAGTAATTAATGGGGAACACAGTGCCACTGTAGATGCCCATGATCTCAGGGTTTCCCCCAGACCTTGAAAGGAATTAGTCACTCTTTTGGAGACCCAGTCTGCCAATGTGATGGGAAGTGGAACTAGCCCTGAAGGAGGGGTGCCACACTGGTAACAAAGCAGGACATTTAAGCAAAACAGATAATAATCATATCTGAAAATAAAACTGCATTCCAATCAAGTACTCCTAAAGAGAGGAGTAGGTAAGTGTTGTTATGAAATTCTGCAGGATTGGGATTAATGCCATTCATTAGCATTTAACTGCCTTTCAGCATTATTTATGTTTGTAGTTATACAAATTATTCTCCTTCACTCTGCTACATACATGTCTTCCCATGTTTCTTTGAATTTCTCCAATTTTTACTCTTTAGAGTGCAATAAGATTAGCAGTAAAGTTGCTTAAAAATCATCATCTTCCTAAATTCAAATTCTGTCTCTGATATTTCTATCTGTGTGACCCTGGACAAATCATTTAACCTGTTTGCCTCAGTTTCCTTATCTATAAAATGATCTGGAGAAGGAAATAACAAACCACTCCAGTATGTTTGCCAAGAAAACCCCAGATGGGGTCATGAAGCATCAGACATGACTAAACAACAACATATTCCATTATATTCAATAGAAGATTATTTAGCCATTCCCCAATTGTTGAGCACCCATTTTTGCTGTGTTTTTGTACAGGTAATTTTTGCAACCCTAGAAAGCTTACTATGAATATTTCTTTGTATTTAGAAACTTGACCACCAGTGACCACTATATGCCTATTAATAGGCTTGCTGGGTCAAACAAAATGCTTAATGGTGTTTCTTTTTATAATTCTCAATTGTTTTTACAGAGCAGTTTGATCATAGCTATACTGACATAGTGCCTTAGTATGCTTGTCTTTCCACACTGACTGCCCTTTATCATTTCTTTCTTAGACCCTTATTTTCTGTCCTAGAATCAATACTATGCATTGGTTCTAAGGCAGAAGAGCTATAAAGGCTAGGCAATTGAGGTTAAACTGAAGGTCCATAAATAGGAATTGTCTGAGGTCAAATTTGAACCCAGGACACCCCTTCTCTAGGTCTGGTTATCAATCCACTGAGCCACCTAGCTTCCCCTTAATCACTGGCTATTTCTATTTATAATCCTCTTTGCCAATTTGATATGGTGGGATGAAACCTTGGAGTTGTTTTGACACTAATTTTGTTTTAAACCCATACCTTCTGTCTTAGAATTAATACTGTGTATTGGTTCTAAGGCAGAAGAGTGATAAGGGCTAGGTAATGGGGGTTAAGTGACTTGCCCAGGGTCACTTGGCTAGGAAGTATCTGAGACCACATTTGAATTTAGGAACTCCCATTTCTAGGCCTGGCTCTCAAACCACTAAGCCACCCAGCCCCCTTAATACTCATTTTTATTACTTAACTGGTTTTGAGCATTTTTTCAGTTTGCTTTTCTTCTGAAAATTGTGCCTATCCTTAGAATAAATACCTGTCAGAATAACTGCAGAATGAGGAGCTCCCCATTCTCCCTGTCATATGCATACAACCTGAGTAATATTGATAACCATGGGGAGAGAAAATAGCAGGAAACATCTGGCAAGAGTTACTTTCTTTCATCCAATTTGAGCTTTTAATCCATTTTTTATTCCACTTTGTAACATAGACCAGAGCCATGTGAGCTGAATAAGTGATCTTCCTCAAATTGTATATAAATAGTTACTTCACCCTTCCATTCTAGACTCAGAGTCCTCTGATTCTTCCCCTCCTAATGTTTCTTATTTTCTTTTCCTTCCTATCCCTATTGCTTCCATCTTAGAGCCTCTCAAATGATCTGTCTTCCTACCTCAAGTCATCCTCATACTTCTGCCATAGTAATTTTCCCAAATCTTAGTGACCATGAGAGGATAGCGTGGTAAAAGGGTGAGAATTGGACTTGATGTAAGGAAAACATGAGCACAAGCCTGACTTTGACTAAATCTTAGCATTCTAGGCAGATCTTGAAATGGCAAGTTGCAGATCAGGTGCTAGCCATACTGGGAAAAGGAATTTTGTCCCCTGGGAGTTCCTTAAGCCAGTGAAACCATAGATGCTTATCCCAATTGAGATCAAATTTAACAAATATAAAATAATACAGCCCTTTCTTGGTATCCCTAGTGCTTAACACAGTGCCAGGCATATTGTAGGCACTCAATAATTGCTAGTTAACTGACCAACATTTCCATGCACATAGCATAGTAGAAAGAGGATTGCACATGAGACTGTGGCTTTCCCCTCTTTAAATTTTTATATTCTATTTTCCCAATTACATGTAATAACAATTTTTAGCATAGATTTTCTGAAATTATAAGATCCAAATTGTCTCCCTCTCTCTTCCCTAAGCAATTTGATCTGGGTTATACATGTATTATCATGCAAAACATTTCCATATTGTTAATCATTGTAAGAGAATACTCATATAAAACGAAAACCTCAAAATAAAAATACAAACTAAAGAGGAAAATAATATGCTTTGATCTGTATTTCAACTCCAACAGTTCTTTCTCTGGAGGTGGAGAGCATTCTTTGTCATAAGTCCTTCAGAATTGTCCTGGATTGTTGTATTGCTAAAAGTAGTTAAGTCAAAGTTGATCATCCCATAGTATTGCTGTTACTGTGTACAATGACCTCCTGTTTCTGCTTATTTCACTGCATCAATTCATTTTCACAAAGCTTTTTCTGAAATCATCCTCTTCATTATTTCTTATAGCACAATAGTATTCCACCACCATCATGTACTAGAATTTGTATAGTCATTCTCCAGTTGATGGACATCCCCATAGTTTCCAGTTTCTTGCTACCATGAAAAGAACTGCTATAAATATTTTTGTACAAGTAGGTTCTTTCCCCTTTTTAAAAATCCCTTTGGGATATAGACCTAATTGTGGTATTACAGAATCAAAGAGTATGCACAGTTTTACAGCTTTAGGCATAATTCCAAATTGCCCTCCAGAAGGATTAGATAAGTTTACAACTCTACCAACAAAGCTTTAGTGTCCCAATTTTGCCACATTCCCTCCAATTTATCATTTTCCTTAACTGTCATATTGGCCTCTCTGATAGGTATGAGGTGGTATCTCAAGAGTTATTTAAATTTGCATTTCTCACCCTAACCCTAAATTTGTGCTGATTTCTATCAAAAGTGATTTAGAACATTTTTTCCTATAAATATAGTTTTGATTTCTTCATCTGAAAACTTTTTGTTCATATCCTTTGACCATTTGTCATTTGGGTGATAATTTATAGTCTTATAAATTTGATTTAGTTCTTTTTATTTTTGAGAAATGAGGCCTTTTTCAGAGAAATTTGCTATAAAATTTCACCCCTAGTTTGTTTCCCTTTAATTACATTGATTTTTGTTGGTACGAACTCTTTGAAATTTAATATGATCAGAATTATTCATTTTACATCTCATAAAGTTCTCTAACATGTTTGGAGAAATTCTTCCCTTCTTCCTAGATCTGATGAGTAAACTATTCTATGTTCTCCTAGTTTACTTATGGTATCACCTTTTATGTCTAAATCATATACCCATTTTGACCTCATCTTACTATAGACCAGTGATTCCCAAAGTGAGTGATACCGTTCCCTGGTGGGTGCTGCAGTGATCCAGGGAGGCGATGATGACCACAGGTGCATTTATCTTTCCTATTAATTGCTATTAAAATTTTAAAAATTAATTTCCAGGGGGCTAAGTAATATTTTTTCTGGAAAGGGGGTTGTAGGCCAAAAAAGTTTGGGAACCACTGCATAGACGGTGAGATGTTAGGCTATACCTAGTTTCTTTCATACTGTTTTCCAGATTTCCCAGCAGTTTTTGTCAAATAGTGAGTTCTTATACCAAAAGGTAGAATCTTTGGGTTTATTGAACGCTAGGTTGCTAAAGTCAATTACCCCTATATACTGTGTATATAATCTATTCCATTGACCCCCAATTCTATTTCTTAGCCAGTACCAGATTGTTTTGATGATTACTGTTTTATAGTAACAGTCTGAGATGTAGTACTGCTAGGCTACCTTCTTTTACTTTTTTTTTTTTTAATTCATTCCCATGGTATTCTTGGCCTTTTGTTCTTTCAGATATACAGCTTTCTTTTAAAAACTATAAGAAAATTCAACTTGTAGCTTTTAAAGCTGTCCTACTTGTCTATAATTCTTTCTAGCCTTCCTTCTGTTTTCTATGGTGCATTTAAAATTTTTTAAATAAAAAAATTCTTACCTTCTGTCTCAGAATTGATACTGAGTTATCAGTTCCAAGGCAGAAGAGTGGTGTTAGGCAGTTGTTACTAAGTGACTTGCCCAGGTCACACAACTAGTTAGTGTCTGAGGCCACATTTGAACCCAGGATCTCCCATCTCGGGTCTGGTTCTCTATCCACTGAGTCACCTAGCTGCTACTACTGTTAATTTTTTAAAATGGTAAGGGATGTCCTAACTGAAGTGTTCTAAAGAACATTCTTTTATCATATGACATAATTCTTGGTGAGAATTTCAAGCCTAGAAGACTGGTAGGACAGCTATTCTGGGAGTGGACAGTTAAACTCATCAGAAGACTCTAAAATCATATTGGTTAGATTGTTTCTTAATATGGTAACCATATTTTCAAACATGTTTAAAAGGAAATGATTATGGTTTAGGCACAGCATAATTTAAGGGTCTAAAGTGAGATGGCAAGCTGGCCTCCTATTTAGATTCTTCATTTCCAGTTTATGGTTACTTCAATTTCTCCAGAAGCTCAAAGTCTAGCATTCAATGCTTTTGTTCCCCAAATATCAATAAGGATAATTTAGGAGAGCAGACCTGCATGGACAACTCCTGCTTTAAGTTGTTTGATCCTTCAGAAGGGATTGACTAAAGGAGAGATCCTGCTTTGGTATAAGGTCTAAAGAAAGGTGAAGTTTCTTTGCTGGGGTATGGTGCCCCTCACTGTGACAATGCTTACCCAGCAAGAGACCCTTAACCATGCGCCCAAGTTTAGGAGTCTAAAATACTCTTTATGCCAATGCCAGTGGAGGACCAGTATTACTTTCTAAATGTGGCTCAGAAGAGTAGTCTGTTGTGGGCTGTGATAATGAATTTTCTCTTTTGGCCAATATGATATAGTAAGTCTGGGAAAAAACAGCTTTTGCAGGATGCTTTATTTACAAAATGCCTAATATGGTAGGGTTGCCAAGGAGTTGCTGTCATGCTAATAAAGGCTTATTGACTACTATAAAAATTATAGAAGTCAGATGGGATCTCAGTAATTATCTAGCTTAACCTGAACTCCCAAGGTCCTTTTCAATTTTAAAATGCTAGGGTTCCGTGTAATATCATTGAGGGTAGCTGATCATTCACACTGATTATTCCTGGAGTACCTAAGGATGGAGTTCATTCAGGTGGCTTGAATTCATCGTCATTTTTTTCTTATCTCCTTACCTGACTTGGATAACAGTTTTATAAGACATTTTTGTTCTTTTTCCAGTCTAAAATTGTGAATCAGATGTAATGGAAACAAAGAATTGATAAACTATACCTTTCTCTCTGTCATCAGTTATTGTCCCATTGTCCCCTTCTCCAGCAGCAGTCATAACCCTCCTTAGACTTTCTTATTTCATCTTTTCTTCAACATAGTTCCAAAACTTTTTTGTTGTCCTTGGATTTTTAAAAATTTTTTAAATTTAATTTTAATTTTTTTCCAGATCACATCAGTACATTTTCTTAATATTTCTTTTCTGATATTTTGCAGTCCATTTTCTCTCTCTTCCTCCCTCCCTGATAAGGCAGGCAATATGATATAGGCTGTACATCTTGTCATGTAATGCATATTTCTATGTTCATCATGTTGAGAAAGAAGACACATATTGCTTACACTAGAGAAAGTTCACAGGGGAAATATAAAGAATGATATGTTTCAATTTACATTTGGACTCCATCTTGTCTTTAGATTTCTTTGCAGGCTTCAGTTCATTCTGAGTTTCAGCAGTATTCACACTATTCTCACAATATTATTCCAAACTTTTGTATTCATATTCTCTATTACCTGTGTGGTGAATTCACTGTATATCCACATGGCCTCAAATAATATCTTTTACTACTTCCCTATAGTCGATTCCTCATTGTCCTCCAAACAAAATTTTAAAATCTCTGCCTGTGAATGTTTGATACCATTCTTTCACTTCTAGTACTTTTCCCCCTTTTGCCTATCATAAATCCTAGACCCAGATCAATTTGTATCATTTGCTTGTATCCTTCTCCAGGACTGTCTCTTGGAAATTTTAGAATATTTATTGTCTATATCAGCATTTGATGGCATCATACATTTAGAGATGGATGGACCCACAGAGATCATTGAGTCCAACTTCTTTATTTTAAAGGTGTGAAAACTACAGCCTAAGTCACATGCAGCTGGGATTTGAACCTGGGATCTTTCACTCAATTCCTGACTGCTGGTCTTCACCTCTAAATGTCTTTTCCATAATTCAATTCAACAGACATTTACATATACTGGGTAGGTATAAAAGGCATTACTGTATGATTTAAAGAGAGAGACAAAAATGAAAGTCCTTTCCTCAAGGTGCTCATATTCTACTGGGCAAATACAACTTGAACCCAGAAAAGTAAATACTGAATTGTTTCAAGAGGGAATTCTTTAACCCTATAAACTTTAAAAACGGGAGTTCTTTCTGAGTCTTGCTTTTTCCATAAAAGTTACAAGTTCTCCTTGCATCTTCCTGAAATGAAAACCATAGAGAGCTCCAGGGACACTGTTGTGTCTTCATGAGTTAACAAATATTGCACTTTAAAAAAAAATCCAACAATCCTTACCTTATATCTTAGAATCAATATTGGAACCAGTATTGGTTCCAAGGCAGAGGAGTGGTAAGGTATAACCTTTAATAATAATAATATTAGCTTGACATTTTGCCAGGAATTATGCCAAGTGCTTTACAATTATCTTATTTGATCTTCACAAAAAATATTGGGAGGTAAGTGCTTTTGTTCTCATCTTACAGATGAAAAAACTGAGGCAAACAGAAAGTTATGTGATATATGCCCAAGGTCTCACAGCTATTAAGTATGTCCTGCCCTTGAACTCAGGCCTTCCTGACTCTAGGCTTAGCACTCTATCTGCTCTACTACCTAGCTGCCCCTTAAGGTTTGCAAAGCACTTTGCATATATTATCTTATTTGATATATTGGAATGTTGGATTTGGAATCAGAAGACCTTGAATTCATAGCCTACTTTTCCAATCATTATCTATGTGACCTTGCTGAAGTCAATTAACCTCTTGGGACTGTTCCTTTGTTACATGAGGGGATTAGTCTAACCCTACATCATGTCTCTAAGATCATTTGGTAAATGTGTCTACCCAATATGTGCCAACCACTTTACTAAGAGCTGGAGAAACACAGGCAAAAGACACGCTCTGTTCTCAAAGAGCTCAAGTCTAAAAGTCTATATAAACAACTTTATGTGAAAAAGATAAATTGACTAAATTGGAGATAATCAGAGAGAGGAAGCATTAGCATTAAGGAGAATCAGGAAAAGCTTTTTGTAGAAGGTGGGGTTTTTGAGAAGACTTGAAGGAAGCCAGGGAAGCCATGGAGATGAGGAAGGAGAGAATTCTAGGCTTTACATCTGTGATCTTATTATTTGCCTGGGTTGAAGCTGCACAGAGTGGAGCTGTCCATTGTAGAGAATTTAGATATTTTTCCTAGTCTAAAGTAATGATGATTGTGATTATAACAATATATGAATTCCTGGCACTTATATTTCTTATAACAATTCTCAAAGTACTTTTCACACATCACCTCAATGGATCTTTAATATGACCCTGTAGGCAATTCTTAGGGACTTATGACAGTGCTATCCATCTCCAAAGAACTGTGGGGTTTGGAATGCAGATCAAAGTATACTATTTTGCTTTAGTTTATTTGGGTTTTTATTTTGGGGTTTTGGCTTTATATGAATAATCTCTTACAACAGTGAATAATATAGAAATATTTTTGCATGGTAATACATGTATAATAATAACATGCATAATAATAACTTTGCTTACCATTTCCAGAAAGGGGAGGTGGTAGGGAGGGAGACAATTTGGTTCATAAAACTTATTACATGCCATCAGTTAAATATCTTTATAAAAAAATTGTTCCTGAAAAAAAAAATGAACCTGTGAGGGTTGTGTGTGTTCAAAATTATCCATCCCCTTATAACAGATGAGGATTCTGAGCATTACAAATTGCCCAGGGTCACATAATTAGCAAGATTCAAAAGCGCCATTTAAACTCAGGACTTTCTGATTCCATGTCCAGAACAGGAAACCCTGCTCTTTATGCCACCTTCCAATGATCACAAACTGTCCTACCTTCTCAGTATTAAGGCTTTCTCAGTATTACGGCTTTCCAAGAAGATTATGAGGCTCCCAAGGATATGCACTTTCTTATACCCTTTGTGGCAGCAGCTAGCAAGTGTCCTGCATAAGTCATAGGATTTTAGAGGTGGAAAGAATCTCAGTCTAGGTCAAGTCAACTTTAATTAAGAAGCTTTTTGTCAAGAAGCCTTTATTAAGCACCTGCTGTGTGCCCTGAGGCTCTGGGCTAAGCGCTGGCCTGTTCCACTTAGAGATGGGCAGAATGTGAGAAGCTAAGGCAACGCCCACAATTACAGCTCTTTGCTGGAAAAGGACCTCAAAGGAGATGGATTCCAATTCTTCCATTTTAACAGAGGAGGTGAGGCCCTGAGAGATGAGAGAGCCAGGATTCGAATCTAGGGCAGTCGCTCTTGTCCCTGCATCCCTAGAACCGAGACAATGTTTTTAAAAGGAAGAAGAAATAGGAGCATTTGAAGCCATTCTGACTCCAGTGTCTGCGGTGACAGAGAACTGGGGCACAGGGGGCGGGGTCACTCGTGCGCGCTCGCGCGATAGTCACGCGCATTTAGGGAAGAAGTCGCTCTCGGAGCCAAAGAAGACACCTGGCGGGCGCGGTCCCTCTGATCTCGGGCGGTGTACCCCTCCCCCCACCTCCCA
>NC_058130.1:252254920-252334942 GCF_016433145.1 Gracilinanus agilis | reverse complement strand
CCGACCCCTCCTCCAGCCCCCCCCGCGACCCCCGCGAGCCTCGCGACCCCCGAGATCCTCGCACGCCCTTGCGGACCCTGCCCACTAGCCCGGTGGCGGCGGGGACCTCGGCGGCGGCGGCGGCGCGCGCTGAGGAGCTCGCGGCCGGGGCCAAGGGCGAGCCGAGCCCCCAGTCCCCGCGCGCCGCCGTCGTCCACCCTTCCCCCCCTGACTCCCCCACAGCCAACTCCACAGCCGCCGCCGTCGCTGCTTGCCCTTCCGCCTACACCTTCTTCACCAGTCGGCTCAACGCCGGCGCCTCCCACTCCCCCTCCCCGTCCCCCGAGCCCAGGCGTGGGGGGGCCGGGCCGACCGGGCGCCCCATAGGCATCCCGCTCTTTCGTTGGCTGAAGAGCCGCACCCTGGGCCGGGGGCTGTACGTGGACCCGGCCCGGGACAACTTCCGAACGATGACTAGCTTGTACAGCTCCATCCACCCGGCAGACTCGGTGTACCTCAGCACCCGCACCCACGGCGCCGTCTTCAACCTGGAGTACTCTCCTGACGGGTAGGTCTCGGCCGCGAGTGGGAGGTCGGAGGGATGGGGAGGAGTAGGGATGTGGGGAAAGGTGGGGCTGCCTTCCCCTCTCTGGGCCTGGAGGAAGGAGGCAGGCAGGCCTCGCCAGCGGGGCGCATTTTCCGTGCCTCGACCCCCTCCCCCCCTCCATTATGTTCAAGAAATCCATGCCCCCAAATCCACGTACTTTTCCTTTGATCATTTGTGGCTGACCCATCTTGGCTTCATCAACCTTTGTTAGGCTTTTACTTGTGTGCCAGGCATTTTACGAATCTCCTGGAATTTGAAGATGCTAAAAAAACAGAGATGCTGTCCTCAAGGAGTTCATCTTCCATTGGGGAAGACATATGAATACATAGCTGTGTATCCAAGTCATTTTTATTAAGCATGTACTGGGTGCCAATTCAATTCTGTCAACATTTGTTAATCACCTGCTATGTGTCAGATATTGTGCTAAACACTGGGGATATGGTTAATAAAAAGAATAACAGGTCCATGCCCACCAGGAGCTTACCCTCTGATGGGGGAGATCAAAGGATAAGTAACTGTGGATCGAGGACATAGAGTGGACTGAAAGTCTTAGTACAGTTTTTTAAAAGGGTTTAAAACTTCTCCATGACTTTTGGAACGACCATATACAGAGTAGATGGAAGGTAATCTGCAGGGAAGACATTAGCAGATGTGGAAGGGGAAAGTAAGGAAAGCCTTCTGCAAAATGGTTGGTTCAATTCAATAAGCTTTCATTAAACACTTACTTTGTGTCAGGCACTGTGCTGGGTTACAGTTAATAAAGAGAGTCCCTTGCCCTCAAGGAACCCACAGCCTAATGGGGAGAGAGCACAACATAGGAGATAGTGCCCCAAAATTCTTAGTGCGGTTTTAAAAAAAGGGCTTTAAACTGTACTAAAATTTTTGGGATATATATACTGAAGTAAATGGACAGTTATCTTGGAGGGAAGGCACTAGCAGTTTGATGGAGGGCAGGAAGAGAATTCCTGCAAAAAGATGGAATCTGAGTGTAATATTCTATCACATTTCACAATACCTTTTCTTGAAATATTCCTCAAAAGACACCCCATTCGCTTAGGCTGCCATGGAAAGAACTGCTTTCAATATTTTTGACTCTTGAAGGAAGCTAGGGAAATTAAGTGACACAAGTTATTTGTTACAGAGAACAAACAGTGCAGAGGCACAGTGTACTGAGTAGGCCAGTGTAGGTCTAGACTGTGTGTAAAGGTGTCAAGTTTAAGAAGCCTAGAAAGATTAGGGGCCAAGTAGTGAAAGCTTTAAACGTCAAACAAGGACTATATTTGACTCTACAGGTAATAGGAGTTAAATAAATGGATGTGTGTGAGAGACATAGTTAGATTTGTCCTTTAGAAATATTACTTTGGTATTTGAATGGAGGATGTATTGAAATAGGATGAGTCTTGAAACAAGGAGACTAATTAGGAGTCAGTAAACATTTATTAAGTGCCTACTAGGTGGTGTTAGGGGCTAGGTGGGCATTTTGCTAAGCTTTTAAAAGAGGGCGTTTGCAAAAAAGAGGTGATGAGGTTGAACCCAGAGGGTAGGGTTAAGGTGTTGGCTGTGTTGAATGGAGAGAAGTATAGGAGAGATGCGAAGACAAGATATGATAGCAGATTAGATATGTGGGATGAATGTGAATGAAGAGTCAAGGTTGAAGACCTGGGTGACTGGAAGGATGATGGTGCCTTAGACTATAAAGGGAGAGCTGGCAAGAAGGGACAGTTTGGGAGGAAAGATGAGTTCTTTCTGTTTTGGAAGTGTTGAGTTTGAGATGTCTAAAAGGAAATTGGTAATGTAAGACTGGATTGCAGGAGAAAATTTCAGGTTTTATCTATAGAATTGAGAATTATCTGCATAAAGATAATAATTGAACCCAGTTTCCCAGTTAAGATAGTGTAGAAAGAGGTGCCAAACATTTCCTGGGTAACATTCCTGAGTACCCCATGAGCCAGATTAAAATGTTATTGGGAAACATTTATACAAATATGTTTAAACATAGATATTATATATTAAAATATGTCAATAGCCTTACGCAGAGTTCTTATAGATTTATAGCATACAGGGCCTAGCATCAGGAGTCGCTTCAAATATAGTCTCAGACATTTCCTACCTTTGTGACTGTGGGCAAGACACTTAACCCTTTTGGGCTCAGTTTCCTCCTCTGTAAAATGAGGTGGAGAAAGAAATGGCAAACCATTCCAGTATCCTTGCCCAGAAAACCTGAAACAGAGTCATGAAGAGTTAAAAAAGATTAACCAAAACAAAAACAAATCCTTAGGGATGCTTATATCTGTTAATGAGCCTCATTTCTATCTGAGTTTGACACTACTGGTGAAGAGATAGATGGAAAGAAATTACATATATAATTGCTATACCTTGTCTTGGTATTAGTAATTTCAAGAACTTTGAGACTTATGTTATTGGATTCCCTAAAACAGGTACCAAACTGTGAAAAAGGACATTGGATCTTTTCAGTTTTGCATTTATTGATATTATGAAATAGTGGCACTAGAATATTGAATAGTTTTCCTATAGACCCATGAGAAGACTGACTGGATCAGGAAGAAAGGAAGCTCAGTAGCTCTAGGCACAGGTTTTTCTTCCTAGTTCTGACTTTCCCTGCCCCTTCTGAAAGGCACTGAGGGATTTACTGTTTTGATCACACTATAAGAGGATGAAAAATGACACTACCAGTTCTTTCTGCTACCCCAGAGTCTGCAAAGTTATAACATCAATAACTAGACTGAGGTCATAATACATCCTTCTGTATCTGTTGTTCAGATCAGCCAGTGGGTGCAGGATTGGAAATACAGCCTTAGAGATTGAAGAGGGAAATGATTGTAACAGGCACAATGGTGTTTGGAGGGAAGAGTTTAAAAAGAACACAGAAGGAAAAGAGGATAAAAGGTTGAACTAACTTTTGCCCTGCTTGGTTAGTAGAGGTTTGTGAAGACTAGGTTTGGGATGAACCCTCAATTTTAGGATGACCCAAATTTTATTAAGATCTGATATGCTAGACACTGGAGATATACATATAAAGATTTTCCTGTTCTCAAGAGATTAAAAAATAGATGTGTAAGTATATGCAGAATAAATATGGAGCGAATAAACACAAATGCAAGGTAAATTCAAGGTTGTTAGAGAGGAAGGAGGGCAATAGCAGTTGGGATTAAGAAAAGATTATTGTAGAAAGATGCTGTAGGGATAACATTGGATAATTGAATGAAAAATGTTTCGAAAAATTGAGTGGTCTAGGAGTTTTGTAAGTTTTTTTCTGTGCTTTTGTTTAATCTGGCTTATGATGTCATTCATGTTCTTATGTTAGAAATGTTGAGAAGTTAACACTTTTCATTCCTTTTCTTAGTAGAAATTGTACAATAATGAGGACCAATCCAGTCATGGCAAAAATATATTCTTCTTTAAGTTTTTGTTAGTTAATAGTGATGACTTGGAATCTGTATAGAGAATTTTAATCTTTAGATTTTATAAAAGAGCCTTATAGAATGCCATTAGATGAAACAGGTAGAATGAAGTTTAAATTATATACATTGTTTACAAAGAAAGAAAGAAGAGATCCTACTTTTTTTTTTTATGAGGTAAATGAGGTCCCAAGTTAGGGCGAGGAGAGAGAGAAAGCAGATTCCACTTCAGCAACCAATTAATGAAACTGAGATCTCAAATAAAACTTCCCCTTTGAAGGATGAGATAATCCAGTGGTTCCCAAACTTTTTTGGCCTACCACCCCCTTTCCAGAAAAAATACTACTTAGTGCCCCCTGTCACATACTATCACCACTCCCTTAACAGTTATTCACCACCCCCAAATGCACCTGTGGCCATCATTGCTTCCCCTGGATTGCTGCAGCACCCACCACCGGGCAGTGGTGCCCACTTTGGGAATCACTGAATAATCTTTAAAATAAGAAGATAATGGATTCTCCATTTCTATTATAGAGAGTTCTTTCAGATACCTAGATAATTGAAACATCTATTTCTTTTGAGTTAGTAGCATTTATTAAGTGCTATACTCTAGTGACAATTTGGGATGCTAAGAACTAAGGACATTTCTTCATGTTGTAGGGTTTTTCTGAATTAGGAAATTTCTGAATTTAATTAGGTTGAGGCATAAAAAGATAACCTATTCATTACCCTGTTGCCCTTTAAAATGGCATTTTATGGTTCTTCCATCCTAGACCATAAATCTTTCTTTTCAGCTATGATAACCATTTAAATTAGTAATCCAAATAAACTGACATTAAAATTGCTATATCTCACACAGTGTTAAACCAAGAATTTAAAAAATAATTAAGCATATTCCATCATTTTTACTAAAAATTATTGATAATATTTTTACTGAGAATAAGGAATTGATGCAGTTAAAAATAAAACAATTTAAAAATGTTTATTTCATTTTCATCTCATCTGTTTTTATTTCTAGTTTGTTTATAATGCACATAAATTGATAGAAGTAGGTATAATTTATGAATATACAAAGATTGAAAATATACCCAGTTTTTTTTAACTAATAAAGCTTGCATGACCAATAAATTTGGAGATCTCAGACATAACATAGGTTGTGGGAAGCCAATAAGAGAATAGATAAAAATCTGAGACTCCTCTTTTGACCCCTTTTGTGATCCTTGTAATTTTTTGTTGAAAAGTATTGCGGCCTTATTGTAAAGCTTTAAGTTCCTAGCTAAACAGATGTTAAATGGTTAACCCTTTCCCCCTTTGGCCAGGAATGCAGCTGCCTGATATAGCCAAAGCCAAAACCTTAGCGGGGGCAATTCGACCCTAAGAGGGATATTCCCCGACTTGGTTTTCTGATAAGAACCCAGTCAAAATTCAGCCTTGGCCTTGTTCTATTCTGAAGCCAATGTTTTGTGTTTTGATATGACATAATTTATAACTTCTGTGCATCTGCAAAGTTTCAGGGGGGTTTTTGTGTGTGAAATGAGTCTTGGAAATATATATAATAAACTCCATGCTCCGGGAGACAGAGCTGGAAGCATGAGGTAAAAGATGTTCAGTGTCCCGATATTTCCTTATCAACTAAACTGTCCTTATAAGATTATCAGAGATGATAAATAGATCTTGACAATAGGTAAACTGAAAAAAAGAATTGGAAGGGATTATAGAGGTCACTTTATCTAGTCCCTTTATTTTACAAATGAGGAAAACTAAGATTCTGAGATAGTTGCCTGTCCAGGGTCATACAATGAATTAAAGGAAGTACTAAAACTAGAACTTTTATCTGGACATGAGTATAGCCCATCTCTTTTTTGGAGGCCCTCAAGGTTTGAACTTTAAAAAGATATATTTTTTCATTTGCATGTAATAACAATTTTTAACATGTTTTCCAAAATTATAGGTTCCAAACTGTCTCCCTACCTCCCTGAGCTGGTAAGCAATTCATCTGGGTTATGCTTGTATAGTCAGTCATGCAAAACATCTTTTCAGATTGGTCAAGTTGTAAGAGAATCCTCATATAAAACCAAAACCCGGAAGTACAAATACATCAAATAAAATAAAGTGAAAAATAGTATGCTTTGATTTGCATTCAGACTTCATCAGTTATTTCTTTGGAGGTGGGATAGCATTTTTCATCATGAATCCTTTCATAGTTATCTTGGTTCATTGTATTGCTGAGAGCAGCTAAGTCTTTCACAGTTGATCATCTCACAGTTTTGCTGTTAACTGTGTACAACGTTCTTCTGGTTCTGCTTCTTTCACTGCATCAGTTCATGTCAGTATTCCAGGGTTTTCTAGAATCATTCTGCTCATCCTTTCTTACAACACAATAGTATTCCATCACAATCAGCCATTCCCCAATTGATGAACATCCCCTTAGTTTCCAGTTCTTTGCCACACCAAAAGAGTTGTCATGAATATTTTTGTACAAATAGGTCCTTTACCCTTTTTTTTTTATCTCTTTGGGATATAAGCCTTTAGTAGTGGTATTACTGGATCAAAGTTTGCAGTTTTATAATCCTTTGGGTATAGTTCCAAAGTCCTTTTGTGTGAATGGTTAGATCAGTTCACAATTCCACCAACAATGTATTAGTAGCTCAATTTTTTTAGCTAAAATTTTTTAATCATTTATTAATATTCATTTTTAATATGGTTACATGATTCAAGCTCCTACTTTCCCCTTCACCCCCCCCCCCCGTCTCCCCCCCACCCATGGCCGATGCACATTTCCACTGGTTTTAACATGTGTCCTTGTTCAAGACCTATTTCCAAATTGTTATTAATTGCATTGGTGNCACATTTCCACTGCTTTTAACATGTGTCCTTGTTCAAGACCTATTTCCAAATTGTTAGTTGCATTGGTGTGGTAGTTTCGAGTCCACATCCCCAATCATGTCCTCCTCAGCCCATGCGTTCAAGCGTTTGTTTTTCTTATATGTTTCCTCTCCTGTAGTCCTTCCTCTGAATGTGGGTAGTAGTAGCTCAATTTTGCTATATCTCCCCCCAACACTTGTAATTTTCCTTTTCTGTCATATTAGTCAATCTGATACGTGTGAGGTGATAACTTGGAGTTGTTTTAATTTGCATTTCTCTAATAAATAGTGATTTAGAGTATTTTTTCATGTGACTCTAGATAGCTTTGATTTATTTATCTGAAAACTGTTTTGAATGAATTTGATTCACTTCTCAATATTTTAGAAAAGAGATCTTTATCAGAGAAATTTGCTATAAAAATTTTCCCCAGTTTGTTGTTTCCCTTTTAATCTTGGTTTTAATCTTTTAATCTTTAATCTTGGTTGCATTGGTTTTGTTTGTACAACTCCTTTTAAATTTAATATGATCAGGGGCAGCTAGGTGACTCAGTGGGGTTGTGTGAGAGTCAGGCCAGGAAGCAGGAGGGCTTGGGTTCAAATCTTGCCTCTGACACTTACTGTGACTCTGAGCAAATCACTTAACATTCATTGCCTAGTCCTTACTGCTTTTTTTAAAATTTTTGCCTTGGAACCAATACTTAGTATTGATAAGACAAAAATAAGGTAAGTGCTTTAGGGGGAAAAATAATCAAAATTATTCATTTTATATTTTGGAATGATCTCAGTCTCTGGTCATAAATTCTTAAATAAATCTAACAGGTAAAGTATTCCATGCTCCCTTAATTTGCTTATGGAATCTCTATGTCTAAATTATAAACCCATTTTGACTTAGTATAGGATGTGAGATATTAGTCTATACCTGGTTTCTGCCATATTGTTTTTCAGTTTTCCCAGCAATTTTTGTCAAATAGTGAATTCTTCTCCCAAAAGCTGGAATCTTTGGGTTTTTCAAACTAGTTTGCTATGGTCATTTACAACTGTATAGTGTGTGTACCTAGTTCTTTGATTTTGCCTTTTTTTTTCCTTAGCCAGTACCAGATTGTTTTGATGATTATTGCTTTATTGTACAGTTTGAGATCTGGTATGATTAGACCACCTTCTTCCACATTTCTTTTCATTAATTTTCTTGATATATTCTCAATCTTTTTGTTCTTGCAGATTATTTTTTCTTAGTTCTATAAAATAATTTCTTGGTAGTTTGATTGGTATGACACTGAATAATTACATTAATTTAGGTAGAATTGTCATTTTTATTACATTAGCTTGGCTTACTCATGAGCAGTTAACATCTTCTTAGTTGTTTAGATCTGACTTTGTAATCATGTTCATATAATTAATTCGTCTTGGCAAGTAGACTCCCAAGTATTTTTATATTGTTTAGAGTTATTTTAAGTGGATTCTCTATCATTTACTGATGGACTTTGTTAGTAATGTATAGAAATACTGATGGTTTATATGGGTTTATTTTGTATCCTGCAACTTTGCTAAAGTTATTATTTCAACTAGTATTTTAGTTGATTCTTTAGGATTCTTTTATACCATCATATCTGCAAAGAATGGTAGTTTAGTTTCCTTATTGCCTACTTTAATTCTGTTTCTTTTTCTTTCTTTACTTACTTTATAGATAGCATTTTTAGTACAATATTGAATAATAGTGGTGATAATGGGCATCCTTGCTTCACCCCTGATCTTATTGGGAAGATTTCTAGTTTATCCCCATTATGAATAAAACTTGCTGCTGATTTGATTTTTATTATATATCATCTTAAGGAAAGCTTTATTCCTATGCTTTCTAACGTTGTTTTTTTTGTTTTTAATAGAAATGGGTGTTACATTTTGTCAAAATCTTTTTCTGCATCTATTGAGATAATCATGTGGTTTCTTTTGGTTTTACTATTGATATGATCAGTTATACTGATACTTTTTCTAATTTTGAACCAGCCCTGCATTCCTAGTATAAATCCTACTTGGTCATAGTGAATGATTGTTGGGATATTTTGCTGTAGTCTCCTTCATAGTATTCCATTTAATTTTTTTGAATCTATATTCATTACAGAAGTGGATCTAAGATTTCTTGATTTGTTTTTGCTCTTCTCAGCTTAGGTATCAGCACCATATATGTATCATAAAAGAAATTTGAATAGGGCTCTTTTACCTCTTTCCATATAGTTCATATCATATTGGGATTAAATATTTAAATGTTTGGTAGAATTCACTAGTGAATCCATCTGGTCCTGGGGAGTTTTTTTCTTAGGAAATACTTTGATGGCTTGTTTCAACTTCTTTTTCTAAAGGTTTGAACTTCTGAAAACTCTTTCTTATCCAGATTTGTCCAAATTTGTCTTGTTTGTTTTAAAACAATTGTTCTGATTGTATATATTGGATTTGAAGACTCTGGGAAGAAATAGACAATTGTGCAGGAAAGAAACAGCATATGCACAGCTATCTGTATTAGTTACCTTTTGGATTGTAACCATTTTAGAATCAATACTGTATATTGGTTCTAAAGCAAAAGAGCCATAAGGATGGAGGTTAAGTGTCTCAGGCCATATTTGAACCTAGGACCTCCCATCTCTAGGCTTGGTACTCAATCCACTGAGCCATCCAGCTGCCCCCTTATAACTCTTTTTCTTAAATAGTACTAGATTGTTTTGATAATTACTATGTTGTTATATAATTTGAGTACTGCTAGAGTACTTCCCTTCACATTTTTTTTCATTGATTTCCTAAGTATTCTTGACCTTGTTCTTCCAGATGAATTTTATTTTTTCTAACTCTATAAAATAATTCTTTGGTAGTTTGATTGGTATGGCACTGAGGTAGAATTGTCATTTTCATTATATTGGCTTGACCTACTCATAAGCAATCAATATTTCTCCAGCTGTTTAGATCTTTCTTTGTTTTTGTGAAGTTTTGTAAATATGTTCATGTAGTCTCTGGGTTTGTCTGGGTAGGTAGATTTCCAAATATTTTATGCTATCTGCAGTAATCTTAAATGGAATTTTTTGGTAATATAGATAGTTCTCACTTTACATACATTTGCATTATGCAAATTCAACTTTAGGTAAAGAGTTCTGAAAGAAATCTATATTCCCCCAAAACCCATCTATGTTAACTTTACTATACAGTACTATGCTCTCTCTCTGCTCCTGGGCTCTGAGCTCTGAGGACTCCTCTTTCTCTGACCTTTTTGCTTTACTCCATCTACCCACCTGTGTGTCTGATCACATGTCTGTCCCCTCCCTCTGAGTGTCAACTGTGTTCTTCTGTGTCCATGTCAGTTCACATGTGTCTCACCCCTGTATATTGTTTCTCTTGGTTTGGTCCAGGTGCCCACATGGCTGGCCCTATTCCTCTCCTCCCTCAACATGTTCCTTCTGCTCTGTCCTTGGCTCCCATATATCCTTGAACTGTGTGCTGGCCCTTTTCCTTCCTAGACCTTCATAGGCCTTACTCCCTTCCTCATGTTCTTGCCTAAGTTTGTATTATATAAAAATAGTTTAAGGGTCTTATGTAAAGTGAGAACTGTCTGTATATAGAAATGCTGCTCAGTAATGTGTGTTTGTTTTATATCCTGCAACTTTGCTTAAGCTGAATGTTTCAATTAGTTTTTTAGTTGATTCCCTGGTTTTCTAGGTATTGCAGGATCTCATTTATGTGACCCTTTGAGTAAGTTAAAAATTGTGCATAATAGTGAACTCCATTATTTAGTAAGTATTTATTATATGAACATACATAGCTAGGCATTTTATTATTGTTAATGAAACAAAGGGAAGTACTGTTCTGATGCACAACACATCTTGTTACAAGTGAGAACTCCAGACAATGCAAAACAGAGTAATGATTCACACTAACACTTCTTAGGGTGAGGGTGAGGGTGAACTGCTTTTGAGACTACCCCACTTGGGAAAATGGCATGGATTTAGCTTATAATTAAAATTTTTATTTTACATATTTTTTTCTGCCTTACTTTTTTTCAATTGTCAGTTGCATATACCTGAATTGTTGTGGTGTCATTTGTGTTTAAAATGGGGCCTTACTGTATACTATCATATCATCTGTAAAGAGCAGTAGTTTTGTTTCTCTATTGCCTGTTTTTATTCCTTCATTTTCTTTTTCTTATTGTTATCACTCACATTTTTAATACAATATTGAATAATAATGTTGGTAATGGAAATTCTTGATTTACTTCTCATCTTATTGGGAATGCTTCTAGTTTATCCCTATTACAGATAATACTTCTTATTTTAGATAGATACTATCCGATTGTCAGTTTTACTGGTATATAATTGGACAAAATAACTTCTAATTAATTTTATCTTCATTAGTGGTACACTCACCCTTTTCACTTTTCATACTAGCAGTCTGGTTTACTAATATTTATTAATCAAATTAACCAGTGGTTTTTTTTCACTCATAAAACCAATTTATTTGCTAATTTAATGATTTAAAGAAATTTTCCACTTTATTAATCTCTCCTTTGATTTTCAAGATTTTCTTTGTGTTTGGGCTTTTTTTAAATGTGTTCTTTTTCTAGTTTTTTTAGTTGCATTCTCAGTTCAATGATTTGCTGTTTTTCCTCTTTTATTAATGTACCTATTTAGAATTACAAAATTTCCCCTAAGTACTAACTTGGCTGTATCCCACAAATTTTGCTTTGTTGTCTTGTCATTCTTTTTAATGAAGTTATTGTTTTTTTGACCCACTCATTCTTCAGGATTAGATTATTAAATTTCTGGTTAAATTTTTAAAAATGCTTACTTTCCTTCCTAAAAACTACTCTTAAGGCTGTGTGTGTGTGTGTGTGTGTGTGTGTGTGTGTGTGTGTGGTGAGGCTAGGCAAATAGGTTTAAGTGACTTGCCCAAGGTCTTAGAACAAGGAAGTTTCTGAAGTCACATTTGAACCCAGGTCCTCCCAACTCCAGTTCTGAAGCTCTATCTACTATGCCACCTTGTTGCAGTTTTTGTGAAGATGCCAAGTACAGTTGAGGAAAAGGTATACTCTTTTCTATTTTCATTCAATTTTCTTTTCCTCTGAACTTTCTTAAGCTTATTAAAGTCCTTAAATTGTAGTGACCAGAAATTAACCCTAGATGGAGTTTGAAGAAGGCAGACTTGGAAGCCATGTCCTTATTGCTATCCAGGATCACAGCTTTTTTTTGATTGCCACATCATATTCTTGATTCATATTGAGTTTGCAGCCCAATAAAACCCCAAGAACTGAGACATACTGTGTTGTTTAATCCTATACTTGTGAAGTTGATTGTAAATATGACTTTATTTTTATTTCTATTGAATTCAGAACCCAGGAGTTCTTAACCCATTTTTACTGTTTTGAAGTTCCTTAGTAGTCTAATGAAGTCAGTCTCTTCTCAGAATAATTTTTTTTAGCACATACAATAAAATTTTCAAAGAAAAATGTTATGTTGAAAGAGTTATCAAAATAGTTTAAATAAAAACAAAAAACCAAGCTATCAGACCCCAGCATAAGAACCCCTTATTTAACCTCTCAAGATCTTTTTTGATTCTGTCAACCACTCTCATCTTTGTGTCATCTGCAGTTTGTTGTTCATGTTACCTATGCCTTTTTCTCAGTCAAGAGAAAGTACTACAGCCAAGAATCAAGTACAGGCCAAGTATCGATCCATGAGTATTTGTCAGCTACTTTTTGATTCTAGCCATCTAAACAGTTCTAAATCTACCTAATTACATTCTTGCCTACTTCTTTCCATTTTCTTTTAAAGAATATTCCAAGATACTTTATAAAAAGCTTTACTAAAATCTAAGTAAGTACTAGGGATATATATCCCTAGTATTTTCCTTATCTACAAATTTAGTAATCCTGTCCAAAAAGGGAAATGTGATTAGTTTTGGCATAATTTAATTTT
Source organism: Gracilinanus agilis (assembly GCF_016433145.1). Taxonomy (NCBI): domain Eukaryota; kingdom Metazoa; phylum Chordata; class Mammalia; order Didelphimorphia; family Didelphidae; genus Gracilinanus; species Gracilinanus agilis. Next base: position 252,322,125 of record NC_058130.1, on the reverse strand, counting down.
GGTGAAGGCACTGTTTCATTATCTAGACATTTAGCGATTTTGATGGTGCATTCTAGAACTTCCTCAGCAATCAAAATTAAGCTTACTGACTTATAGTTTGCAGACACTTAAACTCTTTCCCTTTGTGAGAATCAGGAAGCCATTTCCCCTTCTCTATTGACAACCATTTGAAAGAATTTTTTTAGTCACTAATAATAAAAAAATGAAAGTCAAAACAACTCTGAAGCCTCTCTTTTTGCCCAACATATCCTCAAAGTTAAAAAAAAATGGGGAAAGTAAAATGTTGTAGAAGCTGTGGAAAGATAGTACTATCTTTGATGTACTACTAGTGAGCATTTAAATTAGAATTCTGGAATTTGCAATTTGGAATTCTAAGAAAATGATTAAAATGTTGATTGTCCTTTAACCCAGAAATCTCACTACTAGACATATAACCAAATAAAAATCAAAAATAGAAAGTAAGGTTCAATATATACCAAAATATTTTTAAAGGAGGACTTTTTTTTTGTGGTAGCAAAAAACTGGAAACAAAGGTAGATATCTGTTGGATGGATGGGTAACTTGTGGTACATAAATGTAATGGAATATTACTTCACTTGAAAAATGATGAAAACCAGGAGAATGTTGTACATAGTAACAGCAGTATTGTGGAATGAGCAACTGTGATAGACTTAGCTACTTTCAGCAATACATTGAATGATCCCAGGACAATTTGGAGAGATTTGTAACAAAGAATGCTATTTACCTCCAGAGAAAGGACTGTTGGAGTTGGAATGCAGATGAAAGCACACAATTTTTCACTTGTTTATTTGGGTTTTAGTTTTATCTGATTATTCACTTACAAGAATAAACAATATAGGAATGTTTTTCATGATGATACATGTATACATGATGATAACATGTATATATGAATTGTTTGTCAGCTCCAGGAGGAAGGGAGACAAATTAGATCATATAACTTTGGAAAACTTCCGTGGAAATTTGTTGTTTAATGTAATTGGTATAAATAATAAATGATGAATATGAAGAATACAAGGAAGCATGGGAAGTTTTATGTGAACTGATTTTGATGGAAAGTGAAATCAGAAAATAATAGAGAATCAGAAAAACACACTGTTCATCTCCCATGCCTAGAATTCTCTCCCCTCTCCTCTCTGCTCCCTGCCTTCCCCTTGTCTCATTCAGGTCTTAGCTGAAGTTTTACCTTCTGGCTTCCCCTTTGAGATTGCTTCTAATCTGTTCTATATTTACCTTGTTTTTGTATAATTGTTTATTTATTCTTTCCCCCATTAGAATCTGAGCTTCTGAAGAGCTGGGGTGGTCTTTTACCTTTCTTTAAATAACCCAGCCCTTAGTTCAGTGCCTGGCACACACAGTAGGCACTTAATAAATATTCTTGTCTTGGCCAGACAATGACTATCACAATATAAAAGAAAAGAGCAAATAAAACAAAACTAAATTGAAAGCTGTATAATTATAATGACCAAGGTTGCTTTTTAAGAAGAGATGAGAAAATGCACCTCCATTCTTTTGCAGAGGTTGGGGAATTAGGTACTGTATTGCATATACTTTCAGAATTGGTTGATGTATTGGTTGGTTTATTTTTTCCCCCTATTTTTTTATTCTTTGTAACAGGGTGGCTCTCTGGAATGGGGAGGGAAGAAGACTATATTTGGAAATGAAGATGATACGAAAATGAAAGATGATTTTTTAAAACATTCTCTCCTTAGCCATAGTTGTAAGGGTTATGGTTGTTAGGTATGTTTTCCTCCATTTGTTTCTTTTGCATTGATTTTTAAAATCCTCTTTTAAGTTAAACTTTCATTTTGCATATATTACTTTATTATTGGCATATTCTCACAAGTTTACCCCTCCCTCCCCCTTTGAGTACCTGGGCACTGCATTCTCACTTTTGGAGTGTTAGGTTGAATAATTGCCTCCATATTGAGGTCTAAAACACAAACCTGAGAGATTGTATCAGCCCTTGACATTGGCTAGGGGCAAGGGAGGGTTATGGTAAAAAGATTTTTTTTAATTTAAATATTTTATTTTTTTAGAAAAATTTTCCATGGTTACATGATTCATGTTTTTATCAAGTAAAAAGATTTTAATGTTTCATTGTTCCTGTGTTTCATGATGCTTTTGCCTTGTGGATGTTTTCTGTCTTCTTATCTTATGGCTTTAGCTGTGCTTATATTTGGTACATAATTCCTTTTTCTGAAGTTGGTGAATTGAAAGACATGGAAAACAAATTATAAGCACCATCTAGTCCTCAGAATTTATCATCTGACTCCCTGCAGAAATAAGTTTGCATTTTATTTTTGTTTGAACCCTTGATTTTTGATGAGGGAACTCTTGCAAATGCAGATCAGCAATAGTTTTGTGTTTTTTTTTGTCTTAGACTGTTATCTGGGGGGGGGGGGGGGGGGGGCGGGGTTAGTGAAAGCCAATGATTTTTCCAAGTGGCATGGCCAATATATGTTGGAGGTGGAACCCCAGGTGTTTTAGAAACTGACTCTGTCCAATATCTGTCTAATCTTGTGGTTGATAAGGAAGCCAAAGTTCCCCAAATGAAAATGGCTATAAGACAAAAATACTCATTGTTGAACTATTTGTAAAATCGGTCCTTGTTCTCTATTACTTTAACATTTATGTTTCTATCTATTCTTGGTCCTAGAAGAATCTCTTTGTCATTGCCATACTAATTATCAGGCTCCACTTAAAAAAAATGATTTGAATATTAAAGATTTGAAGGACCTTTGGGAAAACTGGTAAAGCCCTTGAATATTTTTGCAACGATGACTTTCACTGTGATTGTATTGTAAAAATCAAATGTGAAGTAAATAATGGATTATCATACTGTTACATGATTTTTGTGAATAAATTATAACAAATATCAACATTTGATTCTTTGTTTCAAGAATTAGCACAATCATGCTAATTATGCTGTGAACAAAAGTGAAGATTTTTTAAAGGCTGTCTTAATGATACTGTTATACAGTTTTGTTGAATAAATTAGAACAAAAATAATACTTGATTTACTCTGTTCTAAGAATTGGCAGAGTTGCAGTTTTACATTCTATTTTATTAAATAGAAGATATGAATTTTTTTCTTTATTTTTTTCTTTTATTTTTCAGGACAAAGTCTCAGTAAAAAATTTTTATCCACTAATTTACTTTTTGTTTTTTTGTTGGGCCCTGTTCTTCACACTGTGTTACCATTCCTTGATTGGGATTTACCTAAATCTCTCAACTCCTATTGTTGACTCACATTGTCATAATTTGGAGAATTTTTCTATTTTGGTTCTGCTACTCCTATTTGTTGCTAACTTTTGAGGATTTTTACACACTTATCTCATGTCACCTCTGACCTCATTGTCTAGGGCAACGAATGGTTCTGGCAGTTAAATTCTATGTGACTGAGGTTCCCTAGTGGTAGACTATCTAGATCACAGGTTTAATATTTTTCAGACAAGGGAGATAAAGCCTAGTAAAAACTGCAACTATAAAAAATAATTTAAAAGTGGCAGCAAACATTCTCGAGTTGAAGTGTATATATAAATCAAGGAAGTCAACAAGCATTTGTATACCTGATATATACTAGGCACTGTGTTTAGGCTTTGGGGATGCAGATAAAATAAGTAACATCATTTCTACTCACAAGGAGCTTATATTCTAAGGGGCAAACAACAAGGACATGTAAATAAATACAGAATGAAAACAGGAAAGGCTTTACACAGAAAATGGTTCTTGAATTGTGTTGAAGGAAGAGAGAACTATTATGAGGGAGAGGTGAGGAAGGAGGTGTATTCTAGGTTTGGAGAGGTGGCCATTGCAAAGGCACAAAAACAGGAGATGGAACATCCTGTTTGAGGACCAGAGAGAAAGCCAGATTAACTGCATCCCACATATTACAAGGTGAATAATGTACAATGAAGCTACAAAGCTATAAAGATAGGGTGGAGCTAGGTTGTGAATAGCTTTAAAAGCTAAATAGAGGAGAGGCAGTTGAAAGCTATTGGGATTTATTGAGTAGGAGAGTGATGTGGTCAGATTGACTTTTTTTTTTTAAACCCATATCTTCCGTCTTGGAATCAATACTGTGAATTGGCTCCAAGGCAGGAGAGTGGTAAGGGGAGGCAATGGGGGTCAAGTGACTTGCCCAGGGTCACACAGCTGTGAAGTGTCTGAGGCCAGATTTGAACCTAGGACCTCCCATCTGTAGGCCTGACTCTCAATCCACTGAGCTACCCAGCTGCCCCCCCAGATTGACTATTAAGGAAAATCACTTTGTAGTAATGTGGAGATTAGAGTGAAATTGGAGAAAGATTTGAAATAGGAAACCAAGTAGGAGTACGTTGCATTAATGTAGGGGAGAGGCAATAAGAGTGAACTAAGGGAAGTATACTGGGAGAGCAGAAAGAAGGGATGTGTGGAGGTAGAAACTAAGATTTGGCAAATGATTGGTTATATGAAATATGAGACATTTGGGTATAATCCCAACTTTAAGAAGAACCTGGAAAAATGATAGTGCCTTCTAAAGAAATAGAGAAGTTTGGAAGAGGGAGGGATAGGTTTGAGAGGAAAGGTACTGGGTTCAATTTGGGGTATGTTGAGTTTGAGACTCCTCCAGGATATTTAATTTGAAATGTCCTATAGAAAATTGGTGATTTGGGATTGAAGCTCAGAGGTAAGACCGAATTTGAGTGTTTAGATCTGGGAGTCATTAGTTATAGAGATGATACTTAAACCTGTAGAAACTGATGATGTCACCAAAGGAAATATGGCAAGAAAAGGCTTAGGGCAAGAAGCTTGTTAGAATATCTAAAGTTAGAATTCATGATCTGATTTGATGAATCAGAAAAGGAAACTGAGAAGAAACAAGTAGACATGTATAGGAGGAGAATTGAGAGACTGTTTCGAAGAGAGGCCACAGAGAAGAGTATTCAAAAAGAAAGGATGGTTAATAGTGTCAAAAAAGACTGTCGAATCTGGCAATTAAGAGATCATTGGTCACTTTGCAGAAAGTTATTTCAGTCTGGGGATAAGTCAGATTAAATAATTATTATGGGCACAAAATATATAGGGGATCATGGACTATTTGATATAATTTAATTAAGTAGACTTGGGTAATATTTCAGATATATTTTATCAACTTTACCTATCTAAATTCATAAAAATACATATTTGAAAATAAATTTTTCCTAATATTTTAATTTGTTTATATAAAAAAATATAACTGAAAATACTGCATATTTTGCAGTATTATTTTCTTTTGAACATTTCTCACTTTGTAATCATTTGTGAAGAATTATAAAAGCCATGTGAATATTGATATTTGAGTCTTAGTATATATTGAATTTACCAATTGAGTATAAAATGGGTATGAGTAGGCATAATTTCACTGAAAAGAGTAAGACTTCATTGACTAAGAGAAATGCTAGCAAGCTCTAAAAAAGAAAATAATGTTTACTTTCTTTTAGGTCAGTGTTGACAGTTGCTTGTGAACAGACCGAAGTTCTCCTTTTTGACCCTGTATCTTCAAAGCACATTAAAACGCTCTCTGAAGCTCATGAGGACTGTGTAAATAATATCAGGTTAGTAAGTTATTTAGTGGGGGAAAAAACAGCATGGCCTTAAGGTGTTTGGGTTTGCAAATTATTGAAAACACATTATGTCTAATTTTTTGAATATCATTTGAGGAGTGAGATATTCCATTTACCTTTTAATATTTCAAGTAAACATATTCCCTTAGGAATGAAAACTTCTTTTAAATACGTATACATACACATACATACTCATATACCACACACACATATACACACACGTGGGGGGAAGAGAGAGTGTGTGTGTGTGTGTGTGTGTGTGTGTGTGTGTGTGTGTGTGTGTGTGTGTCTAGACCTATACAAACTTGTCTCTGGAGTCATTATGATTTGCAGTTATACTATGCTACAATATAGTGATGCCCTTTAGTGTTTTCATGTGTGTATAGTGGTTTTTGTTTTTGCCTCTATTTGAGGTAGCTCTATCCTGCTTTGATTTGGGGTTCTTTGTATTTGCTTTTAATCATTTTCTGTCTCTTTTATCAGTGACAGTGTGCCTGCTGTGACCTCATTTTATTGTCTTTTCTATGGCCTGGGAAAACAAATAACCAAGGTTCCTTCCACAGGATCTTTGACTTTTAGCACTGAAAGAGACTTTGCTAGTCATCTTGTATAATTGTTTAGTTTTATGGAAGTGAAAATTGAGCCCCTCTGAGTTGATTACTTGTCCAAAGTAAACTGCTAATCACTGAACTAGAACTCCCTACTTATAGTCTTTCTATTCTACAACATTTATTAGAATTGTGTATATGTTTAGTAAATCTGCTCCAAGTAAGCCATGATTAAAATACATGAGTTTCATTTCAGAGGCTTTAAGGGTCAAAGAGGTTGGTCAGCTGTTAGAGAAAGTTGAAGTTGTTTGAAAAGTGACATCTGGTTTCAAAAACTATCTTGTGAGAATGAATATATGAGATAAAAACTTATTGTTGTGTATGTAGAGCCATTTGCTTCTTGTGGTGGTAGGGAATAAAGGACATTTAAATTGCATTCCCTATCATAACAGTTTACTCTCATAATTCAGGTAGTTTTTGCATGATAATTTGCTGTTAAAATCATTGATTCTAATACTTTTTTAGTGCCACATTTTTTTTAATGCCCCAGACAGTTCAGCATGATAGAGACTTGTGTTTTATATTTTGAAATAAATTATAGATTTGTTAAGGCTAATATTTCTAATTATGGATTGTGGAAGGAAAAACAGTCATATTTGTCTAAAGAAATTGAAATGTTTGAAATGTAATTTGTTCTCTTTTGTATTTTTCTTTATGATTAAACTCATGCTCTGCCATGAGTATTAAAACTAACATGTTTTTTAAAGGATTCAGCTTTGCAAAGAACACAAATTGGAAGAATTAGGGAAAAAGACAAAGCATTTTGTTCTTTGTAAGTCATTGCATTTACCAATGAATAGAATGTTCATGACAGTTTAAGATGTCACTGAAGTTTTACAGTATTGTAGGATCGTATATTGTTTGTACTCTTGGTGGATATGTAGGTGGATTTTTGATGCAATAGAACTGAGCTGGGATTTCTCCAGGTACGTTTCGGAGATTAAGGAGTGTTCAAGACTTTTTTTTTCTCACGAGTCTTCAGATTTTGGTCTAGTATAGTCTCTTGAAATTAATTTACTAATGGTAGTTTACAGGGTTCCCAGTTATCTTACAATTCCATTTATTTTTGTAAGTTTGCATTGAGCTCTTTATTTCATAGATAGCTAACTTTTTTGGGAAGGTGTGGAGAAAGATTATCTGGATTATAAATTGTCTAGACACCCTTGCATTTATCCCTCTTTTCTGCTCTGAATTTTGAGGATTTTGTGGCTCATTAGCACTTTCACAGGTAAGGAAGATTTATATTGGGGTCAGTGAACATGTCTGAAAAATTCTCTTAATCAGAGATTAGTATCTTCCCCAAAATGAATTGTTGCAGATTTCTAATATATATTTTGAAGTTAGATAATGTACTTTTTCTTTAATTTCAAATTAAAATTACCAAAGTGAGAGGAGGAAGATTCCCCTGGTGTAGGTAGTATGTTTTATTGTTTTGGGAGGAAGATAGGATGGAGGAGCCCCTGTTTATGTAGGTTGAATCTGTACCACTGATGTAAACTTTGATTAAAAACATCTACCTTCAGCAACTATGTCCATGGTAATTCCCTTGCCAGTACATTTTCTATTGGCATTAAAATTTCTTTTATATGTAGCAGATATGCCAAATTTGCTTTGGGTTATGAGTTACACACAAGACTCAAGATTTCTTTTATTTCTTGCCTGTTCTATTTCCCATCCCAAACAAAAACTGAGGTTATATTCTTTTTTCCGACTATATTTCAGTTTGACTCTCCCAGTTCCACTACTTGGAACTATACTTGGTTTTGCTAAGAGATGGAATGAACTTATTTCTCTTTTTCCTTTTTTTGGGGGTAGGTTTCTGGATAATAGACTGTTTGCCACCTGCTCTGATGACACTACAATTGCTCTTTGGGATCTGAGAAAATTAAATTCAAAAGTATGTACTTTACATGGTCACACTAGCTGGGTGAAGAACATTGAATATGACACTAATACAAGACTCTTAGTTACATCAGGATTCGATGGAAATGTCATCATTTGGGACACTAACAGGTTTGTGAGGAGGGGAACAAATTACATTTACTTGTTTATAGATCTTTTGAAGAAAAGGTGACCGAATAACAAAAAAAATCCAGATCATAAGAATATAAATTGCTATTTCCTAGTCACTTCTTATATATAAAGAATTTGAGTAACACACCAAAACTTACTTAATAAATGTCTACAAAATGAGTTTGTTGGTTTAAAAAGAAATATTTTCATAATTCCCTCCTTAGAACTGAAGTCCATAATATTAATAGATTAGTTCTCTATTACTGTACAGATGATGCTTTTTATCTAAAATAGTACTTTATGAAGAATGTTTTCTCCTTTTTTCTGTCTTAGTGTTTATAAGACAATATTTTTATTTTGAATAGACAATTTTTATGTGGCCAGCGAGGTGGTGCAGTAGCCCTGGAGTTAGGAAAATTCATCTTCCTGAGTTCAGATCTGGCCTCAAACACTTACTAGCTATGTGACCCTGGGCGAGTCACTTAACCCTGTTTGCCTTGATTTCCTTATTTGTAAAAATGAGCTAGAGAAGGAAATAGCAAAGCAATTCAGTATCTTTGCCAAGAAAACCTCAAATTGGGTCACAAAGAATCTGACATGACTGAATGATTGAACAACAATAAATTTTGAACAATAAACATTGAAGTTCTCCAAGTGAAAAAAAAATTGTCATTTAAAAAAACTTTACAGATTTACAATGTGCCTTTAATGTAAAGAGAAGCAGTATCACATAATAGAGAGCTAGCTTTTGAAAAGCTAGAAAGACATGGATTCAGATATGCCTCTGACATATACCAGCCCTGTTGCCTTGGGCAAGTTACTTATCCTCTCTTCTAGGCAATTCTCTTAAGATTGTTAAGTTGCAAATAAAGTTCCAGCCTTCATTGGTAGAGGGAGTTTGATCAAGGAGTATATTAATTATATGTGAAGCCATCCCCAACCATAGTAGCCCTGTTGTGCCTCCCCCTCTTTCCTCCCCCCAATGCACAAGTAAATTTAAGGGAAAAAAGTATGCTTTCATTCTTTACTCGGAGTTTATTGTTCATTAATTTTCTCTCTGGATGTAGATACCTAGTTTTCTTTGTGAGTCTTTGAGAATTGTCTTGGATCATTGTATTGATTAGAGTAGCTAAGAGTTCTACATTTGATTGTTATTATACTATTGCTATTACCATGTATGATGTTTTCTTGGTTCTGTTTACTTCACTTTTTATTGAAGGCATTCTTAAATGTTTTGTGTCATTGACTCCTTTGTCAGTCTAATGAAGCCTCTTTTTTAAGAGCAATGTTTTTTAAATATATAGCATTACAAAGAAAAACAATTATAATGAAATAAAGATGTAATTTTTTCCTAAGTTCAGGGCTCTTCTGTCCATGGTTAAGAACCCTTTCTCTAAAGAGATATTTTTTTTTAAGTTGTTTTTCTTCATCAATGGGAATAAAAAATGTTTAGTAAACTTAGTTTATTTAAAAACCAAAGAAATAAAGTGCTCATAAAATAATTTTTTTCTTTTGTTTGACTTTCATGAGACATTAGAACAAGTACTCAAATTGTTACTGTATTTATAAAAGAATTAAAAGTGGACAATTTTGAGTATTTTAAGCATAGTACAGATTCATTATAATCTGTACCTTTTATATACCAAAATAATAATTAATGTTCATAATGATGACCCTTAAGACTATTTTCTCAATTTTCAAAGAAGCATTGTTATTTTCCTTTTAGTTTGTATACTTTATCATATGTCTATACTTAGAAAATTGGTAGTGTATGTAGTGAATCCTCCACCAAAATCTTACTCTATTGCCTTAACAAGACAAGGAGGGGACACTGAACTCTCAAGGTCTATACCAATAGAGTGTATGTTTGCAATGTTTTGGATACAAGTCAGTAACAATTTTTTTTTGTCCCATCTGATATAGAGGGCCACTTAACCAAGAAACCAGATAACAAATTACTTTTGGACACAGTAATTCATGAAACTGACTACTACTATGGTAGTAGTCATGGATTAGAAGGATGTGTATGTATGTATACACACATACTCACTGTGCTTTCAGTTATTCTGGACAAATGGAAATTTAGTATAATTAGGTTAGTGGATATCTATATCTATTTCTTTGAACCCTTACCCTTCTACCTTAGAATCAATACTATATATTGGTTCCAAGGTAGAAGAGTGGTGAGGACTAGGCAATTAGGGTTAAGTGACTTGCCCAGGGTCACACAGCTAGGAAGTGTCTGAGGCCAGATTTGAACCTAGGACTTCCCATCTCTAGGCCTGGCTCTCAATCCACTGAGCCACCTAGCTGCCCTCTATCTATGACTATTTTTAACCAAAAGTTAACAGTGTTTTAAAAGCAAAACTTAGGAATGATTTGGGTAAATAACTATTAAATGATAACTACTTATGATCTGTAGGTGCACAGAAGATGGATGCCCACACAAGAAATTCTTTCATACACGTTTTCTAATGCGGATGAGGTTAACACCAGACTGTTCGAAAATGCTGATTTCAACCTCTTCTGGTTATCTCCTGATTTTACATGATCTTGACTTAACAAAATCTCTAGAGGTTGGAAGCTATCCAATTTTGAGGGCAAGAAGAACTACATCAAGTTCAGGTAAGGCTTGCTTCTTTTAGTAAAAGGTTTCTTAAAATTCAAAAGACTATTCTAAAATTGTTAATGGGAAAAAGAGGAAAAAATTAAGAGATCTTAGGAAGCAGTTCAATTCAGAAGATTCTGAATGAATATCACTGGATGAAGAATTTTCAGAACATGTTATTTCTGTATCATTGACATATAGTGTCTTTCATATATTTGGGTATTCATTAGTCTATGATGCATCACAAACAATTTTTGTAGGAGAGAATGCTAAATACAGATACTTTTCATTGCATTTCTTAACTTGATAGTTCCATTAATAATGAACATTACAAAGATTCACCACTATAATTATGATTAATGTTCATAATTAAAGCTCTAAGGTAATGAAAGTCTCTAAAATACCTTTTATGAATCATCAAAGGAAGATTTGATGTGTGTTCATTATAGTTTTGTGTGTATTTTATTCCACATGTAGTCTTTAACTTATAAACAATAATGAATAGCACAGATATTAGTGACCAACTGCTTGTCAGTTAGTCAACATACGTTTATTAAGCATTATCATCAAGCACTGTGCCAAGCTCTGGGGATACAAAGGAAGTCAAATACATATTTCCTGCCCTCAAGAAGGTCACACTCATTATAATATAACTCAGATGTATGCTAGTACTTAAATGCCTGTGGGGTCCTTCTCTTCTCTTAGCACATGACCTCTGGGGAACTCTAGACCAGTTAGTACTCTGTAATCCAGCTATACTTCAAAATACCCATGAATTCATTAATTTTGGGTATTTCTCCTACATATGTAGTTCATAGTCTTTGCACACCTTCATAAGTTACAGTGGCCAAATAATTCATCATACATTCATAAGTTACAGTGGCCAAATAGTTCATCATACAGGGGCAAATTTTTCATACATTCCAAACTTTAACTGTTTCTCAGATGATATTTGGAGCCTTTCTCATGAGGGAGTGTACCTACTAGAGCTAATGTAACTTTCAAGAACCCTGAAATATTCTTATGCTATGAAGAGGCAACTTATTAGGACTTGAATGGAGAATAGTTGAATTATTTAATGGGTTCAAATAGGCTTTTGTGGGAACTTGTCATTTATTTCTTTGGGGAAAAATGTTCTAAATTCCTACAAACTGAAATAAATTAATTTTTAGAACACAGCATCTTTAGAAGTTGAGAGTCTTATTCTAATTCTTTGAGATCGTTAATGTGTATAGGTTCTGAATGGCAACTCCATTAAACCAACTGGCTTATTAAGGAAAATACTCCTTTTGTTGGTGATGTCAGATGATGTGAGTTCATGACACTTTTACTTTCATAATCTTATCAATATTCTCTTCTATGTAGATTGTAGCCCATCTCTATATGTTCTTCCTATATGATTTTTTTCCATATCCTCCTACAGATCTTCCACAAAGAATTTACTCAGCAAGCTGCCTCCCCCTATATCTTTGAACAGTTCAGGAGTACCACTGCAACTCTTAGGCTTTTCTCTCTGTTTATTAACCTTGTTTTCCATATCTGAAAGGCCCCACCTTCATTTCCAATAATTCACTTTCTCAGTAATAGCCCTTTATTCCACTTCTTAGTTTTTTAAAACCCTTACTATCTCTCTTAAAATCTATACTAAGTATCAGTTCCAAGGCAGAAAAGTGGTAAGGGATAGGCAATTTCAGTTAAGTGACTTGCCCAGAATCACACAGCTGGGCCACATTTGAACCCAAGACCTTCTACTCTATCCACTGAGCCACCCAGCTCATCATATTTCTGATGTTTATATTTAGAAATTTAGCCATTGTCAGTTAATTGCTACCTCAAGAACCAAAAGAGCCTTAGCAAACTCACTTGACTTACTTGTAGTAAGGAGAGAAATAACTGTGAAAAACAATATTGGATTTCAGAATAACCTTGTCCAAAATCTTATGAAGAAGGTTGATTGTTTCACGAAGTAGAGAAAATAGAGGATAAACTCAGTTTAACTTTAAATCAATTTTTTTCATTAAAAATCTAAAAAACATTTTTTCCTTCTTGCCTTTTTTTTCCTTTCCCATCAGAAAAACAAATCCCTTGTAAAAAATATGCAAAGTTAGACAAAGTAAACATGCACATTGATATGAGTTCCTTGAGACTTTCTTTTTCTGTTTGTATCTCCAAATATTAGAATAGTTGTTTGTACATAGTAAATACTTAATAAATGCTTTATTCATTCATTCTATGTCTTAAGTCCATCTCTAATCAGGACATGGGTATTGGTTGTCTCAAATTATGGTTAGTCATTGCAGCAATCAAGTTGATGAAAACAGTTTAAAGAAAGTATAACTATGTAGAATCATTCCCTAGTGCATCCAAGGAAGAAAATGAGATAACTACAAACAGAATTAAAATGTGAAAAGATTTTCAAAAGCTATTTCTTCAGGAAAGATAGTGGAAGCACTATACTTACATCTTAATATCATAGTCTCTGAGATACTAAGTCCCTGAGAAACTTAAATGGTACTAAAGAGTGCAAAGATGGGGAAAAGCAGCTAGATTAGGCCAAGAATATATAGAGGAGTTCCATGGTGGAGATGATACAGTTTTAAGGGCAGTAAGGGAATGAATACATAAATTATCTGAATGAGGAAAAGATAGAGGTCAAAATAAAAATTCTTAGATCATGTTAATTCTGAAAAAAAATGACCAAGGAAACAAAACCAAGGGCAGATATTAGAAGAAAATTCAGTGTTTCTCAAGACATAGTCAACAATGGACATTAACTACATGAACTGATGTGGAGTGAAATAGGCAGAACCAGGAGAACATTGTACACAGTAACAGCAATATTGTTGAATGATCAGCCTGTGATAGACTTAGCTACACTCAGCAATACAATGATCCAAGACAATTTTGAGGGACTTATGACAAGAATGCTATCCACCTCCAAAGAAAGAACTGTTGAAGTCATAATGCAGATCAAAATGTGTAGTTCTTCACTTAAGTTTATTTGGGCTTTTGTGTTGGAGTTTTGGTTTTATTTGATTATTCTCTTACAAAAATGAACACTATAGAAATAAAAATGTAAAAATTTTAAAATGAAGTGAGCTGAAAAAAGGCTGAGCCCTCTTAAAAAAGGTGTTGGAAGGAGTTCATTGCTTTGCTGTCTGAGCAGAAGGGGGAGGCAAACTGAGGCTGCTGAGGAAGTGTTTAGTATCAAAGCTGAATCAGTTTCAAAGATGATGAGATTTCAAGTAATGAGCTTATTCTGAGTCCTGATGTTCTAGGAGTTGAAATCAAAGTGGTTTAAAAAAAAAAATGGAGAAACTTAAGGCAGAAAGACCAGCCAGTAGAAAGTCATAATAATTTGGGTGTGAGGTCATGAGGGTCTAGACTGGCTTAGTAGCAAGTGTCAGAGGAGAGATGGGGCATATACAAGAGATAGTGTGAAAAATAGAAGTGACAAAACTTGGTAACGGATGTGGTGACAGAGTGAAGAGGCAAGGATGAACATTGTGAAACTGAGAGAGAATAATAGTACCCTGCCCAGTAACAGAAAGAAGGGAGAACTTGAAGAGAAAGATGATGAAGTCTATGGCATATTCACTTTGAAGAGGCAAAGATATGGGTGGAGATTTGGATCTGAGGATCATCAGCATATAAGAGATAATTGAATCCCTAAAAAATGATAAGTTCACCAAATGAAAAACAGAGAGGGAGGAAAGAGGATCCAGGACAAAGAATTGAGTGGGGAACATTTACTGTTAGTGGGAGGGACTTGGACAAAGAATCCCACAGGAAAGACCAAGTCAATAGACTGTCAGTTACTGAGATTTCAACATGGATTTTGATTGACATACTATTGAGCTTATTTAATTTATGTGAGTGTATGTATACAAACACGCACATCTGTGTCTGGGACAGAAACAATAGATGAATAATGTGTTACTTCCAGAATTGAAAAGAAGAGGATGGATGACTTTCAGGAAATTGTAAAACTACCCTTGGAAAGCAAAGATCCATTTTTTTCAATGTAGATCTTCAATGGTATGGCTATATAGTAATGTGGAGTAGTGGGTAGAGAGCTGGTTTTGGATCCAGAAAGACTTTAAACTCTATCTCTTACACGTATGTGCTAGTTATGTGACCCCAGACAAGTCACTTAAACTCTCAAATTCTCCAAGCACCTTTTTAAGACTTAAGGTACAAAGAAAGGTGCAAGCCTATCTTAGTAAATGGCTTTCCTCATTTGGGAGTTCACTATACCAAAGAAATAATAGCCCTAATCCTTTTAAATGCCTGTGAAATGTATTGCCAAAGAACTGTGAAGAGAAGTATCACACAAAGGGCACTGGAGAAGGCCCATATAGTAGGTATGAGGAATTCTGAAGAATAAGAGTAATGCAGATCATCAAGGAATTGTGTGACCAGAAGAGAAATCAGTTAACCATATGACAGGATAACCAGAATGCTCCCTCCACTTGCATATTAATGTACTACTTAAGTGGACTAGTTTTGTAGCTTTATGTCAAAATCTGAAGCCATTTTCCCCTATTTGAATTGTTAGACCAATTTTTTTTGAGAATCAGAATTTAGGAAGCCTGTTAATAAATTCAGATTGTAATAAGATTTTTATTGATGAGAAAGTAGTTACTGATATTTTCCTAATTACCTTTCAAAGAAATTAAGTGATTTCCCGCCCCACCCCCCAGTTATCCCAGTATCTTTTTGCTCCTTGAGATATATTTTAAAATGATCTCTCACTGCTTTCAAGATCTTGTGGATTTTGGACTTCCTTATTATACCATGGTTCTTCTAGTCACTCTTCTCAATTTCATTTTCTCAATAAATTTATTCCACTGTTGCTGTTAATGAAGATAAATCATTATAGAAACTGACATTGGTGCCTTAATGTGTTTTTCCTCTTGCCATTTTCATCTGTAGATGATCTTTGATAATATAGCATCACTGATTTTCACCTCAAATTTCTTGTAGATTTTTTTACTCTCAATTCATTTTTCTATGCTTGTAAAAATAACTTATAGTGTTCATAGCCTTTCATCCTAATTATGCTAATAAAGGTATCTCTTCCACATCATGACTTTTCCCCATTGCAGTTTTGATATATTGTGGATTGGCATAAGAAATTAAATGAGATTTTTTTTGGGAGTTTTACAGAAGTGAAAAATGACACGTTTGAAGGCCAGCAGATGACAGAAAATTTTTAGAAACTCAGAAATGCACAAAATATTTGTATCCTACTGTATAAAATCAACATTTTATCTTAATACTCTAAATGTAGTGATATTTTAACATTGACCTATATATAGCCTAAGACCAAATACTTAACTCAAATTTTACAATAAGGTATTCTTGTAAGCATGCTATTAAAAAAAAAGAGTAAAAATTCAGACTTCTTTTCTGGTACAAAGGGAGGGAGGGCCAAAAAATTTTATACTAATTTTCCAGATCTTGGGGGTGCTGTGCCCGTACACCCCCAATATGGATTACCTGTACTAAAAAAGTTGTTTATAATGATCATACTTTTTAGATTGCTGTTACACACACTCTCTCACTTGTATATGAATGCCAGAATTATTTAGAATCAGGTGTAGGTTAGAGAGCTAATGATTTGAAAGACTTGACGTGTTTTGATTTACAGTTAGAAAGACAGTTTATATAAGGGCATTTAGAGTGGATCACATGATTGAAAAACTATGAGTGGGCCTTAAGAATTTTTTTTACAATTGCTGATTGATTCAAGCATACTAACATGACACTTGGTTGTAAAAACTAGTGAGTATGCTAACTTCTGTGTGATAGTTAAGTTTTTTTTTAATTGTAAAAAACTGGGAAGTCCCAGTGCTTTGGTTCTGTGTGATTTCCAAAATTATAATCCCAGTGCTGTGACTCTGTATAGTTTCCTAGATTACAATCTGCTTGCCTAGATTAGAGACCTGTTATTATAACATATATATATATATGTATATATATATATAAATTTTTAAAAACCCTTACCTTACATCTTAGAATCAATATTGTGTATGGATTTCAAGGCAGAAGAGTAATAAGGACTAGGTAATGGGGGTTAAGTGACTTGTCCAGGGTCACACAGCTAAGAAGTGTTTTGAGGCCAGATTTGAACCTAGGACCTCCTGTCTCTAGGCTTGGCTCTCAGTCCACTGAGCCACCCAGCTGTCCCCAGGATTTTTTTTTTTTTTTTGGCTAAAAATCTCAGGCATGGGGTCCGGCAGGACCATATTGCTTATATCAGAGTTAAGGATTATAAGAATGGGTCTAATAGTAAGTGATAGGCCAGGAAATAAGAATGGTAAGGATTAATGCAGGTTGATTGACAGGCTGAAAAGTGCGAGAGATGGAGAATGGGGCTTTTACTTTGTTTTTTTTTTTTGCCAGGGACTGTGATTTGTTCAGGTGAATATTGGAAACTGGCTTCCAGTGAGGAAACTCCTACTAGTGCATATCTCCAACTGCTCTGCAAAATAGTCTTAGAGCTGTCAGAGAGGAGGTGGCTTGCCTAGGTATCAGCCATTATAGATCAGAGGCCAGATCTTTTTGCCTGAGAGACCAGCTTTGTTCACTGTGTCTTGGTGTTTCATAATATGCTCTGTGTATTTTTTGGGGAAATTTTTTATAGAATCCCAGGGATGGAAGAGACCTCAGAGGGTATCCTGCAAAATAAATCTTCTCTAACAGCAATTTATAGACATTTATTAAGCACTTAACTATGTGCCAGGTACTAGTGAGGTGCTATGTACAAAGACAAAAACTGATCAGTTCCCGCCCTCAAAGAGTCAGCAGGCACATGCATATATCTGTCTGTGTGTGTATAATTATATTTTATTATTGTATATTATATATCTATTTCATTAACTATATAAATATATTTAATTATTATATATGCATAGTCTCATATACATATGTTCACACACATATATAATGTATATATAAAATAAACACCCATACATGTGCACAAACGTAGAGGGAAATGGCAAACCACTCCAGTATTTTTGCCAAGAAAACCTCAAATGGGGTCATGAAGAATGGGACAGAACTGAAACAACTGAACAACAGTGATAAAGATAACCATTAAGTCCCATGAAGTAACTTTAACCTTTCCAAGTTTCTGGTTCGTTATTTGTAAGATAAAGGTAATAAATACCTTAAGAACCTAACTCATTGGGTTGTTGTGAAGTTCAAATGAAGTGATGTACACACATATATAACATTTCTATAATACATACATAGTTACTTAGAGCAGAACTGTGATTTTATTGATGCAAAGAGCCCTTGCTGAGAAATTTCTACTGAAGAATGCAGGATAGAGCCTTAGAGTATTTTAGCAGTAGCATATGGATGATTGTTTAGCAAAGGAAAATAAAAAAAAAAAAGAAAAAGCAGATAGGTAGGAAGAGAACTGAGAGAGAGCAGTGCTGCAAAAGATGAGAGAAGAGAATGTATCTAGGAGGGAGGAGTATTCAACACTGTCAGTTGCTGTAAAGAGGTTCAGGATGACTGAAAAAAAGACCAATGGATTTCACAGGTTAAGGTCATTAGTAACTTTGGAGAGAGCAATTTCAGTTGAATATTGAGGTTGAAAACCACTGTGATAGTAGCTGGAGTGCTGACCTTAAAGTGAAGAAAATCTGGATTCACCAAAGAGAGATAATAAGGAAAAAGACTTGTATAAAAATATTTATAGCTGTGCTCTTTGTGGTGGCAAAATATTGGAAAATGAAGGGATGTCTCTCTATTGGGGAATGGCTGAACAAATTGTGATATCTGTTGGTGATGGAATACTATTGTGCTCAAAGGAATAATGAACTGGAGGAATTCCATGTGAACTGGAAAGACCTCCAGGAATTGATACAGAGGGAAAAAGGAGCAGTACCAGGAGAATATTGTACACAGAGACAGGATATACTATGGCACAATCGAATGTAATGGACTTTTCTACCAGTAGCAATGCAATGATCCAGAGGATAATCCAGAGGAATTTAGGAGAAAGAACCCTATCTACATCCAGAGAAAGAACTGTGGGAACAGAAACACAGAAGAAAAACATATGATTGATCACATGGTTCGATGGGGATATGATTGGGGTTTTGATGTTAAAAGATCACTCTACTGCAAATATGAATAACATGAAAATAGGTTTTAAACAAAATGATACATGTAAAACATAGTGGAATTGCTTGTCAGCTTTGGGAGGGGGGATGTAAAGAGGGGTGGAAAAATCATGAATCATAGAACCATGGAAAAATATTCTAAATAAAATTTCTCATTAAATAAATAATCAAATAAATTAAATAAATAATGAATGAATAAAATTTTTATTAAATTTATTCATTTAATTAAATTTATTATTAAGTAAAAAAAAGAAAATTTGGCTTCAGGTTCCTTACTTAGCAGTAAATTGAGTATACTGAACTAGAGGACCTCTTAAATCCTTTTCTGCTCTAAATCTATGATACTATCAAATCCTTTACAGTGTTTTAAAAATGGTACAGTGTTTATAGTTTTAGTATAATTAAAAATTTTTTAATATGCTTTTGAAGTCAGATTTCATTGAATTGGTCCCAACAAGGAAATTCAGGTAATGGGATCTATTCCTTTTCTAACATTAGAAAATAGTATACATAATACAACAAATATTTCACTGAAATATTTTAATTTCATTTCATTGATATGAGTGTTGCTGTGATAGAAAATGTTCTGGAATTGGAATGAAGGAGACCTGAGTTCAAATTCTCTGTCTGATACTACCATTATTGCTATGAACAAGTCACTAGTAGTTTCTGGTTCATTTATAAAATAGAGGTCATAATACCTTAACTACCAAACTTACAGGATTGTTGTGATGTTCAAATGAAACAATGTATAAGAAGTACTTAAGTTGACATTATTAAGATCACAGATTTAAATTATTCAAACTAGAAACAAGTGATACTGTTCTAAAGTTTGTTTTTTCTCCTTCATTTTTCTTCACTTAAATCTTTGAGTTAAAAGAAGCAAAAGAATGCCAATGTTTGCTGTATTTTTTAATGTTAGTTGCAATATGACTTGTATATTTATGATGTACTTTGGATGACTTTTAAAAAAACCCTTACTTTGTCTTAGAATCAATATTATATTTTGGTTCTAAGACAGAAGAGAGATGAGGCAATGGGGATTAAGTGACTTGCCCAGGGTCACACAGCTTAGGACATGTCTGAGGCCAGATTTGAATCCAGGAGCTTTTGGGTGGCTTTTTAAAAATTTTTTGAGGTACACAAAATTAAATAGACATCATTATCAATTTATTAGTTTTATGTTGGTGTTCTTTTGCATTTTCAAGATATGGCTACTTCTCCAAGTTCATCTGCTCCTAGACCTTCTGGTTCACCTTGTCATCAAAGTGATTCTAGTTCACTATCTGAGAAAAATGTGTCACGTTCCTCTCAACGAGAAGGTATGTAAAATAGAAAGATTTTATTATCTTGGAATAACTGATTCCATTAAATGAATTAAGAGCTTTCTCTTTAGTTTTAATCCCTAAAAATAAAAAATACTTGTATCTTCAGTAAAATTTTTTAAAATTCTTTAGTCTTGTTAGGGTTTTCTTGTTTGATTAGGAAGAGACTGCGTTAGCTAGTCTGGAAAAAGAATGTTGGCCTAGAAGCCAAGAGACTGGTTTTATTCCTGGTTTTGCCACTAATTCTCAACTGGTTAGTAACAAGATGGTTAACTAGCTGGGCATATCATCAGATCTCTTTGAGACCATTTCCTTATCTGTAAAAATCTAGCTTGTGTTATGTTGTCAAAAATTTTCTTTGTCTTACAAAATTATGAGAATAAAATGAAATATATAATCTAAACACCTTTCTTTTTGACTGCTCCTGAAAATGAACAAACAGTACCTTTACTGTGCCATTTCTCCCATTTGAAATCATCTCTGTATAATTTAGGTCTATCTAGCTTTAAATTTTCTCTCATCTAAAACTTACCTAGCCACCTCAGACCACAGAAATGTCATTTTCTGAGCTTCCTCAGCACTTTGAACCGACCTCATAGGTTTGTTGTGAGGCTCAGATGAGGTTATAGGACTTTATAGACTTAAACAGTTTCATAAATAGTGGTTATCAATTATGTATTTATCATTAACAGCTTTTTTTGGTATCAACTTAAAAATTAAATATTTTATTTAAAAAAACTGCATCAATAAAATAATTATACTTGTTTTTCTTCCTCCAGATTCCCATTGGAATTCTTTGTCTATTCCTTTGCCTTTACTTTTTTCCATATGTTTGTGGTCTTTCTTCTTCTTGTTTCTGCTTTTTTTTAATGCTGTGTTCTCAAAAAAGGCTTTCTAGATTTATTTTCATTCTTCTTATTTGTTCAGCTAATTGTTTTTATAACATTTCATTACACTACTGTACAAATTTCCTGTTGTTGGATACTTAAGTTGATTTCAGATATTTAGATTTACACATAATATTGCTATGAAAATCTTTGAATGGACAACTTTTACAATTTTTAGCAACACTAATAACCTTATTTTCATTTGATAAAATTCAGTTCATTAAGATTAAAAACAACAAAGGGAATAATTATAAATTAATTTTTAATCATCACTGTCAAAGAGCCAGTGCTTTGGAGAAATAATTGTATCCCAAACAGGTAAACAAAACAAGGGTACTCACTTTCACCACTTTTATTTGATTGTAGTATTGGAAAGTCTAGCAATTCGCCTGAAAGATAGGAAAAAGATATGAGTGATTAACATTGAAAACGAAGACAAAATATCACCAGAAATCTAACCACTGGAACCTAAAAATGAGACAATAAATTTGATCAGAAAATTTGAAAGATGGAAGAATAATCACAAAAAAAAATTATATGCTTATTAGTGATAAGGATTAAATTATAGGTAATTCTTAGGAGAATATACAAGCTCTAATTAAGAAAAGAATCGTAGCACTATAATGGTCTAAATTAAGTAGGACCAAAACAACTGGAGTGAAAATATATGTTGATAGATGGATTGGACTAATATAGTAAAAATGGTAATACTTCTAAATTAATTTATCTATTTAATGCAATGCCAGTCAGAATGTCAAGGAGTTTCTTTAAGGAATAAACAATGATAATGAAATTATATGGAAAAAGTCAAGAATATTAAAAAGCACACTGTAAAGTAAAGCTAATGGGGGTGGAGATTCTTAGATGGAATTCCAATTAGATGAGAGAATGAAAAAAAACACTAAACCGGAAAACCTAAAAAATGGAACGAAATATTTATCTGCATCATGGCAGGGGAATGAATTATTTTTAGTTCTAAAACTGAGGAGAATTATTGCTCCTTACTTTTCATGTTTAGCTATTGTATGTTCTTTAAGTTGAGCCTGGTTTTTTTTTAAAGCTCTTACCTTTGCCTTAAAATCAGTATTATGTATTAGTTCCAAGGCAGAATGGTAAGGACAGAGGCAGTGGGGGGTTAAGTGACTTGTCCAGAGTCACACAGCTAGGAAGTAGTTTTTGAGGCCAGATTTGAAACTAGGACCTCCTGTCTCTAGGCCTGGCTCTCAATCCACTGAGCCACCCGGCTGCCCCCTAGTTGAGCCTGTTGAGAACAGAACATGTAGAGGTTTATAAGAGCAATTGAACAGCCACAAACATCTCTTTTGAATTCTAGGATTATCAGATGTATTCATTGAATAGTCTTGTATTTACCATTCCTAAAATTATTGTTGCTTTAGGTGTGTCACCTCGTAATAGTCTTGAAGTTTTAACTCCAGAAGTTCCTGGTGAGAGGGACCGTGGTAATTGTATTACATCACTGCAGCTACATCCTAAAGGTTGGGCAACCCTTCTTCGGTGTTCTAGTAACACAGATGATCAGGAGGTAAGAAAACAAAGGCTTTGAATCTTTTGAAGGTTCCTTGCAACACATTAGCTTTGAGAAACTGTGTTAATTGGATTAATTTGAAAGTAGATCCTGTACTGTGCTTATTTTCAGTGATTGCTTTAGGTCTATTTATTTAATATCAGATGGCAAATTTCCCATATGTCAGAGATTATGTACAAGGCTGGCCACAGTGCTTCAGTTCAACACAGACTTACTGACTATAAGCCATCGTTAGGTGATATAGAGAGCATAGCATAAAATAAAATCCTTTTCCTTAAGGAACTATTTGTCAATAATCCTACTGGTTTCTCCTTATTCTTTCTCACTATCCTGGGCTCCCCTAATTCTAACCCCTTTCATTATATATTCCATTTGGGTAAGGGCTACTACAATCAGAAAGTTTTTAAAATACCAATCTTTGACTTTTTTTGATGTGCCAACTTTTTACAGACCATTTTAGACCATTTCACCACCATTTTTGCTTAGTGACTGAAAATAGTTTTTTGGTTAGGTAAAAGGTCATCCAATGGCTCCTTCCACTTTATGGTTAGAAATGTTTCAGTATAGTTGACTATATAATGTGAAATTTTTGTAAAAGGTATTAGATTTTTCCATTAATTTTTTTTAAAGTTCTACATTATGGACGTTTGGAGGTGTTGTGGTAAAAGATGAAATAAATGACGGAGGAAACAAAAGTTCAAGTTTACCAGCAAATTAGTTTATTAAGTAGTGCATACCAGTTGCCTAACAAATCAGAACCAGACCTCCTCAGTTTAGGGCAGTACTCTCAGTACAGCAGGAGACATTTTTTAAAATTTTAAAACAACTAAGACCAATTAATTAAAAGAAAACAAACAATACAAAATTAGTTGATTTAGTTTCTAATTGGAGAAAAAGATTAGAGACTTCAAATTTGGATGGGGATTACTAAATAAGTGCACCTCCTCTCATGAGTTTGTAATTCAGTAAAAGGAACATGGAAACAGTAGCTGATTGACCAGTATGGGGCCATTTTTCAGATAAGAGATATGAGTTGCTTGAAATGTACAGTTGTGAGAAAACTCCTTGCATTAATCTTTGGATCTGACTAGGTTCCTGGTCAACATAATCTAGGTCCTTACTTAAAGGTCTCTAAGTAGCTAGTCCAGCTTGCTAGCCACTGTGTAAATGGAATTAACTCTAGCTCATTCATAGTCAAAACTCTACTTACCCTAGGCATCTAGATTATATCATCCCCACCTCCCTCTTTGGGGAGGGAAGATAAATTAATCACACGTGACAATAAGTATCGAATCAAGAACAAGGGACTGCCCTTTGGGCAGTCCAAATCATTGTAGAGGCTGCCATTGGTCCACTTGAATTAGAGGTGGGCCCACAGGAAATGATGAGAGACACTATCTCTTTAAATATGTGGGTTACTCCCTGGTGAGGGAGTTCCAGCTTTGGACTTGGTGCTGAAGGTGCTTGGCTGAGACCTCAGACTGCTTCTACTCTGAATTGTCACGTGGGTAAGTTAGGCTGACTTCCTTGGCCTACCTTGGCGGTTCCAAACTCTGCCTTAAGTAGGCTTATAGCCTCTCTGATTTCTAAGGTCTTGTGGCTTGTAGCCTAGTTTAATTAGCCTTTTAACCCTCTCTTTCCGTCCAGGCCTCTCCAGGCCTGGACTAGCCTCTCTCTCTCTGTTTCCCTATCTTTTACCTTCCTAATTGTAAGTAAACTACCTTAATCCCGATCCTGACTTGGGTCTATTTTAATTAGGGAATCAGTCTGAATTGTTGATTCCTGGTGACCACATTTTAACTATATATCTATAAATACTTAAAATCTCCCTCTTACACCACGCAGATTCAAACAGTGCAATAAAGGGTTTTTTTTTCCCCTCATAATACCCACAATTGAATAAAGTTTTCTTGTAAGACCCATAATTAAAAAGGGAATGGAATCAGTGTGATTCACTCAATTCCATCAATTAATCACTTGCTATTCCCCTCAGAAGGCTTGGGTGGCCACTGTTTTCAGCTTTAAAGTGGTGCACATAATAGAAAGTATCAGAGCAGAAGACTAGGAAAAAAAGACTTCAAAGCAGAGAGGGCAAATCACACCAGCCACTCCTTTAGATGAAGGCAAAATAGGGGATCTGAGGCACACATTGGGAAATTATCATCATGAATATCAGTTTTCTACAGTGATTTTGTGAATTCCATTGGTTAAGAATTTTTCATTTATTTTATAGGATTTAGAGCCAAAAGAGTCTTAGAGATCATCTTGTCCTGAGAGTTGGAGCCAGGCCCTTTGACTACACAAATCCTATGCTCTTTCCACTACATCATGATGCTGAATTTGTTGAATGAGTTGTTTATATTAAGAACATTTGTCACTAATTTTTTTTCTTTTTTCTTTTTCTTAGTGGACCTGTGTCTATGAATTTCAAGAAGGGGCTCCAGTACGACCTGTCTCACCTCGTTGTTCTCTAAGATTGACTCATTATATTGAGGAAGCTAATGTAGGCAGGGGGTACATCAAAGAACTTTGTTTCAGCCCTGATGGTCGAATGATTTCTTCCCCACATGGCTATGGGATCCGCTTGTTGGGATTTGACACCCAGTGCAATGAACTTGTTGACTGCTTACCCCAAGAAGCTAGTCCCTTGCAGGAGATTCGTTCTCTCTACTCTCACAATGATGTGGTTCTGACAACCAAGTTCTCTCCCACACATTGTCAGATTGCCTCAGGGTGCCTTAGTGGACGTGTTTCTTTGTATCAGCCAAAGTTTTAGGCACAACTGACATCAAAAAAGGAACTCTTCTGGTGTTCAACTTTTCGATTACTTCAGTTTAGGTGAAGTATTTCTTTATAGATCTTGTGTGTGTGGTTCAAGATCCTTTTTCCTAGGGGTCCATGAACATCCCAACAATGACATAGGAGTACTCAGTCCAGCACTGGATGTTTGATACTGCAGTTCTAAGTCAGACTCTATGCATTGTCTTTCCTTTTCAGCATTCCTCTGCTCCTGCTGATCCTGTGCCATTGTTTCTCTGGTTGTGTTGCACAGTAGCTCTTGTCAGGGTTTTTCTTTGGGTGTGACTCTGTAGACTTTGGGCAGGATTTTTGGTTGGGGTAGAAGGAAACTGGTCCTAGTACTAAATAAAACCTAGAAGTTTGATGTTGGCATATTGGTTGTTACAAGTGAAAATTTATCTTGTCCCTTTGTTTGACCCTTTAAAAATGCCATTTATTTCACTACAGAGACCAGATAATGAACTTGTTCTCATATGTATTAGTATAGGTTTTACCACAATGATCTTTGAAGTTTATTAAAACTGCTATACTAGTTTTCACAACATGAGGGATTTTGTTTATTGTAAAATACTAGAAAAATGTTGCCATGTCTTTGTAATTTGTTTCCTTTGTGTGAAGTTAAATTGCTAGTTTCCTTACTGTGTATACTTTGTTTTTATTGACAGCTCTGAGAAGTAAAAAAAGGGACTTTTCTTTTTCCTGTGGTGCAAAAAAAGGTTCTGCTGGCTTAGCAGAATGCATTTGTTGAGTGATGGGAGAAGCATCATTTAGACACTTTTGTCATCTTCTTTGCTGCAATCTATATAGTGTAGTACAAACTGTTATACTACCTGGGGCAAATCAGTGAGTAAAGATGCCCTCTCTTACTCTGCTTTCTTCCCTTATTCCCGTTGGGAAAAATTGTGTGTAAGAATACCGAGTTCTTTGAGGACTCTTAATTTGTTTCATTGGTGTTATATTTGTTAGTTGAGAACTCCAGCACTATTTCTAAGCTAATAGCCTAGTTATGACATTATTGATATTGTGACTGTATTTAATGAAATTTAACATAAGAGCACATACTGGATAGATTTCATATATAAACCAGGGCTGGAAATATTTTTTTTTAATTTTATCATGGGCCTGAAAATCATTGGCCTACAAGCAATCAAGGGCCATATTCAAGAAATGACAATTATTTACAGGTTGCCATGCCAATGCAACATCCTCCCACCAACTCTTATTGCTAAGTAACTATCATTGGTACTTGCATGTATTAAAATATTACTTTTGTAGATCTATATTTGTAGGATACTTGTGAAGAGTTAGATTGTAAATTAGGCAGTAGCTCAGGCCTAGATCTTGGACCAGAGATCACATATCCCAGCGTAGGCAGTAAACTTCAGAACTACAAAAATATCGATATAATTATTCCAAATGAAGCAAGTTTCAAAACCTATTGAGCCAATCTGATTCTAAGAATTTCATTCATAAGGAGAAAAGGGTATTTTGTATCTTAGTATTTCAGTAATCAACATATGTGACATTTCTTAATAAGCCCTCATAACCAATCATTCATATGTACAGATATGCCTCATTTTAGCCAATAGATACATTCCTCATATGTTGGGGAAATTTCTGTCCATTCAAATCATTTTCTCACTGATTTGTATTATACAATTGGGAGATGCTTTTCTGTAGAAAAATGTTGCCACAAGACATAATAAAAACCACCCTTGTGCATGCAGAGAACTTCTTTATGTAATATATTTAGAGAAAAACAATTTTCTGAGGTAAAGGCCCTCAAACAATGCTACTAGCCAAAATGAAGCCACAAAATACAAAATTATTACATGGAAATTTCAAATGCCATATCACAAATTGTATTCTTTTAGGGACAAATTCAGTAAGGGAAAGCTGTCAATTTACATTCCTTGGCCCTTTACAATTCAGTCATTGACTCCCGTGGTAAAGGTAATTGTTGGCTATTAAGAACTGAAGGTTTTTGAGACTTGAAAGGTTTTTTTGTTTTGTTGTTGTTTTAGCATGGATGGATAGTGGCTGTTAATGACTGTCAAACTATTTAGTATTCTTGGAAGTTTGGTATGGAAAATACTGGTATAACTTTCTGCAAAATGGGCTATTAATAGGTATCTATTAAAGGTTCTTCTCTTATGTTTTATTTCCTTGAGTGTGAATTCCACATGTAGTAAATTAAATTTTCTTCAATTGGAACACAATTATAATAGCCCCTTCCTAACAGAAATGCCTCAAGGAATAAGTAGATGTTATATAATGAAATGGAGTGGAGAAAAGCCCCAAATGAAAAAATTTAAATTTAAGAACTGCCTAGACTCTGTAGATTCTAAATTTTGTTCTTAATAATGTTCTGTAATGACTGCACAGTAACCAGCATGTATTAAGTAGAAAAAGAAAACAGCATAAGGAGTGTTGTACTTTACCTGAAGCAGTGAACTTTTTTATTTCTATAATTTCTATTTAAAGTTAATTTTTTTCAAATTGGTTACATCTTATAGTAATAATAAATTCAATTTGTTATTTCATGTTAAATCTAGTCATTTTTATTCATAATAGGTTGTAAAACTTGAAGGTGTATTGAGAAGTATAGTATTCCATTTTTAAAAGAGCTTCCAGTCCCCTCTCATCTTACCGAAAGACACATCATAATGTATATAGTTTATTAGAAGAACAGAACTTTTGATCTCTGTTGAGGGTCCTGAGCATAAACGAAAGCATATATAACTGCATTTAGGGGTAGAGGGGTGGGTGGCATGTTCAGTTTTAGTGTGTATTTAAATATATTTAACCTTTAATCTAAGGTGCTAAAGGATTTCTTTCATTTATTCTCACCACATCCCTGGGAAAAGTCCAAAATACTGCTTGATGACACTGTTACACTACTAGGGGAACAGACAGAGAAAGGCTGTTACACAAATCATTCATTGGTAGATTTTACTCTGGAAAATAGACCCTTTTTTCCACATGGCTTGTCCTCTAAAGCAGATAATAAAAGTACAGAAACATCCAAATAGTTGGTGACAATCAAATATTTGTGATATATAAAATTATGTTTCCAAGAATGCATTATAGGTAAAGTTTATACCTTTTAAAAAATTGCTTTTTATGGATAATTTCCAAAATTCACACTTCCTTCTATTCAGGGTCATTGTGTCAGTTACTGTGTAGTGATATTCCCAGATATACAAAGCCATTGTTAGCCCCTATATGATAAATGGCTATAGATTTATATACCAGGGTTCTTTTAGTTGTCTTTTCTAGCTGTCAGTGTTTGCCTTTAACACTAAAAAAAACCAAACTGCCCTGCTTCTAAATCACTGTGAGCTGAAAGACAACCAAGCCTGCATTATTAAAAAAAACCTTCTCCTTTAGTGCCTGTATTATATGGGCTCAGTTTTGAGCAGAGGTATTTTCCTCCTAATTGTTCTTGGTTCTTAGTAATTAGTAGCTGAATAGGGGAAAGGTCTAGTTTTCTCTTGCATCTACCTAAAATTCCACACTTTCAAGAATGAAGACTAAACATATTTAAAAAAAATACACTATAAGACAAAATCCCCAGTAAGACTTGGACTTGGAGTTAGACAACTTGAGCTTGAATCCAGCTCTGCTTACCCTGTGCAAATCAATCTCTGGCCCTCAATTCCGTAATCTGTAAAAGAGAAAATGAAATGGTTGGACTAGATGGGCCCTTCCAAGTCTAAATCTATGATAAATTGATTCTATAGTTACAGAGATGCATTTTGTGATTTTTTTGATATGGAAAAAGTACATAAAATAGAATTACAAATTATATGTTCGATTAAAATATTCTTCAAACAGACTAGATATTAATCGCACCCTTAAGACAGAAAACTTTAAGCCATTATCTTACCAACAATATATCTGTTTAGATACTGCTAGGTAAATTTTTTGTAGCATATCTTTAAAACACTAAATGCCATTGTGATGCATCATAAAAACTTGTGACTTTATCTCGCTTTCCTTAGTTATAAAAATGTTATGAATGGCATAAAAAGTAATGCATCAATGCTTTCTTGGGAGATTTCCAAAGGGATTGTAAGACAATTGAAAAAGTCAGTTTTGTTTTACTTCTGTTTGTACACAGCAGATATAACTATAAAAATAATCTGAAGCCTGAAAATTTCATCCAAGTATTATATATTAAATAATATATATTAATCTAGTCACAAATTGCTTCTAAGAAAGGGAGGCAGAAAATGTAATTTTTTTCATTTAGATTCCTTAATTGATTTTTTTTAACCCTTTATTAGTATCAATACTCAGTACTGGTTTAAGGCAGAATAGTAAGGGATAGGCATTTGGGGTTAAGTGACTTGTCCAACTGAGAGGTTTCTTGAGGCTAGATCTGAACCCAGAACCTCTTGTCTCTAGACCTGGCTCCACCTAACTGCCCCTCATTTTAAACTGTCATTTTAATGGCAAAAAATTGCATTAGACTTATGATTTGCTTCCTTTTTGTATTTATATAATTATCAGCCTATTTATCCATTTATTTATTTATTTGTTTGTTTGTCCTGCAAAAGTTCAGCCCTCCTTAGGCAGCCTGTGGTCCCCTTACTCCAGAGGGCCAAACTTAGTATGGATACCAGATCAGCTTAGCCTAGTCCAAATTACTTCTACAGATTATGCTTACTGATATTTCTTATTTACTTTTTGAGCTCATTATGACTCTTAGCACTTTAAAAAAAAAACCCAAATCCTTTTCAGATGTCAGGTCCTGCAAAATAACAGTTCGAAACACGGCACGGACAAGTTAGTACATCTTTTGTGAAACTTGGGATTTGCAAAGTTTCCTAGAAAAAAATCAGTTTTGGTAATTAAAATAGCACTTAAGGTTTTAATGAATAGATTTTATATGGATTTGAACTTTATTATAACTGGAAAATATGAAGTATTTATATTAGAAGTTAGTGAAAAGCTGGAAGGCAAGGCCTAAGGCCCTCCTTGTGAATTTTGCCATGTTCATATTTATAGCATGGAAATAAGAGGCAACTGAATATTTGGTTAAATTCTACCTCATAACATTAATTCTACCTCATTCTTCACTGAAATGAAACATGGATTTTTAGTTTTTAACCCAAGCATGCACTTTTACCCCAGAAGAAACCAGTAGACTATTAGCAATAGTTTAGTGATGTACATACGTAGTATTTCTAGTTGATTTTCTGATCATTTACTGGTTTATTCACTAAATCATTCTTTGGATTATGTGATCCACCTTTTTGAATAATTCACATTTCCATAGTACTTTTAAGCTTACAAAACACTTCTTACAAGCCTGAGTTGGGTAGTTCAAGTATTATTTTCACATTACAGATAAAGAAACAGGTCTGAAGAGGATAAGGAACTGGCTCAGGGTCATGCTAGGGCAGTGATGGCAAACTTTTAGCGACTGAGTTCCCAAACTGCAGCTTTCATGCCACATGCGAGCTACCCCTTACCCCAGACAGGGGAGAGAGGAAGCACTCCCATTGGGTTGCTGCGAAGAGGGGTGGGACATGTGAGAAATATCCTGTGGAGAGGAGGAGGGGAGCAACCCTTTCGGCATGCTCTGGCACACATGCCATAGGTTTACCAGCACAGCTCTAGGGTATAGGTCACAGAGAGGCATAGTTTTCTAACTCATTCAAGTGGCTATATTTGTATATACTAAAGTGAAATTTTTATATTTATTTTCAATAAACATGATGGGCAGCTAGGAAGCACAGGGAATAGAAGTGCTGGGCCTAGAGTCAGGAAGACTTATCTTCCCTAGTTCAAATCTGCCCTCAGACACTTAACTATGTGACCCTGGGCAAGTCACTTAATCCTGTCTGTGTGAGCTGGGGATGGAAATGCCAAAGCACTCCAATATTTGCCAAGAAAAACTTCAAATGGGGTTACAAGAGTTGGACCAACTGGAATAACTGAAGAACAAGAAAACATGATTTGATTAGGACTCTAACCACATTACAAAAAAGTTTGGAACTCCATTGTGGAATATGGTTAAGGACCAAGCAAAGTTGGTTTTGTTTTGCTTTTTCAAATAGCTGGAGACCTTATTTTTCATTAGGTTTTTTGTGTTGTTTGTTGTTGGTTTTTTGTGGGGGAGGGTAGTGGCAGTTCTGGGGAAGATTAAAGAATGGTTAATGGAGTGGAAGTTCATGTGCCCTTAAAGCTATGACTTTATATTAGACTCCAAAAGAAAGTTGAATTTAATGTCTGTATAGGTTGAAGTCTCCTAGGATATGTATGCTAAGAATAATTTGCCACCCATCAACAATAAAGGGAATCTAGACACTAGCAATTAAAATATTAATTGGCTAGGGAAAAATGGCTATAAAAATTAAGTGAGCAAGACTGAAAATGACAACCCCACAATTGTTTTAATAAGTTAGTGCTGGTTTGGGCACATCTAACGTAAGAGAAAATCATCCCCAATTGCTTTTTGTTGCTACTCTGAGACAAAGGATTGAGATTGTATTTCTGGTATTAAGTTTAACACGAGAGCCATTAAGCTACTGAATCATTAACAAGTTATGGCCCATATGTCTTTGAATATAAAATATCCTGGGAAGTTGTCACTTAAAATCCTAAAATATTGCTATCTTGAAAGACAATCTTGAACCCAAATAATTCTTTAGTTTAAAAGCTAAAGTGGTTTGAATCACTACAGTTACTCTTAGTGTTGAGATGAATAGTGTTCTTTCACAGGATTTTTGACATTAGTAAGAACTCATATTAGCCAGTTGGTTACAGACATAAAATTGGGACCAGGGTACAGACACAATCTCCTTTTTTTTTTTTTGTTCTTTTAAAACTTACTAAAATATTCTGATACCAACTATCTATTATGTATCTTACAGATTCATTGGTATCTTCCTGTCTTATTGTCTTCATAAATTTGTTGTTGCTGAAAAAAAACAACTCACTCTTTGGTGATTGAAGTCTCATAATTTGGATTGGTCCTCGAACAACAAACATCAGTGGGCCAGACCCAAAGCCTTTCCAATTTGACAGGACCTATCAGAGCCTTATGTTTTCTTGGTTCTGACTTTAAGAGCATAAGGTCCCTTCCATACCACTCTAAAGCATGTGATCAGTGGAATATGAATAGTGGATTATTCAGATTTAGGGTGCCCTCTTGTACCTATTTGTACCTCGGTGATCTTCAACTTCCAGTTCTTCAGAACTTGTTCATACTTGTTAAGTCCGGTAGATATGAAAGTTATTCCTTGAGTTAAAAATGTCAGTTTTCAACAATGTGTTCATCTGTTCTCACAAATGACACCTTATCAGAGGTATTTCTTTACTGTTTAATTTTCTCAGATTTCTATTAATTCCCTGTATCAGCTTAACTAGTAAGGCCACATCATTTTAATTAATTTTCTCTCAGGTCTAAAGTGTTCCTCAGGCACCTTTGCTCCTTTAAGGCCTCTGCTGAAACCAAACGTTTAAGTAAAATATTTTGACAACATACTTTTATAAAAGTGCAGATACAAATGACTTGTTTTTGTATTCCTCAGTCACTACCCATCTCATTTCTGCTTGAAGCTACAAGTTAAAAAACAAAAACCAACAGCCAGAGAAGCAGAGGTATTGACCTTAACCTTGAAAATATTCAATCTGCAGTTTTGGGGAGGGATATAATAGGGAAAATAAGTTTCCAGATTTTGCAAATAAGTCAACCTAGCAACATGTTAAAACTGCATACTTGCAGGCAGCTGGGTAGCTTAGTGGAGTGAGAGTCAGGCCTAGAGACAGGAGGTCCTAGGTTCAAACCCGGCCTCAGCCACTTCCCAGCTGTGTGACCCTGGGCAAGTCACTTGACCCCCAATGCCCACCCTTACCAATCTTCCACCTATGAGACAATATACCGAAGTACAAGGGTTTAAAAAAAAATGTAAAAAAAAAACAAAAAAAAAAAAACTGCATACTTGAGTACCTTAGATAACAGGTATTAGAAATCTCATCTATAGTAAAAAGCAGTCTAAATTTCCCTTCTTTTTGTATTAAGTTAAAATTACTTTCAAGGCTATTGTTTTCATGTTTGAACTGCATTTTTTCCACTCATGCTTATTAGGAACTACCTAAAAATGTCTTTAAATCTACTTCACTATGTATGATACCAGTCAGAATGCTGTAACACCGGCCATCTATCCTTCCTTGCCCTTCTGTTCTAAACATATTTTCAGAGAATAAGAATGGGGACTAAGCAAGGAAAGGAGGCTGTAAATGAAGTTTGAAAACCTAAGCAATCTACTTTGCTGGTTCTTTGTTACCTAAGAAAACAGTGAAACACCTTAATTCTCAAAATCCCTGACAATGAGCCAGTTCATCCACTTATGTCAACCCAAATCAACTACAAGCATTTGTTTGTGCATTCTCTAGCACAGGCGGAAGCAGGGAGGATACAGCATCATCTTTGGCACAAAAAAGGTCTAGTGCTGAAACAGAACATTTGAATAGCAACCATTTGCCTTTCATCCCAGGACATAAGGCCTTACAGAGATGCTATGCCCACAAACTAAGATGAAAAATGAATAACCGTTACAGCGTTGCTTAGAGTGCTGAAAGACTTAGCTTTAAAGTAAAAATACTTTAAAGAATATTTTCTCCTCCTAAGTTTGAAGATACATTGTTTGTTCATAACCTAAGAAGGAATCTCCTTTTAAACACCCAGATGAGTGGGCATAGGCCTGAGGTGATGGAAAATACACTTTCTTAAAGTTAGCCCATTCTACTTTAACAGCTCAAAGCCCCCAAATTTCTTCAAACGCTTACTGGTTGCTCCTCTACAAAGTTCTGCCCCACTGGGACCAAACAAAAATAAATCTATTCCCTTTTCCACATTCTATCCTTTCCATACTTGAAACTATCAACTCTGCTCCTTTCCCCCCAGTCTTCTCTTTCTCAACATTTCCAGTAATAATCTTCTTTGGTTATTATTTAATGTTGTCACTATATCCTAATTTCCCTTCTTTGGATACACTTCAGATTGTCAGTGTCCTTCTAAAATTCATTGCTTAGAACTGTACTACAGTAGTATTCTCATCTTATTCTGAAGAACATATTCGTATAAACTCAATTTTATGACTGCATTAGATTTCTGTTTGTGATTCCACATCATACCACTTGCTCCAGTTAGGCTTGCAGTCAATAAAATCTCTAGGTATTTTTTTCACATGAACTAGTGGTGTCTAGCCTCACCTTCCCCAATTTGTGAAAGTGATAAAAACTCTTTATTAGTGTAGTATTCACTTTGATGGCTCAATAATCTCATTATTGGGTATTCCTTTTTTACAATCCAACTTGTCTATGCCTGCATATTCTATGTGACTGGTCCATCTCCATTGTGGGCCTTCAGCTTGACAATGTCATCTACTGTCTTTGCTCTTGCTACATGACGGGCATATATTATTCCTTGCCATGTATTTGTCCAATAACATCTCTTATACCTCTCCGCATAATTCATTGTTGGTGTGTTGCTGCTTGCTAATGCTTCCTGTGTTCCTCTTTGTTACTCTCAGTGACCTTCAGCTTTCAGTTCTTAAGAACTTGGTCATACAGTATCACCAGGAGAATATTGTTTACAAAAATGGGCCTTTGTTTCAGCAAGAAGCCTGAGTCATTGAATAAAGCATCTTGCAATTTCTCAAATACAAGCAAGCCTGCATTGCTCTTGTTCAACTATAGACCCAGCAAATGGTCTATCCAATTGCAGTGTCTGACTAAGATAAATAGACCAACTCTGTCCTATCCATCCATCTGTACAATCATCCTTGATCCATTTGGTTTTTTCTTGCCTTTAAAAAAGTGGCATTTTCCTGTACTGAATCAAATGCTTTTTATAATCAATAAACAGTAAGCGCAATGGGCTCTTTGTAATCTTTGCACCTGTGAATCATGTGGTCATTCTCATTAGGAACAGTTTACAAGTCTTCCTGTTCCTTTCTCAAACCTGAGTCAAGGATGCTGCAATATGTATGCAGATTATCCTCATAATTTTTGTAGTTTGAAAAGTGGTTATGTGAGTAATTAGTAATTTTGGTCACCTTTTTTTGTTAATAATCTTCTAACATTTAAAGATTAAACTTTTAAGATTCGCAAAATGCTTTACAAAAATCATTTGATCCTCCCAACAATCTTGAAAGATAGGGTTCTATTATCCCCATTTTATAAATGAGGAAACTGAGGCAACCAGTGGTTAAGTAGTTTGCCCAGGGTGTCTTATACTTTAGAGTGAGGCTAGATTTGAACGTGGGTCTGACACCAGGCCCAGAACTCTATTGCAACACCTACATGCCTCTCTAGTCAGGATAAATATCTTTTCCAAGCCATTTTCATGAATCTTGATACTTAACATCTTTATGTTTGCCTCAAGCACAGACACTCCCCCCCCCCAAATATGGCTTAGTCTAGAATCTAGATGATCATTATCCTTGTTTTCTTCAGTGTCACTTCCATTTTATGTATCCCTATTAAGATTCACATTACTTTCAGCCCACTATGCCAGCATATGGTCACCTTTTTAGATCCTTAGTATGCCATTCAGAATATTCCTCCCAATTTTTTGTCATCTGCAAATTTGAAAAGAATGCCTTCAGGCAGCTGGGTGGTACAGTCCACTCCATCTTTTCCACACTTTTCTATCCACTTTTGTTCAGTTGTGAGTCTCAGGGGTTGGCACAGGAGGTATAAAAGAACCTAAGAAAAAAAATATCCTGTAAATTCTCATTCTGGCTTCATCATCTCAAGTCAATAGGTATCTTATAGCATAAAGGTCAGTTCATTCTTTTACAGAGATCAGAAAGATCTCAAGTACCAGATTAACCAGATTCCTCAAGGAACTTTAAAATATGAAGTGATCATGTTTACTAGTAATTTTCTTGGGCATGCGTTTTCACTTTATGGAAAACTATTATCAGATTAAAATTAATCCTTTTTATACTGACTTCCTTGCAGTGCAAAGTCAGATAATATCTGGAAAAAAAACCCAACTTTTTTTTGTTTACATTTTTTTGATTCTAAAACTTTTGTTGGACATTGGGAATGTATGTAAGCACTTTTCCAACTGTATGATATGATATATCCCACCCTTCATCAGAGATATATCCTTCATGCCTAGGAAAATGACTTGACACCCCAATTTGGATAAACCTTGGCTACCTTATTTCTTTGACTTTATGCCTGCTAAGATAGCTGAGCTAAAAATGTCATTCTATCAGTAGGTGCTGCTACTTAACATGTGTTCAAATACAAGGTTTTTCATTACATAAAATAATACTCTACTTTGTTAATTCTCTAAGCTTTCTTAGTTAAATAATTCTTAAAACAAGAATTAACTTAATTGCTTCAAAAAGTATTGCTACATAAAAATCACTTACATAGCAACTTCAAATGTCAACATTTAATGCCAATTAATACTCATAAAAGCCTGCTAGTTTATGAGATACCTTTTCATTTCCAACATGACAAGACTGAACTGCACTGATGACATTAGTACATTATTATAAAGCAGTTTCTGACAAACAGGTGTTCTCTAGATTTTCATCCTTTTGTCTGGAATATGTCAAATTCACTGGTTCAGCCAATCCAGTCATATCAGAAGGACTAGGTCCATGCAGCTGTTAATAAATTATCATCTGTTACGGCCTTAAAACATCTGAATGGTAAGGACAGGACATCTAGCAACTCTACACCCATTTACTTTATCATTTCCTATAAAGAAAGAGCCAGCAGTTCTCTCTACTTCTATTCAGAACACAGCAAAGAAAAGCTCAGTTTAACATCTGTTGTTGGCTTCTCAGATTTCATACATTAAAGCTTGTGAACTTACTCATTTGAAAATTCCTTAGGTGCTCACAGAGTCAACTTCTAATTATTCTAGAATTGCATTAAACCTGATTATGTGGTTTTCCAGATACTCAGACTGCAGAATGTTAAGTTGACAGTTGAAAACAACAGAGCAGTCAAAAAACAATCAAAAGAGGCAGAACTCAAAAAAGCACAACGGCTGAGGGCTAAAGTGTAGGATTGAATAACAGAACACATATGATTCTGAGCCCTCCAAAGTTAATTCCATTTGCTGCAGCTTCCATATAACTTGAAACAATCTAAAAATTGCATATAATTATGTCAGTTGACCCAGGAAAAAAACAAGTTTAATACAAAGCAGGATGCACTAACCTACAGGAGACCAAATGGGGAATACTGACTTAAATGTATTATATCAAACTGCTAACAGAAAAAATTGGACATTTTAACAGGTTTCACTTAAGCTTATAAAATAATTAAATTAATTGTATTTAAATGAAAACAGGATGTGCTATTTGCCAACTACTTATCTTGGGGTGGGCATTAAGGTAAGAATTTTAAAACAAGATAATTTTAGATTAGAGAAAAATTTCAAGAGTTTAAAAAACATACATAATAACACTTTTCTATTCATCAGAAAACAAATGGAAATACTTTTATTGATGTTAAAAAGCAAAATTAGATTCAAGTGCTTTTTCCATCCCCTTTTACTGAAAATTTTACCTCATGACCGAATACCACATAGTACATACAACAGGTCAGCTATATTGAATCTAATTTTAAAACACATGATTGGGGGCTATCATGAAGCCCAGTTTCCGCCTTTTATACTTCCCTTTCTATTACTCTATGCTGCACTGTAATACAAATATTACTATAGTAATCTAACTTAGGAACTTTACTTTTTCATCCACACAATCCCATTTTACAGAACTGCTTACAACATATATTACATGGTTTGTACAACCTTAGCTACGATGAATGCCGACCATATTAAAAACCCATTTTTCTTGCCACTTATAAATAAGTAAAGAAACAATTGTTAACATACAAAGGCTGTGTTTTACCACACTGAGTGAGGGCACATAGGAACTTCTTATGGCTCTGTAATACAGAGCCATTAAGTTCTTCCTGGAAGCATTAGAAACGAAGAACCACAAAAAGGGGCAGCTAGTAAAGTGCCTGGCCTGAAGTCAGGAAGAGACTCATATTTCTGAATTCAAATATGACTCCAGATACTTCCCAGCTGTATAATCCTACGCAAGTGACTTTCCCCTGTTTGCCTTGGTTTTTTCATCTGTAAAATAAGCTGGAGAAGGAAAAGGCAAATCCTTCCAGTCTCTCTGCCAAGAAAACCCCAAATGGGGTCACAAGTCAGACATGATTAAAACTACTGAACAACAAAAGCACAAAAACACAAAATTGAAAGCACCCCCCCCCCATGTTCACAAATAGACAACACTGTAACACAAAGGCCACTTTTAAAGCTTTTCACCTGGAGTTATTCAATCAACAGTTACCTTTTCAAAAGTTTGGCAGCTAGCCAGTTATACTGAAGTTGAAAATTCAGTGATTAGCACTTCGTGCCTAGCCCATTATGCCTTCCTTTAAAGTCCAAAATAAAGCAGATGGCTAAATGATCCACACAGGTGTCATTCAATCTTTTTTCAAATTTAAGATGTTCTAGTGTGGTGCAAAACCATCTTCATATATCATATATATATATATACATATATATATGCATTATGGCTTTCACATGCTATAGAAAAGTGACAAGAAACTCCAATATAGCATCAGCATCAGAGTTAGGAGCATTAAAAATATTATTTCATGAGCCAAGTTGTTTATTTAAAAAACAAAAAACCAACCCCAACACTTTTTTTTTTTTTGAGAGGGAAAACTAGATATTCTCCCTGTCTTCTAATTTCATTTATAGTGTACAAAAGTGCATAAAAACACAACTTCTCCCATCTGGAGTGTAAACAAAGCACTAAGTCAAGATGGAATAAAGATAATACAGTCATTCAGCAGGCCAATGTACAATGGAAGGCGAAATAATTTACAGTGCATGCATTTGTTAAGTGCAAGTTTTGGGGAATATTTCCAAAGGTTTTGTCTGAAAATGTGACCAGAGTTAATGCCTACCTCATATTTTTTTCCAACATTTAAACTCTGAAAAGTTCCACTCTTATTTGCTCAAATCACCTTAATAAATTATTTATTAAGCTCTAGGTTGCCATACACATATATATTTGGTGATTTGAAAGGTTAACATTTAACCCTGAATAGTGTTCATAATATCTTTAGTTTTAGTTTATAAGATACCCCTTCATTTCCAGCATAACAAAATGGGGCTGCTTTAGGCTGTTAATGCCTGTTATGTAAAGCAATTTTTAAAAATGGTGTTTGCTGGATTCTCATCTCATAGAATTGGTGAGAAATGTCAAATTTAACAGTTCAGCCAGTCACACTGCATGTATGAAAGCATGCTTTCTGGACTTTTCATTAACTAATCCCATGCAACAGTTGGTAAACTGCCACTTGTCAAAGACTTGATGTTAAACAGATTTTCAGATAACTAATATTTGAATATCAAGGACAGGAAATTTAGTTGCTTTACAACATCCATTTAGCATTCCTTAAAAAAAGACAGCATTTCCTTCTAGTTTGCAAAGTCATTGATGTCAAGTATGTCAGATAATTGAAACGAACCTATAGTTAAATAATACTTTGTAGCTCTTTTATAGATAAAATACTTTTCCTGGGATATTTCTGGTTGTAAAACTCTAATTTATGCCAGTCATTTCAACCATGTCATTTCCCTGAAAAAAAAAAAAGTTTTAAGTTCCACTTTTTCAGTAAACGATATTCCCAACTTGTTTAGCTACTAGCTGTCAAGATTTATTTAGCATCAACTGCTAAAATTCCAAAGCCTTACTCAGGAGCTCAAGACTTGGTTGAGTTTTGTGGTTTATGAAGATAAATCTAGAATTTGGGTCCCAACACAAATTTAAGATGTGAATGCAAAAATTACCTAGTATTATGGAAAGCATTTGGAAACCAGAAAAAGCCTTGGCTACCAAATAATGAGCTTTTGCAAAGCTGGGACACATAATGTCACACACAGATGTGAAGATGAAGTTAACAAGTGAACAAAGCTGCTTCTCTTTAATTTAAAGAGGGGAGGAAGAAGGGATATATTTAGTGGAATTTCAACTTACTCAACTATGACTATGTGAGGAAACAACACACTTTTGCAGATGAAGCAATAATTCAACAAAACAGAAATCCACATGAAAATGGAATGAAAATTTTTTCTCAAAAGACAAAGAGATTCAAGTTTCCCCATTTTTGTGATGAAATTTAACTTTAAGCAGGGTAAAACAACATCTAAAGCTCTAAGGGTTCATCATAAATCTTGGATCAATTAAATAGGAAAATTGCATCTAGAAAGGAAAATTTGAAATTTTGACTAATTTAAAGTTGAGTTTTTCAGAAGAGAAAGTTATTTTGTGAATAAGTTGCTCAGTTCCATCACTGTAAATAAAACCTTTGTGACTTAAGAGCAACACAATTTGGTAACTGTACATATTTGGCTTTGTTACATTGAAGGTAAGTAGTTTTAATGAAAAGCCCATACCTAATAGAGCTACTTCTTTTTCTTCTCTATTTTACTTTCTTTCTCTGACCCTCTGAATTCTGAAAACTCACAAAACTTAAAGACCCTAATTCTACAGCTCTAGAGAACAAGCAAGACAATGGAGCACAAAATGCCCGAGAAACCTCAGAACAACACTAGGACCCTTTTCTCCAGCTGTGTTTGGGGCAGTTCAAGTTTTAATATAGATGATTCAAAGAATTTACAGTAAGAAAAAAAAATCACTTCTTGGACTCTGAACCTTTTCATCAACACTGATGGTAATTAATGATACCAAAAGCCTAACCTTATTGTCAAAAATAATTTAACTTTCCTGCCCATAAACTTTTATGCTCATTTCTAGCCCAAAGAAAAATTATTTTGCCCACATTTCATTTTGCTGTTTGACTTATGACACTGTCTAGTATTTAGCCTATTAAAAATCAGAATGTAATTTGTCTTCTTAGTTCTACTGAGCTTATTATTGGGATTTATTGAAGACATCTTTCATAAAAGCCTTAACAAGAATTCATAAGTTGCATTTATTATGCCCCAGGATAGGAGGGATCGATGGTAATTCAAATGGGCGCCTCTGAAAAGATGTGTCAATTTCCCATTACGCTCTACCCAGATTTTTCCAAAAACTTGGGAGAAAGATTGGAATTCCCCACCAATTTGTGACTGCATTCTAGTTTTTACAACATTCAGTGGGAAAAAAAAGAATCCCAACATGGCACCCAATACACCTCCACAGATAAAATCATCAACCAAATGAGCACTATGAGATTTTGCTTCAGGCAAATATTCCTTAATGGGTCCTCGAAGGCCAAAAAACAGTACATTGCTGAGTCCATTACGGAAAAGAATGGGTAGCAAACCTCGATAATATTCTGCAATGCCATAGGATTTCAGTGCCTTGAAAGCATGCAAGGTGTTTGTAAATTTATCATTATTCTTCTGGTCTTGCAGTAATGTCTGTACACGTTCCAGTGGTGTAAGAAGGGCCTCTGTTGTTCCAGCCAAAACAGCTGCTACACTTCGAGTCACAATTTCAGGAGAACTAATAACATGCTTGCCGAGAATAGAAGAGAAATCTTCATAGAGACCAAACATAAGTGCTAATGTTGTAGTTTTCTGCATTAATGGAGGCAGAATTCCTCTGTACAAATTTCGCAATCCATCTTTCTTTAACTGAAGTATAGCATCTCGGGTTCTGAGTCCATATAGCTGTTGCCGAAAAAGGACTTTCTGAATGGGAAATGTGACTGCTATATTGCTAAAGGCTGCACAGCATCCGCAAAGGTAATGCTTAAACTCATTAACATTTACATTGTGTGATGTATCTTGATTTGAAGATGGTGACAGGTTTTTTCGCCTCTTTTCATGGGCTTCTGAATCCATCACACAATGCAGAAGGTCCTTTTTCTTCATGTGGGAATTTTTTTTCCTACAAAAGATATGACATGTGAGTAAGCTTGTAAGTATGTGTTGATCCACAAATCTTTTCTCAGAATTAAAACTATTTGCCAAATTTGTGACTTTTCAATTTGCTCCCTTAGTCTATCACATTTCCTAATATATCAAATAGACTGAAAAACCAGATGCCTAGAACTAGAGTTGAGCATAACTATTAGTACTCAAAAGGTGAGATTTTTGTTCCAATGATTTTAAATACTACAGAAAACAAGCCACATCTATACTGTCAATATACCAGAAGACCCAAGGAAGCTGCAGTTGGAATGGAAGGATGGCTCACTAGTTCTAAGAATGAAAGAAATGAGTTGCTTCGAATAAGAAACATAATTACTCATTGCAATTACTGCAAAAAAGACCAAGTCATGGACAGCTTATTTATATATTAGCATCTATTCTATAGAATGAAGAGTTAGAAGAATCCTATTAAGAACGTGATCAGGAGGTGGCTCTGTGGCCTAGAAATGGGAGGTCCTGATTTCAAATTTGACCTCAGATACTTCCTACCAGTGTGTCCCAGGGCAAGTCACTCAACCCCCATTGCCTAGCCCAATGTTGGTGAACCTATGGCATGTGTGCTGGAGTGTGCCAGAGGGAGATGTATGTGCTTGAGGACATTCCTTACTTCACCTGCCCCTATATCCAGCAGCCCAATGGGAATGCTTCCTCCCTCCCATCTGGGGTAATCACAGGTATCACATATGCATGTGAGAGTTGCATTTTGGGCACGGCCTCTAA
Organism: Gracilinanus agilis; assembly: GCF_016433145.1. Lineage (NCBI taxonomy): Eukaryota > Metazoa > Chordata > Mammalia > Didelphimorphia > Didelphidae > Gracilinanus > Gracilinanus agilis. Next base: position 252,278,909 of record NC_058130.1, on the reverse strand, counting down.
AAAGTTTACTGCCACTGGCCTAGTCCTTATTACTCTTCTGTCTTGGAACCAATACTTAGCATTGATTCTAAAACTAAAGATCAGAGTTTAAAAACAAACAAGCAAAAAACCTGATCAGATCCTCCAAAAATTGACATTAACTTTAATGTGAAGATGGGTCCAGAGTAGAAGGGTAGAAAAGGCAAAAGTCTCAGACTACCCAGAAATTTCACTCCTATATAATTATGCATACTTTAAGAGGTTGGGAAGGTGCTAGACACTGAAAGCCAAATACCATAAATAAAACTTATCTTAAATAGAAAACTGGTCATCAAATTAGGAATTATTTCTGTATTATTAGACTATGAACCAGTCAGAGCAAAGATCAAAATTAAATTCAAAAGAGGGCCAACTGCTTTGAATGGCTATTGGTCTCATTGAGGAGGCCTTATCATTATTCTGGAATTCAAAAGCATCTGCAAGACTTCACTATTTAGAGGGAATCACTCCAATTTCAATTCTATGTTGGAACATTCTTAATTGCAAATACCTTAAGTTTAAGTCACCTTATTTTATGCCTGGGGCTTGATAACTAAGCAAAGGTATCTAAGAAGTTGCACCTAATCAATAATCTTATATGACCTCAACATATGAATGGAAGGCATACTTAGTTTCTCAACCAACTTTGTTTTTACTGAGTAATTATGGATATTTCCATTTTGCCTCAAAATGGCTAAACTAATTTCCCCTCAAAATATTTTGATTTCTATGCTAGTTCTCAATTTAGTTTTACTAACAGTTGAAAGTCTTATTTCTAGATGGAAGAGTACTACAAATCATGAAAAAAAAAATTTTTTATTCATAGCTTTTGTTTTTACATTGCAAAAAACTTCTGGTATCCTTCTTCTTTCCCTCTTACAGTCATCCTATATAACAAAGAATATCTTTTAAGACCTCCCCCAAACTCCAAAGAGCAAAACTGATCAGTATACTCAAAAAAGGCTGAAAATGGTGTATTGGGTGGCCCCTCCAAGTTTCCTTTCAAAATTTATTTTTTGCAATATTTTAAAATAATTAAGTTTTTCACATTTGGATGTTTTTCTTCAGTGAAGCAGAGGTTCCATTTAGTGGTCCCTGATCTTTTCTTTTAAACAACTGGAACACTAGTGGCATTATTAATGGCTTTCTGGGCAGCTTCATCAGCCTTAGAATGGGGAGACTTGGGAGACTCAAGCATTTGAAGCAGCTCAGAATTGTCAGTTTCTAACATCCCAGTGATTTTACCAGCTAGAGAAAAAATACATGCCTTGAAGGAGTAGAAACAGCTATGTACCCAACATCTGCTTTTGCTCTTTCACATGAATGAAAGCTGCTACATGGTAACTTGTAGGGTCCATAAAGATTGTTGAGGATGGTGAACACTTCCAGCACACTTATATTGTGGAACTATGCAGGCAGCATGAGTGGTTGCTTCAGCTTTGAGATGTGGACCAATCATACTTTTATACTTAAGGCAAGTTCAAACTTGCCAAAGACTGGTCCTTAAGTATTAAATCATCCATGTCCTTGATAAAATTTTTTTGATGTAAACATTAGTGAACTCTTACTCTAGCTCTAAGTTCTGTTTCTCTTTCTTTATGGGATTTAAATCAACCAACAAAGACTGTGATTCTGAGAAGATGCCATTCACCCATTCATTTTTTCCAGTAGCTTTCTTCTTGTCTCTGTACAAATCCACAGCCTTTCAACCCATTTTCATCATATGCCACCTTACAAGAAAGGATGTTTCCAAATGCAGAAAATGGGGCAAGATCAAGATGGTGGCTTAGTAGCAGTAAATCTTCTCAAACCAAAAGCAGAAAATATATCATGGAGTGTCTTATCAATGAATTTATCCAAATTTTTGATGAATATATTGACCACACAATTTTTAATGGGGTGATGGATCATACTGGAGAGCACATGATTCAGACTAGCTTGCCTTTAATGACATCAAAAATTCATTGTATCTAATGCATGTTCACTGTCTGCTGGCTATCAACTTCGTAGGTGAAGCCTAGGCAGTGGCTGATGATCATGTCCCTGAAGATCCAGTTGGAGAGGATGGGCCCTGCTCTAGGCTAAACTTCTCACAGAGCACACTGCCTGGGTCACAATGAGGTGTAGATGCCCCACACAGGGCAAGACCACAGGATAGCTCTGTCAGAGCTATTTGCCCAAAGAAGGCAGTTTTAAAATCATTAAGACCATCATATGTTTTGAGTAAGACACTTATTAAGAAAACTGATGATACTAAGAAATGGACATGTGCCACAGTGGTAAAAACCCTGATTTATAGTCGAGGAGTTCAGCTCTGGTACCTAGAAGCTATTTGGGGAAGCTAGGTGATGCAGGGGACAGGAAGACTTATCTTCCTGGGTTCAAATATGGCCTCAAACATTTATTGGGTGAACCTGGGCAAGTCACTTAACCGTGTTTGCCTCAGTTTCCTCACTTGTAAAATGAGCTGAAGGAAATGGCAAAATCATTCTAACTCTACCAAGAAAACCCTAAATAGGGTCACAAAGAGTTGAACACAACTAAACAACTTGTATGAGTCATTTCATCTTTCTATGCCTCTTTTTTTCTCATCTATAAAATGGAAGGGCTGGGGAGAAGAAACTAGATCTCTGTTCTCTTTCAGTTTTAAACCTTTGGACCTAAAATATTAATGAAGCATTTTCCTTACAGTCTTTACAAGATGGCAGATCCAGTGGAATAGTTAAGGGTGTTTTATATATAGTACTTTATTGCAAAATTTGGGTTATCTATCCACTCTGCCACCTGGCTACCCTTCCTATGGCATATTATTAGTACCAATTTCTTTGGTTTACAGAGAATATTTTTTACAATCACTGATGAAACTAACTTACTTTAATTTTTAAAGCTCATATCTTAGCACATACTGACCTGGCACACACACAAAAAGCTCAATTCTTTCTTTTTTGCTCATCAGTCCAACCTATATGGACTGCAAAATATTAACAATCTTGATGTCCTTCTTTTACCCTTCTGCAGTATTTGTCATATAAAATCAAAACACAAATCCTTTGATCCTCTTATCCCACATTCTCATATTATTTCTCTGATGCTCTCAATCTTGGCCTCCTTTATTGGTTTCTTTTGATCCATTTGCCTACCAAGTGTGGGACAATCACCTCAATGTTTTGTCACTGGCTCTTTTTACTCTACTCTCTTGGTAATGTCACTTACTTCCATGTCTTTGTGCAGATAATTCCTACATCTCTCTCTATAACATCTCTTCTTTAATCCAGGTCTACATCAATAACTGTTGGCTAGGCCCCTCTACTTGAATTCTCACTGGTCCTGTCAACAAATAACAATGACTTCACTCGCCTTGCCCCTTTCCTACCACAAAACCATGTTCCCCTTAATTTTCCTATTTTGATTTATCTGACCCGTATCCTTTTTCATCCTTCAAGCTTCTTCAGTTTGACTGTTGTTCTCAATAAAATCTCACAACTATCTAGCAATCACTTACTAGGTACCTACTTCAAGTAAGTACCTATTATGTGTCAGACATTATGCTAAGGAAGCAAAGAAAAAAAGTGAAATAAGTAGTCCCTAACCTTAAGGAGCTAAAAGAAAAGAGACTGGGGGTGGGAAAATCAAGAAAAGATTCATGTATGAGGTAGCACTTAAACTGAATGTTCATAGGACTAGGGATTCCAAAAGAAGGTCAGAAGGAAGAAATTCCAAGTACAGTCCCTTGTTCTTGATTTGATACTTATTGTCACGTGTGGGTAACTCATCTCCCCTCCCTACTGAGGGAGGTGGGGATGATATAATCTAGATGCCTAGGGTAAGTAGAGTTTTGACTATGAATGGGCTAGAGCTAATTCCATTTACATAGTAGGAAGAGCCTAGATTGTGTTGGGGAAGGCATGGCACATGTGCCTTGCCATGCTGGAGGGGGCTTCTCCCTTCTCCACCCACTCCTGAGGACAATTTTCACATGCACCACCCTTTTGCCCAACAGCCCAAAGTAAGTACTGCTTCCCTCTGCTCTCTGGGGAAATGCAGGGGGCTCACAGGCAGCATGAGGGTGCAGTTTGGGCATGGGATCTCTAAAAGGTTTGCCATCACTGGCCTAGATTATAAAAAGCTTCATATGCCAAAGGATTTTATATTTGATCCTAAGGATAACAAGGAACTTGGGTGGTAGGACAACATGGGCAGAATTCCATCCTTTCCATTCTTATGAGACTACTCCCTGCCCCAGATTCTCCTAGCTACCCAATCTTAAATGAACTACTTCAAGGTCCAGTTTAATAACACCACCTAGACCAGTGATGGGCAAACTTTTGAGCTCAGTGTGTCAAAATTTGCCAAAAAAAAACAAGAATAACTAGGGTGGTGTGTCATTTAGAGAAAAAAAAAACATAATTTCATGATATTTATAGTTTAAATAACAAAAACATAATTGTAATATATAACTATTTAATAAACCAAAATAGGTAAATTAATACAGGTAGAATTGTCATCTATAGTGCACAGAGTGTCTACATTACACTACAGCAAATGTTTCATCCTCAGCACGTGGCCCCATACTTCTCTGTATGTGGCCGTGTGTCATCGAAAATGGCTACGTGTGTCAGTGCTGACATGTGTGTCATAGGTTGGCCATCACTGACCTAGACAAAACTTTCTCTAATACCCTCTAACTGCCAAAAAAGCACTGCTTGAAAAGATTTTATACAGATTAGTATTTTGCCTTTTACTGACATAATTTATGATCAAGAAAAATCAAATTTAAGCCTACCACTGTATAAAATAAAAATTAGACTGGCGAGGTGGGGAAGGAGGAAAGCACCTGAACTTATGATTTCATAGATGTAGGAAAGAACCTCAGACTTAATCTTTACAAAGTAGAAGCAGCTGGGAGCACAGCAGATAGAATGCCAAACCTGGAGTTCATGAAGAAGTGAGTTCAAATTTAGTCTCAGGTACTTACTAGCTGTATGTCCCAGGAAAGTCACTTAATTTCTGTTTAACTCAGTTTCCTCAAATGTACACCCTACAGATGTGTCAAAAAGTACTTGTTTCATGGTACCTGGTAGAAATTAGGTTTAGGGTTATAGTAGGCTAAATATAAATGCAAATTACTTCTTTTCCCTTTTCACCCATCCACCCTCCCTCACTTATTCAAGAGTTGCCTGAAGGCCCTAAGAGGTTAAGACAGACTAGCCAGGTTCAAATCATAAATGGAAATAAATGCAAATGCTTAAGCTTAAACTTCTTATATCCCCTCAAAGGACAAAGATAACAAAAGAAAGGGGTTGTGGAAAGATGGGTACACTAATGTATTATTTGTGAAGTTGTGAATTTATACACATATTTTTGGAAAGCAATTTGGAATTATGTAAATAAAGAGCCTAAAATACCTTTTGACTCAGATTCCATTGTTAGGCATATACCCCATATATATATACTACAAAATATAGCAGCATGGAGCAGCTAGGTGGCTCAGTGGATTGAGAGCCAGGCCTCAAAACAGAAGATCCTAGGTTCGAATCTGACCTCACATGGTATTGATCCTAAGAGAGAAAGTAAAGGTTTTAGGGGAAAAAAATATATAGCAGCAAACTGGAAAAAAAGTACATTATATGCCCATCTACTAGGGAATGCCTAAATAAACTGTGGTACATAAATGTAATGGAATATTACTATATCCTAAGAAAAAACATTGAATGATTAATAGAGAAGCATGGAAAAATGTACTAGTTTGAACTCATGCAAAGTGAAGTAATTAGAAGAAGCAAGAAAATAATATGCATGCTGATTATAATACTGTTAATAGAACTAACAGCCATCATAAAACAATCTAAGATGAATGTTGTAAAATTACAAAGAACATGCTAGATCTCAGAAAAAATATGAAAAGACACTATTCTCCACTATTTTCCAAAGGTGAAGAGATGACAGATGTAGTCTTCTTCATATACTGTTAGATATATGGGTCTCTTACATATACTGTCAGATTTTTTTCAATAAATTGGTTTTGCTGAGGAGGTTTTTCTCATTCTTTGTAATATGACATGGCTTTCTGTGGAGGTGTGGAGAGGGAAGAAGTGGTAGTAGAGCAGCAGCAGGGAAACAGGAAGAAACTTAGGCTATATGAAAACAAAAGACATTATTAATAATATTTTTTTAAAAAGAAAAAACTTATCTAAGGTTGTGGTGGAGGAGACTTTAACCTAAGACATCAAGATAAGGAGACAGGTTCTATCCTTTATTCTATGCTGCTTTTCACCACAAATGTGGAAAATAAATTAAAAATAAAATCCAAAGCTTGAGAAAGGGGCTCTATTTGGTCTAGGTTAAAAAACAAAACAAAAACAAAACTACTGAGGAAAAGATAATACTGGGTGACATCCAAAAATAAAAACCTTCCACATGAATTTATCCTCTAATCAGTGCATTGCCTAGATAAAGAGCTCAATGTTAGTGGAATATTTAATACTTTAAAACAAAGACAGAATTTGGCAGTTTCACAAAAGTGTAAATGGTTATTGTGTACATAGTTCCTCAGACGTCAAAAAATTGAAACTCGGGAGCCAGAGAATTCAAATTCTGTAAAACTCAAACACAGCCTATATAGATTCAAAAATTTGATCTGGTAAAAAACATTTAGGAATAGAATGTACAATACTAGATGTGAAGTGCTCAAGATTATGCATACTGATCAGCAAAATGGTCATTATCCACGGGTCTATGAAATTCTCTTCCAAATATGAGGCATGGATAAGAAATATTTCCAAATAATAATAGAATCCATAAGTATAATCCAAAACACAATACAGTATTATGATGATATTTGACTAGAGGCAGTTAGATGGCACAGTGGATAGAATGCTATGCCAGGAGTCAGGAAGACCCAAGTTCAAATCTAGCCTCAGACATTAACTTTTTTTTTTTTTTAAACCCTTGTACTTCGGTGTATTGTCTCATAGGTGGAAGATTGGTAAGGGTGGGCAATGGGGGTCAAGTGACTTGCCCAGGGTCACACAGCTGGGAAGTGGCTGAGGCCGGGTTTGAACCTAGGACCTCCTGTCTCTAGGCCTGACTCTCACTCCACTGAGCTACCCAGCTGCCCCTCAGACATTAACTTTTGCCTCCGGTCCCTCAAGTATAAAACGGGAATAATAAAAACATCTACTTCCTAGGATATTGTGAGGATCAAATGGGATAATATATGTAAGGCACTTTTTATAGTATCTGCCACATAGTAGATGCTTAATAAATAAAGCTTCCTTCCTCCTCCTTTACTTCCAAGGGATTTGCGCTTGTAGGACCCAACCAGGTATAATAATCATGGTCTCTGAACATAAGGAAATAGATGAAATCAGTGTCTTCAGTAAAATCAAAAGTCTGCACCAGATGCTCTAAGTTTATGATACAATAAAACTGACTTTTGAGCAACCAAACAGGTCCTGAACTTTAGATAACCAATGGTTACGTGCAACTATAGAAAAAAAAAGCAGTCAATAAACCAAATACTAATTAACTCGACTACTGATTAACAGGAATTTATTAACCCTCTCCTTTCTCCTTAACCCCTTATAATCTTCCAATTTCATCAATTCTACTGAAAATGCTCTCTTCAAGGTTACCAAGGACTTTAGCTGCCAAATCCAATGGCCTTTTCTCAATCTTCTTTACAGCCTTTGACATATAATCATTCTCTCTTCTTTTTCTCTGGGTTTTTGGAGCACCTCTCCTGTTTTTCTTTTTTCTTATCTGATCCCTCTTGCCTTGACTTTCCTTTTTGTCAAGGACAACACCATCCTCCCAGTCACTTGGGTTTGCAACCTAGGCATTATCCTCAACCCCTCACTATATCTCAAAGCCACTTGCCCCATTATATCCTAGCTGTTGCCAGTGACTATTGATTTCACCCTTGTAACATCTCTCAAATATGCTCCCTCCTTACACTGCTACCACTCTGGTACAGTTCCTCAACATGTCATAAGTGGATTACTTCAATAGCCTACTGATGGGTCTGCCTGCCTCAAGTCTCTCCCCATTCCAATCCTTTCTCCATTCAGCCATCAAAGCTATTTCCCTAAAGTTGAAGGTCCAACCACATCACCCCCTCCTCACTTAACTCCAGTGGCAAACAATCCCTTCTGGAAGCAAATACAAAAACCTCTGGATATTTCCTTCATAATTTAGCCCCTTCCTTTTTTCAGTCTTCTTACACCTTATTCTCCAACGCATACTCTTCCATCTAATAGTACTGGCCTCCTTTCTGTTTCAGAAACAAAGCACTCCATCTCTCAGTTCTGGGTATTTTCCCTAGCTGTTCCCCATGCTTGGCATGTTCTTCCTCCTCATCTCTACCAACTATCTTCCCTGGCTTCTTTTAAATCCCATTTTCTACAAGAAATGGGATTCCTGACCCCTCTTAATTCCAGTGCCTTCCCTCTCATTTCCTATATATAGCTTGATTTGTATATATTTGTTTGCTTATTCTCTCCTCAATTAGATTGTGAATTCCCCGAGAGCAGGGATTATCCCCAATATTTAACAAGGTGGCTGCTACACAATGGACTCTTTAATATTTACTGACTGGGTTCTAAGTGTCATTAACTCTGCTAAATAAGAGTTACAAAGGAGGACAAAAGTACAAAACAATCCCTGCTCTCAAGGAACTTAATAATCAGGGAGCCAACAGGTAAATCTAAGATACTAGTAACAGGTAGGAAACCCTAGAGAGAAAGCTTCAAGTCTTTTTGTCTGGATCAGACAAAAACTCAGAAGGAAATGATGTAGGTAGGCAATTTTTGTGAATTTTCTTTGGTGGAATGGGGAGGTTAAGTCACAGTGACTTTAAAATACACATCCAAGTGGACATTCAGAAAAATTGCCCAACTTGCCCATTTCCTCTGTGTAGTGTACCAGACATAGTCAGCAGACATGAGTTCTGGTTCTGATACTAACTAGCTATGCCTTGGAGAGGAACTGAGTTCAAATGCCTACCCCCCTCACTTACTATCTTCATGTGGAACAAATCATTTTATCCACAGACACTACTAAGTACTAAGTATTGAATAGACTAGATGACTCCAAGGTCCCAAAAGGATTCCATTTTCTCTGTTTAAAATGAGAGATGAATGAGATATCTCTTAGTACATATAAAATTCTATCATTTCATTATTCCTTTTGGTCAGCTCCCAACAAATACGTTTTTAGGGTAAGGGAAGGAGAATGGTAAAAGTTAAGGGATGGGCTGCAATCTGAGAAAAAACTTATTTCACAATGATTCCATAGTCCTTTTTTAAAGACATCACAAAAAAATTGCTAAAAATTAGTCACTGGAGTCTTTCTGGGAATCCACTGGCTTTTCTAGAATTAAGTCAGAGTCTAGACCCTTAATTTCACTGGTATAAGGGGACTCCCCAATAAGGAACTTTCCTACCAAGGCAGGAGGGAAACTTCTCTGCATTTACAGTTTTCGAATTCCAAGGTTTGGAGAGTTGCCTGGAGCACTCAGATTAAGAAACACTTTAGTAGTCCTGAGTCACACCAGGACAACACGTGTCAGAGAAACTGACTCTGACACACACTTTTTCTAGGATTCTTGCATGGGAGAGGGATGTTCCACCAAATGGGGCCAATCGAAATTCTTCTCAGTAAGGACTACATCCACCTCCCCTCCCCCCCAAAATATACACACATCAAGAGACAATTTGAAAAGGGACCTAATTATTGCGACCTTGAGCCAGGCACTTGACTTCGGCGGCGACCATCGCTTTCCTACTCCGCTGGGTGAGGAGCCTGAGTAACAACAACAGCAGCATTAACAATAACAGGAGGCAGAGCAATGCTAGTAATCACAACAGCATCTAGCATTTACACAAAGCCGGTTAGCCAAGCACGGCAGACCCTTTTAGCTTTTTGTCTGACACTCTTTGATTCTAGGATCCACAGCTGCCACCGCCCACCGCAATTTGCAAAGCGCTAGGCCGGGTGGAGAGTAAGCGGACACGCGAACCCGCGCCCACTCCCACTCCCACTCGAAGCGGTGAGCTGCCTTCTGGGGATCACGCAGCCGCGCCGTGAAAGGGACGTCACGGCGCGGTTTTAGGGCCGGTGGCTCCAGCCTCAAGGGAGCAGTTTGCCAGCATGTTTCTGTAATCCCCGGCCGAGGCTCCAGGCAGGGCCTCGGCCCCGCCCTCCAAGCCCCGCCCGGCCAGGCCCCGCTGCCTATGGGTAGGGGGAGGCCCTTCCCCTACCCACAGCTCGCTACGCCGCGGGCGGGGCACCCGGAAGGGTCGCTGGCCCACCCCTGGGTGGTGACAGGCCATACCCTCCAGCTGACGCCTAGCCAGGTCCTGAGACTCACCCGATGGTTAAAACCCATAGCACCCTGTGTCAGGGCCGTGGGTCCCCTGGCAGGAGGGTGGGCAGGCAGGCCGCTACCGAGGTCAGGGAGAGGCAGGAAAGACAGCGCGCAGGCGCAGAGCACAGAAAACGCGCGGTACGGACCGCCAGCCTCACCCTACCCCGCGACGGGGGCGGAGGAGGTGTCACGTGACACTGTGAGCCGGTGGTTCAGCTTCCTGGCCCGGGTGTGAGGAAGTCACGTGAGATGGGATACCATCTTGCTCCTCTCTGCTCCCCAGGTCGGCTTACTTTATTTGCTCTCTAAACTCTTTCGTTGTGTAATTGCTGTTTTTTTTTGTAGTACTGCTTACTATTCTTTTTTCCCCTTTATCTCTCTTTCTCTTTCCTCCCACCCCCTACAGGCTTCTTGGGCTTGTAAATTAGCATATGTGCATTTTGTACCTTCTAGGAATTCCTTCAGATTAAGAATTAAATTAACTTCATCTCCTGAACAATTGCCTGGTGGATAGCAACGCACTGAAGAAAAGGGGTGTGTATGTGTGTGTGTGTGTGTGTATACACATATATATTTGTTTTACACAGCCTTAGGCTGGAGGGATAAAAGAGGTTACTCCCTCACTTTTCTTTCTTGGGAGGTTGAGTATTAAGAACCGCATATCTGGATGATTGGGGGGGGGGGATGTGTTAACCTTGAGGTTAGAATACGTTAACCTCCTTATTTTGCCACTAGTTGGCCTACTCCATTATCATCTTCATCATGTTACCCTCACCCCTTGCCTAGAAAAAAATTCATCATCATGGAAGTTGCTAGCTTTGCTACTCACCCCACCAGGGTTTTTGCCTTTCTGGAAGATGAAGCAAAACTATTTCTCCCACAGCCTCCCTTTAGTTCAAAATTCCAGCCATTTGCCACCAACTGCTTTGTTTAGTTTCTCCATTTCTCCTTCATCATCTTCATAATGCTTTTGTCCCCTGATATTCAACCATCAACTTTTCATCTTCCTTTTGTGCATTATCATCCTCCATTGGGTTATCTGAGAGCAGGTACTGCCCTTTTTATTTGTAACCCTAGCACTTAGCACAATTCCTGGCACATATTAGGTGCTAAATAAATATTTGTCATATTGTATTGAGGCCTCTGGAGTTCTCAAAGATAGGTTTGTTCCAGTGGGAGAAAGCATTTCTAAGAGATTAGTCTTATCAAAATATCCTGGTAATATAGGAAATGTCTAGGAATCGAGGTCTTCAAGACAGAAATCATTAAGGCTCAACCGGTTACTGCCTGCCTGAGGTCTCTGTTTATATAACCCTTTGGCTTTGTTTCTTTGACCTTCCAGGTTACTTTTTTCTGGGGAGATTTTCCCCAAAACTCATAATCTACAGGTTTTATCCCTTTCTTCCACAATGCATTATGGAAAATGTTAAGGGAGATAATGAAAAATAGGGCCTAATAGAACCATATCTTAAAGTATACTACTAAGCAGTAATCATCAAAACTATTTGGTTAAAAAAACTATTTGGTAGTGGTTAAAAAAAATAAAAAAGTTTTTAGAACAGATTAGGAACTAGAAACAATCCAGATAAATTAAAAAATCCTAACTGCTGAAATAGAAATATATGAGGAAAATTGATGTTGAATTGTATTATTTATTAGTAATATTTCTGTGTGAAGCTGTTTCCTTAAACCTCAAGAGTTTTGAAAGTTAGATAGAAGCAGTCTAGTTTCTACAGCTAATTTAATTTACTCCCAGGCTTCAGGTGACCTTTTGTTTTGTTAAAAGCTTTGAAGGCACTTTATCTACAAACAAGACCACTCTACCTAAAACAGTTTCTCCAGCTGGATAAACTTTCACCCACCTGAAGGATAGCTTCCCCTTCTCTTCCCCTTAAACTAATGGAGGAGGAGTTGAGATTTCCAAGTCTGGCTCCTCTTTCAAAATATCCACCAATAGGGACTGCCAAGAGAGGTCCAAAGGATAAGCTGGCAAGCCAAACTGGCAAGAAAAAGGACACACCTCCCTAGAGAAGAGTATCAGGGCTTAGGGTCTTGTGTAAGAAGCAGATAGAAGGACCCATTTGTTGTTAATGAAGGGCATGCCTCTATAAATAAACTATGCTATTCTCCAGGGAAATAGCCTCATATTTATTGGTTAAAGTTATAGGCAATATACTTAATACCTGGGAAAACTGGAAAACAATGATAGAAATTAGGTTTAGATCAACAGCTTACAAGTATGACACAATAAGCTCCAAATGTATATATGGCTTAAATGTATTTTTTTTTAAAACCTTTATGTTCTTAGTATCAATTCTAAGATCAGCAAGGCCTAAGCTAGTGATGGGGAAATCTTTTAGAGATGGAGTGCCAGGCCCTGCCCCCCCCACCACATTCTGTGCCCCTCCCCCCACTGAGTGCCAGGCACACCCTACTTCCCCACCATACTCCACCCAGGGGAGGGAGGAAGCACTTCCATCTGATTGCTGGGCAATGGGGTAGGTGATGTAATAAGACTTGAGGAGGGGGAGAAGTGAGGGGCACTAGCACTATACTCTGCTCTCCTCTAGTTATGTGAGCCATAATCCCCTCAAACCTATCCCCTCTTCAACCTGTGTAAAGTGGAAATTCAGGGGACCTTGAAAATTTCAAAGTACATTCTCATCAGTCACTGTTCAAGGAACCAGAAATCATTTCAAATGGAATGCTCTATTGAGAGAGAAAGTAAGAAAAAGGTGTCCAGAAAAAAAAAAGCTCCAGTTTATAGGAAAATCCCTTATTTATAGGAAAACATAACCCTCAGGTTAAGTGACATCATCCTGACACATTCACCCCATTCCAGCCTTCCTGAAGGGGGTATCCTCCAATTAACCTTTTTAGCAAATGGTTGAGGGTTGAAGTCAGGTTTTAATCTGGATGCAGAGCTGATTGGGGGATTGCTACCTATAATAAGCCACTATTGTGTTTTCCAGAGCTTTTAGCCCATCTGTTCTACCTCAGGTAGGCACCCCTTTGAATGCAAATTGAACAGGCTGGGCTAGTAAGAGATGAGGGGACTAAGAATGCAAATTAAAGTGCCCAAGGGTTGATTGTGAAAGAAACTGGAGAAGGGGGTTATAGAACAGGGAAGAGTCTATTAACCTAGCCTCGGGTTCATAAAACTTATCACTAGACTACAGTTTTGAACATTTTAAAAGCACAAACTCAAAAGACATATCCCCAAATCCCAAAAATACTTTGTATAATAAAGACACTAGTTGCTTCTGATAGTAAAGACATCAAGTTGTTTCTGTCTCAGGCCAAAGGTAATTAAGATGCTATTGTATTCTGAATGGGGTAAGGCAATCTTGTACTGCAAGGGATGCTGTCTTGAAGAGACGTGCTTACTAATTCCTACTGGGGAAAGGAGAAGGAGAGCAGCCCAGCTGCACCTCTCTCCAACTTTCTAGTTAGAAACTCTGGTGAACTCTGTGCTGTAGGAATAGGACTACTGGGTCCTTGGCATGCATGCTGTCTCCAGAACTCATGTCATAAGTTCGCCATCATGGGCCTATGCAATCAGGTTTAAGTGACTTGTCCAGGATCACACAGATAGGAAGTCCAGAGGTCATATTTGAATCCAGGCCCTTTCTACTCCTGGCCTCACACTCTAACCACTGTGCTTCCTAACTGCCCCTATGTGACTTAAATGTAAGAGATAATGTTAGAGGAGTAGGGAGAGAGATTCCTGTTCACAAGTATGAATAGAGAAAGAGTTCCTAACCAAGCAAAATGTTAATAAAATCAAACTGAAAAACTTTTGCATATATAAAATCAATGATGTTAGAAATAAAAGAAGTTATAGTTAACTGAGAAAATTCTACAGTGAATTTCTCTGGCAAAAGTCTCATGTCCAAGATGTATAAGAAATTGATGACCTGAATAAAACAAAACTATGTAAGTAGTAATAATAAATGGTCTTTAATTGAGGGGAAAATATTATAAACTGGGATGCTTCACAGCACCAGAGCACTGGGGTATCCACTGGGATAGGGAGAATGGGTTATTTAAATACATTTGTGTTAAGGGTTAAAATTTTTGGGTAGGGGGCAGCACGGTAGCTCAGTGGATTGAAAGCCAGGCCTAGAGACAGGAGGTCCTGGATTCAAATCTGACCTCAGACACTTCCCAGCTGTGTGACCCTGGGCAAATCACTTAACTCCCCTTACCACTTTTCTGTCTTAGAACCAATACACAGTATTAATTCTAAGGTGGAAGGTAGGGGTTTAAAAAAAAATTGGAGGTAGGAATTTAACAGAAGTACGGAGAGCAGATTGATAACATACAAACACTTAGTTTATTCTGAGGAAAAGTTCGGATAGGAAATAGGAAGGAGGAAAGGGAGATTTCACTCTAATATCTTATAACTATGCCTAAAATCCAAATCCTATACTAAAAATTTCTAAGAAACCCTAAATCTAACTACCTTCTGCCTGCCAAAACAGGCCTATCTCCACTACACTACTCCTATCTAGAAATATATTCCCTAAATACCTACCTAAGATAATCAGTGAACATTAATCTCCAATGATCTCCTCAAATCCATTTCTCTATTAACTATCAGTTGTAAAACTGCCTGTCACAGAGATACAGACAGTGCGCCTGGTCCCTCAAAGTTCTGAGGAGAAAAAGCCCAACTGTTACCTCATTCCTTCCTTATATACTTTCCTTGTCTGCTAGGTAATGGAATCTTCACAAAAAGTCTGTCAGAGCTGTTCTCACTATAAAACTCTTACTTAGAAGTTCTGCTCTTAAAGAGACAGAGGGAGATTAAGAAATTCCCTTTTACATTTGGAATACACCTACTGACAGTTCCCTATAATTTTTCTATTTGAATTTCTAAGCCTCTTTTACTTCATAAAGTCACATTACAACTGTATCTCAGACTTTATCTACCCCACTGAATTTCTCTCATACTAATGGCCTTGGGCTAAGGCAGACTTAAATTATTCATAAATTTGGCAAGCTGACCCTTAATAATCCCACTAATATGCTCTACCAGACCTGAGGATCGGAAGTGGTAATTACAGTGCAGGTGCTGAAGAACAAGCCAAGTGCTGCTGTGTGATCACTGAACCAGTGGGTTTCTTTGTTACTTTGGCAGACAAACATTTAGTATATTTAGGGCACCTGAGGTAGAAAATGGTAGCTGGCTGGGTAGAGATCTTCCAATTTCTCTTCTGGCACCAACAAGGTCAACCTGAAAATAAAGAATACTACCAAAGTAGGAACAAGAGCCTGTAATCAGGGTGGAGGAACTTTACTTTGCAGTCATTACACAGTATAGCAGAGTGTAGAAATGCCCACTTTAAGGCAGAAGGAGTGGCTCTAAATAAATTTCAACAAATAAGAACAACAACAAAAAAAAAGATCAAAGGGAACAGCAAACAAGAGGAACTACTAATATTTGATGAGATCAAGGGCTCTAGACATGATAAAGTCTAATCAAATCAAAGACTCCAAGATTGGTAAGTTTCCAGAGATACAAGACCTGCTCCAAACCTGAGGTCAAAATAGCCCCTTTTGCCAAAAACTCCATGAAACATATATTCTGAAGCCATCCCTTGGGATTAGAAGAGGCCTATCAGAGGAGCTATATATGCTCCACAAAGAGACAAAACTACAAAATTATCCAAGTACTCAAGTACATGATCTGTCATTTAAAAACAGATAAACAGCAAACTCCTTTTTGGGGAGGGACCTGTTGGAATGGATCTAATATTACCCATGGGATTTTACAAAAGTCTCCATCAAAGAGTTAAGAACTCAAATAAAAAAGAGACAAGTTCAGACATTTGAGATTTTGTTTACTCAGGCATACCTGCCCAGTGGAATCCAGACTGGAACAAAAGGGGTCCCTATTGGCATCAATCATCCTCAAGACTGATCAGCAGGGAAAGGAATAATGAACTTCGGGAATTGCATGTGAACCGGAATGACCTCCAGGAATTGATGCAGAGAGAAAGGAGCAGATCCAGGAGAACATTATACACAGAGACGGATATACTGTGGCACAATCAAATGTAATGGACTTTTCTACCAGCAGCAATGCAGTGACCCAGGACAATCCAGAGGAACTTCTGAGAAAGCACTATCTACATCCAGAGAAAGAACTGTGGGAGCAAAAATCTGCAGAAGAAAAACACATATCGATGATTAGGGATGTTGACTTTTAATGATTACTCTATTGCAAATATTAATATGGAAATAGGTCTTGAGCAATGATACGTGTATATAACCTTGTAGAATTGATTGTTGGTTCCAGGAGAGGGGAGAGAGGAGAGGAGGGAAAGAAAATGAATCATGTAACCATGGAAAAATATCCTAAATAAATAAATTAAATTAATTTAAAAAAAGTTGATCAGCAGGCAGCCAGACAGGAGACTACAAATTTCAGTGGGACCTCCAAAATTTTTCAAACTTGTGAAATATAGCTATTGTAAGGATGGAATTTTTTGCAGAGGAGATGGAACCAAAGGAGGAGAAGGCAGTTGCTGTCAGTTACTGGCACTTGAAACCAGCAGAGGATTCTGGGAATTTCTCCCAGAAGGAGGAAGGAAGAGGGTCTTCAGGCTGAGGGCTGGGAGGAGTAAGGAGGGAGAAAACCCAGCTCTGATCCGTTTGGAGGCCTTGCTGAGGATCTTTCTCTTGGAAATTGAAACCCTGATTCTCTGATAACAGACATTTCATCACAACTCATCCTTCAAGACTACAACCATCTAGTCAGCTAAGATTTTGGGACTCCATTGGGAGCAATCTCTTAGTCTCCCTCACCCATTACCCATTCTTGCTGAGAGATCCTTTTCAGTCAAAGCTTACAATTATAGGAAAGAATAGAAATAGAAAATAGAAATAGAAATAGAAGGGGAAACAGGGTGGGGAAGCTTAGGAGTTGGAACCACCACTAGGTTCCAACTACCTGTGACAGACCCCATAGAAATAAGAAATAAGAAGAGGTCACCCCCCAAATCCCTCTGCCCTCCATTCCTTTCCTCAGTCCCTGATTTGTGAATAATAAGTCATTTCACAGTCAGATAGTGTTCCAGTGTGCCTGAGAGACAATGACGGAGAGGGGAACCACTGCTTGGTCTGGTTGCCTTCATCTTTGAGCCAGACCACCTGCTGTGAAATTAACCGACCTTGGGGGAGGTTTGAGTGAACCCCATCCTTATTCAGGATCGGATTGGGGTACCACCTACCTCATCTTGTAGGGAAGCTTGCCTCCAACTCCTGTGGGGCTGCATGACCACCTAGGTCACCTAGTTTTGGGGTCAAACCTCCTTAAAGTCTCCCAGTGTATATTTGGCCCCAGGGGAGTGCTGGAGGAGAGTCACCACACAGACCCTCTCTCTCTCTCTCTCTCTCTCTCTCTCTCTCTCTCTCTCTCTCTCTCTCTCTCTCTCTCCCTTCTATCAACATCTATTGCTGGCTCTTTTATTATTACACTATCAGAAGGGGCTACCTTGACTGCACTGGCTTCATGGTTGCAACTGGTCTTAGAATATCTCTGGAAACTCACTGCACCTGGAGCCCTTTGATCTGATCAGATGTTAAATCATATCTGGAGTCCTTTAGTCTACAGTGTTGATCACTCCTCCCTGTTGTTGCCCTTCCTAATCACTCCTCTCTGTTCCTGCTCATCCAATCACTCTTCCTTGTTGAAGTGTATTTAAACCCTACCCCTTTTGCCCCTCTTTAGGCATTTCTGTCCTTTGGTGCTATTTGTGATGGTCCTGAACTGTAATTCCTTTGCCTTGATTAGAGATATTTGCTGTTGCTACTTTGTTAGATCTCATTATTTCAGGTTGCTAACCTGAATAAAACAAAACTACCAAAGTAGTTATAATGAAAGGGTCTTAGGCAAGATTATATTCTGGGATCCCCTCACAGCACTGGAACACTGGGGTATCCACTAGGACAGAGGGGAAAAATTGTTGAAACACATTTGGAAGGCACAAAGGCACAGCCTTGAGGTGTTATATAAGTTGTTTTTCATCCATAGCCTGGGAAAAGCAGATCAGAGGCAGAAGCATGAAGGGGAGTGGTACAAGCCCTCAGGCAATGCTTGGTTTGGGGAACCAGGCAGCCAGAAAATATTCTGCAACCAGAGTCCACAAAATATAAGAACAAAAACCACTTCCCCAATAGATTAAACCAGTGATGGGAAAACTTTTTAAAGAGGAGGCCAAAGGAAAGGAAATGCTTATCTGTCAGTCTGTTTCTAAGACAACTCTTTCGAAGTTTCATTGTATTGTATCCTACTCATTGTATTCGTCAGATCAGGAATAATATGTAGCCGGATAAAAAATTTCAGGGGGCCACATCTGGCCCGCAGGCTGTAGTTTGCCCATCACTGGATTAAACCATTATGTTAACCTCCTTTATTTGCCACCAGCTGGCAACTGGTATTGTTCAGTTATGTCTAACTCTCTGTGACTCCATTTGGGGTTTTCTTGACCAAGATATTGGAATAATTTACCATTTCCTTCTCTAGCTCATTTTTATAGATGAGAAACTAAGGCAAACAGGATTAAGTAACTTGCCCACATCACACACCTAATAAGTATCTGAAGCCAGATTTGAACTTGGGTAGAAGAATCTTCCTGACTACAGGGTGTTATGAAGAAGTGGGTAATCTCTTGGTAATGAGGGATAAAGGCTGATATAGGTGATTGGAGGAGATATGAAGGGGATAGCTGAGTGTAGGGATGAATGAATGATATACAGGAAGGTAAGGGAATGGATGGGAGTATACAGGAGGGCAGCTCAAATAGGCTTATTCACTGAGGTTTGAGACAGAGGATACTGGGAGAGATAGCTGGGTTCTTCAAACAGGAAGGGTATCTCTAAGATACTAAAGGAATTGGGCCAGTCAGAAATATTTTAAATCTGGATGGAGGGCTTCTCTTGTTAATTTCTAAATCCTTTGAGGGAGGAGTCAAAGGGCTCCTCCTTGCCAGTGAAACTGATGGCTGCAGGAAGTCTCGGGTAGGTACTTCCTGCCAAGATGGATGCCTGTGGTTCCCTCAAGAAATAAAAAGAAAATAATTTCTTCCCTCTTCAGTTCTTGCCTTAATCTTCAATACAGTGATTCACCAGAGGCTTTGAGTAGGTACCAAAGGGGATTTATTAATGTCAGGGATACTCAGAAAGAGAGAGGGGTTTAGGGTTTTGTAACAACCGCTAGGGAGAAAACTGGTGGGGGAAGGGTCACAGAAGGGGGTTAGATTGAGAGAGGCCAGCTCTCCCAGTCAAGAAGGTTTGACTGTCTTTTGAAATAAAGTGTTTATCAAATCGCTAAATTAGGGGTGGCTTGTTTTAGGATACCCTACTTGCCTACAGAAACTAAACCCATGATGTTTAACCACCAAGCCCACCCTTCCTCCCAGGGCCCAAAGGGAAATTCAGGGAAAATAGCAGGGATAATATGGAGAGATCAGGGAGAGGACCAGAGAAATCAGATAGGTCCAAATGTCCCAAAAGACAGGAACACAGGCCAAGACAGAGCCAAAAGCAAAGCCAAGAGGCAAAGCCAAAGCCAGAAGGCAAAAGCCCATCAGTTGGAACTTCAGCCTCAGGCTCCAACTGACTTTCTGAAAATTCTAAAACGTAACTGCCAGGGCTGCTTACAGTTGAATTTGCAAAGGCTTTTGCTAGCCACCCTGCATTACAATCATCAGCATTCTAATTGGTTTAAAAAGGTATGAAGAGGCAGCTCTCAAAAATGGAAGCCATCAACATCCATAGCAAAAACAAAACAAACAAACAAAAAACAACTCCAAATGACTAGTAATAAGAAACAAAAATTAAAACAATTCTGTGTTTCTATCTTATATGCTTTATAGCAAAGATGTCAGAAATGGAAAATGACAAATGTTGGAGGGGCTATGGAAGAACAGGTACACCAATGCACTATTGGAGCTGCTAACTGTTTTGGAAAGAAAATTCACTAAACTTCATACTCTTTGACCCAGTGATGCCTCTAGTAAGATTTAAAAATTTATTAAAAGAGAGAAAGAACTCACATGCACAAAAAATATTTTAGCAACACTGTCATATTAAAGAACTGGAAACAAAGTGTTGCTCAATAATTGGGGAGTGATTGAATAAATTATTGCATGTTAATTTAATAAAAATTTATTGTATTTTAAGAAATTATAAAAAGGATAAATACAGAGAAACCAAAGAATATGTGTGAATTGATTCAGAGTGAAATAATTGAGAATCTAAATTCATAGAAAAAGGTAATCTAGAAGAAGAGAAACAAAAAGGGGTGAGGTTATTTTTCTAAGTTGAGGTCACAGCTGGATGGTAAGCTTTCTTCAACCTCATTCATCTGCAAAATGTATTGATTGTGAGTAATCACAACCTTTTCAGGTCTTTAAGTCAAATGATGTGAACAGATTATTCTCAGGCTACTCTAAATTTAGTTCCAAACACATAAAATTTTTAGTGATATTTTTCATCAAAGCCATAAACTTCAGTTTATGTGCAAGATTCACTGTTACTGAATGTTCTGTTTGAAAAGGCATTCAATTTCTGATCACTATTACCCTGTGGATAAAATAACGCTTCTAAAACTTCCGTGTTAGCATCTGTACAAGAACAAAAGCCTTTTTTGGATCCTTCAAAGGTCATAACTGATGCATGTGTGGGGCAACTGATCAAATCTTTAAAAGATTACTTAAAAACAGAAAAAAAACTTCAATAAAAATTATGATAAATACAGGACAATGCCAAAACACATAAAAATGAAGAACAGTGAAAAAAGAAAGATTATTTACATTTGTTTGTTCAGTGATCTCCAAATGATTTCAAAGGGTTTGGAGAATATAGCCCTTTCTTGATCATCTGCTTTTAGTCTTTCTGATCATATATCTATCAGTAAAATCATTCAGTGATTTAGAAATAAAAAGGCAATGCTTTATAAATATATGAGCATAATCTCCAACTCCTAGAAAAGTTCTTAAATCTCAAAGATTCACTAGACATGGCTACTTAAGTAAGACTTTCTTCCCTTGAGATCAGTGCTCACTCACTCCTTGCTGAGACGATAAAACTCTTATACTTAAACAAGCTCTGTGTTAGTTCATGGTTTTAGATCAACCTAGTCTATATAATCCTTTTTTATCAGTCTTTTTTCATGTTATTTCAGAGTTTCTTTAAAAAAGTCATGGAAGTATATTCATACTTCTAAATAATTCATATCTCCAACTACTTTATCCATCAATCATTAGAAATAGAAGTGCTTGAGATAACTTGAGGCATATGTTCACATGGGAAAAAATCCAACTGGATAGATGAAAGTTTTCTTCTCCTTATCATTTACTGCCATAGGAATCTGATAATAACTATTTTGCAAATACAATGCTGAAAACTCCTATCTGCCTGACAGACAATCCAGAGCATCTTGTCTTCATAGCATTGAATTGTCCCCTCTAGTTCTTTTATTTGAAGTCCTTTAAGTTCATACATTTGTATCTTCCCACTTTTCTTCTGAACCAACACCATAAGTAATGCATACAAACTGTTGGATTCCAGTAGTTTGTTGGGTTGATTCTGAGATCTATCATTTATAGAAGCAGAGGGGCAGTGTGGCTTAGTAGAGAGAGATCTGTACTCAGACACAGTGTGACCTAGGTTCAGTACTGGGTATTTGATGTTGGGTAAGTCACTTAATTACTTGTGCTCTAGGCATCTAAAAAGGTACAAATTGTAGAAAAGGTGTGACGGCCAGCATTGGTGAAGGGAGTCTTCTTACAAGGAAGTTCACCATGATAGTGAAATCACAAGTTCAGTCTCTATTCCTATCTATGGCAGATAAAGGAATTTTCCTAGAGAATTTCCTATAGTTGAGAGTTGGTTGTGTTTTGTGATTCTCTACTTCCGTAGGTCCCAATCCCACTCACATAATGATGGCATGCCTATTCTCTTTCTGAGTCCATCAACATATCCTTTGGTTCTTTTGGCAGAGGATAGTCACTAAAATCAAACTTCTGAAAATCTTCCTAGTTTGAAATGCTAGTGTTCACAGGATATTGACTGCTATCATTTGTTTCTGTTTTTCCATAAACCTCTTAGAGACTATATGGATAATTACAAAGTGTGGGTATCAGGTTCCAATTTTTTACACATAATATTGCATCTTTAATAAACTAGAATTTGTCCTGTTTGAAACTCCAATAATTGTTGATGACTTTGAACATAGCAGAGGCCGTGTCCTATTCCTGTTGACATTAATAACATTAAAAAAACACCTTTAAAGATATTTTGATGTAACCCAAATATGGATGGTCTTTATCACTTTATCATGGCAATTACTAATCCTTTCATAGGTGGTACAGTTATTTGTCTTAAATGTTACTTGTAAAGGGGTTTTATAGTTACTTGGGATCCATTAATAAAGCTCTATAGAACATATTTTGAAATTTTATCTTACTAGTATAATGGGGGATTGAGAGTACAATTCTAGGAGTATGTAAAATGAGAAGCCTGCTTCTAGACATTTGTAATAAAGATCCCTACTTATTATTTACACAAGAATTCTATGATTGTTTTTGTCAGCTAATTGTGTGCTTTTTTGATTGGGTGCTGAACTGGAAATGAGTATGGATCCAAAGGACTGCCATGGAGGCATCTCAGATCCCTTTTTGGATTTGTTGCATTTAAGTGAATTTATTATCTACACTGATATGTTCCTTTTGGCTGTCATATCCTTCTGCTTTGCAAGGATTTCAGATTTTTGTTAATTGATACAGTTTTCTGGATTTTTCTAGTCTCGGGGTGACTGATTTTTTGGACCTTTTTTTGGTAATTCAGTCAGAGTAACTAAATGGTTTTTGACTCAGAATCAGGGATTTGAATCTAGAGCTTGAGTAAGGGACTATAATTAAGGTATACTAGAGGCTGAAAAAGCTTGGTCTCCTTGTGGTGATTGATTTGGACAGCTAGGGTTCAGTGGATAAAGTATTAGGTCTGGAGTCTGGAAGATATGAGTTCAAATCTAGTCTCCAATATGTATTAGATGCATGACTTTGGGCAAATTACTTAACCCAATTTGCCTCAGTTTCCTCACCTGTAAAACAAAATGGAGAAGGAAATGGCAAACTACTCCACTGTCTTTGTCAGGAAAACTCCAGGGGGCAGCTGGGTAGCTCAGTGGATTGAGTGTCAGACCTAGAGATCTTGGGTTCTTGGGTTCAAATCTGGCCTCAGACATTTCCTAGCTGTGTGACCCTGGACAAGTCACTTAACCCCCATTGCCTAGCCCTTACCATACTTCCGCCTTGGAACTGTTATGAGTAAGATTAGATTAGCTAGTTATTAGGTATTGATTATATATTGATTAGGAAGTACCTAGCAGGAAGGAGCTGGAGCTGGGAATTCCAGGTTGGAATGAAGGAGGAGGAAGTCTATCTGTGTTCTGTGTGTGGACTCCATTAGTGGTAGGCAAAAACTGTTGCCAGCCTGGGAGACCTCAGAGCAAAGGACACCCTGTTTCCTGTTTTCCCCTGGGATCCTGTGTGGTGTGGCATCAAGTAAAGGACAAGATCTACAGAGCCAATA
>NC_058130.1:252205568-252249934 GCF_016433145.1 Gracilinanus agilis | reverse complement strand
TCACACCCTACACCAAGATAAATTCAGAATGGGTGAACGACTTGAATATAAAGAAGGAAACTATAAACATGTTAAGTGAACACAGAATAGTATACTTGTCAGATCTCTGGGAAAGGAAAGACTTTAAAACCAAGCAAGAGTTAGAGAAAATCACAAAATGTAAATTAAATCGTTTTGATTATATTAAACTAAAAAGTTTTTGTACAAACAAAAACAATGTAGTCAAAATCAGAAGGGAAACAACAAATTGGGAAAAAATCTTTATAATGAAAAACTCTGACAGGGGTCTAATTACTCAAATATACAAGGAGTTAAATCAATTGTATAAAAGATTAACCCATTCCCCAGTTGATAAATGGGCAAGAGACATGAATAGGCAATTTTCAGATAAAGAAATCAAAAGTATCAATAAGCACATGAGAAAGTGTTCCAAATCTCTAATAATTAGAGAAATGCAAATCAAAACAACTCTGAGGTATCACCTCACACCTAGCAGAGTGGCTAAAATGAAAGAAGGGGAGAGTAATGAATGTTGGAGGGGATGTGGCAAAATTGGGACATTAATGCATTGCTGGTGGAGCTGTGAACTAATCCAGCCATTCTGGCTGGCAATTTGGAATCATGCTCAAAGGGCTATAAAGGAATGCCTGCCCTTTGATCCAGCCATACCATTGCTGGGTTTGTACCCCCAAAGAGATCATAGATAAACAGACTTGTATGAAAATATTTATAGCTGCGCTTTTTGTGGTGGCAATAAATTGGAAAAGGAGGGTATGTCCTTCAATTGGGGAATGGCTGAACAAACTGTGGTATATGCGGGTGATGGAATACTATTGTGCTAAAAGGAATAATAAACCGGAGGAGTTCCAGGCGATCTGGAGAGACCTCTGGGAACTGATGCAGAGTGAAAGGAGCAGAGCCAGAAGAACTCTGTACACAGAGACTGATATACTGTGGTAAAATCGAATGTAATGGGCTTCTGTACCAGCAGCAATACAGTGACCCAGGACAATTCTGAGGGATTTATGGTAAGGATGCTACCCACATTCAGAGGAAGGACTGCAGGAGAGGAAACATATAAGAAAAACAACTGCTTGAATGCATGGGTCGGGGTGGACATGATTGAGGTTGTGGACTCGAAACTACCACACCAATGCAACTACCAACAATTTGGAAATTGGTCTTGATCAAGGACATATGACAAAACTAGTGGAAATGTGCGTCAGCCATGGGTGGGGGGAGTGCGGTGGGTGAAGGGGAAAGTAGGAGCATGAATCATGTAACCATGTTAAAAATGAATATTAATAAATGTTTGGAAAAAAAACTGAGAGAATATTTGCAGAATTACCTCAGAGGACTCTTGTGCATGTAAAGAGATCTAGGAGACAACAAGTTCTGCTATATAAGAGAAGTGGCAATGATATTGGGGGAATTGGGACAAAGGTCACCAGCCTTCGTTATCCACCACAGCAATAGCTACTTGTATAGAACAGAGGGCTGTGTTGAGGAAAGTCTAAAATAATTTCATCATCATAGTATCACTCATCTTTTCATTTTGAGGAAGCAGAGCCCTGAAGATATTTGTCTACGTAGAGTCTATGATGCTATCTAAAAACTAAAATAGGTTTTTGACCATAAATTAGATGACAGTTGAAGTGAGACACTCAGGTGAGATAGTAGAAGAGAGACTAGGAAAATATGTCATTAGAATAGGTCAGAGAAACATAAAGCAGAAGAAGAATCCTAAAAAGATCTCATGGAGCAGACCTGATTTTAGGCAGATCTCAATTATCTTCTGGCATCATCTAATGGTAAGAAAAGAGCTTGGGGTCAGCTGGGTAGCTCAGTGGATTGAGAGCCAGGCCTAGAGACAGTAGGTCCTAGGTTCAAATCTGGCCTCAGATATGTCCCAGCTGTGTGACCCTGGGCAAGTCACTTGACCCCCATTGCCCACCCTTACCACTCTTCCACCTAGGAGCCAATACAGAGAAGTTAAGGGTTTAAAAAAAAAAGAAAGAAAGAAAGAGAATGGGTTACCCATTTGACAAGACTCCTTAAAAAAAAAAAAAAGAAAAGAGCTTCACCACCAATGTCTGTACTTGTGAGGACTAATAAGAGACCTTCATGGAGATTAAGTGTAAGAACTAGGTAGAGCTTTAATTAATCATTTGAGAGGGCTAGGTTAAGAGAACTGTAGGCCTTCTCTATAGGAGACATATTCAGTAACATAATTTAGAGTAATTAAATGCTTTTTTTTAAACCCTTACAATCTAACTTTAGAATTGATAAAAAGTATTAGTTCCAAGGTAGAAGAGTGATAAGGGCTAGGCAAATTGGGCTAATTGACTTGCCCAGGGACACATGGGTAGGAAGTATCTAAGGTCAGATTATAACTCATGACCTCCCATCTCCAGGCCTAGCACTCTCTTCACTGAGCTACCTACCTGCCTCTTACCAAATGGTTTTTTAAAGTATAGGACTATAAGATATAACAGAGATGCAGCCCTCCATAAAAGAGGAAGATGAGTCACAGCTTCCCCAGTGGATGTTGGACAAGATATTACATGACCCTGAAGATAACAGGATAGCTAAAGAACAGCTAGAACAGATATGTGATACCTGCTGTGGTATAGTGGGGATGACCAGTGATTAAGGAACAGTCCCTGTGGGGAGCAGGTCCAACAGAAAGCAAGCAGCACAGTTCCATCACCAGAAGATTTTGGCAGCTTGCATCATTACAGGTATGAGTTGTCCTTCCAAACATGTCCCACTCATTTGAATACATTGCCTCTGTATGGATGTCCTGTGCATGATTGAATCAGGGACATGCATTACAGCAATTTGAATGATGGCTATTTGTGTGAGTTCTAGAAGTTCTGAATGAGGAGACTTGATTAATTTCTCCTGTTTATTTCTGTTCCTTCATTTGGTGGTACTCCAAAGAGTGATTAAATAGTAAGTCAATATCCATATTGGGGAAGGAGAAAGGAAAAAAACCCATGCAAAAAAACTGTACAAATGACATTAGAATGCATTGTCTTTGGTGCTGCCTGGAGATGGGGAAGGGAGGGAAGCTCAAAAAATGGCTTCTTAAACGTTTTCCTTTTGTATAAGAAAAATATCATATCTGACATACCTTAGATGATGTTTCTTCACCTTTTAGGTGTTTTAAAATGGTGAATGTTGGGGAAACAAGTATTCTATTAACTCTACTTCCAGATTTATGCTTTGGTTACCTTTTTTTTTTTTTTAAACCCTTGTACTTCGGTGTATTGTCTCATAGGTGGAAGATTGGTAAGGGTGGGCAATGGGGGTCAAGTGACTTGCCCAGGGTCACACAGCTGGGAAGTGGCTGAGGCCAGATTTGAACCTAGGACCTCCTCTCTCTAGGCCTGACTCTCACTCCACTGAGCTACCCAGCTGCCCACTTTGGTTACCTTTTGAGAAATGTGATGGATTGAGTTGGCAAAGAAGGGTGAAAGGAAGGTAGGGAGAGAATAGTGTTACTATTAATTCTAGTGATACTCATAGATTTAAGTTTGGTCTCTCTTATGGAGAAAACAGGGGAAGTTAACTTAAATATTTATCTAGGTTTAGAAGGGTGAGTAGGAGTCAGCAATGGACAATAGTCTGAGACAAAACAAGCCAGGGAAACTGGGGTTAGCTGTTTGGGGAAATGACAGTTGACAGAAGTGACAGTTAGGCCTTAACTGTCACCCTGCTTCACCTAGACAGGGGGTCTCTGAAACCAGCAAGTAAATGACAACAGGGCTTGTAAACAAGTTTAATTTAAGGAAACTATAGTTTAAGAAGGGAGTCTATGGGCAAGCCTCAGGGATAGGGAATGGACTTATCTACACTAAGCTAAACCTATAGCACAGTGATTCCCAAAGTGGGCGCTGCTGCCCCCTGGTGGATGCTGCAGAGATCCAGGGTGGTGGTGATGGCCACAGGTGCATTTATCTTTCCTATTAATTGCTATTAAGATTTAAAAAAAAATTTAATTTCCAGGGGGCTAAGTAATATTTTTTCTGGAATGGGGGCAGTAGGCCAAAAAAGTTTGGGAACCACTGCTATAGCAGGACAGGGCACAATGGAGATTAGGAAGGAAAGTGGGATATCCTCACTGCAGAGTCCTGTCTCACTCTAGCGATGACACAGCTTTCTCAGGTCTTCAGCCAGTACTCCTTCAATTGGGTAAGTCAGGGGGTAAACCAACCTGAGCTGACCAGCAACTCAGTTTAGATTTTATAGTCTCTATGTAACCTCCCACAGGCAAAATCCTCCTTCCGGATATCAGGAAATCAGGGTACAAACTCCACTTCCTCTGAGGTCTCCCAGGAGTCAGTTACTACTTGTCCCCAACCACCATGGAGTCCATCCCAGAGAGAGAAGCCACACTTCCTGCTTCCCCATTCCATTTAGAATCCTTCAGCGCTGTCTGCTAAGTCTCCTAAATAATAATTTATTAAAATTCCTCACAACATCTCTTAGAGATAAGAGCCTGTTCTTCACAGTGTTGGCTGGACTTCTGAGGAATTCTCTCTGGTGGGTCTGGACTCATATAAGGAACAAAGGTGCCAAAGTTTGTTCATATCTTAAATTTCTGATTTAACTCTTATCTTTCTTGTTCTAGTCTCCTGACTCTAAAACATGCCATGGGTACAGTGAAGAATTTAATCTTCAACTGGGGCTTTTTCTTCAACACTTCATATGTTGGGATGTCTTAGTTCAATGAAGTGGACCAGCAGGCACTTTCTGTATATTTGTGGGAAAGTGAGCTCAAGGTTTATGGAGAAATGTTTCATTGTAATGCTATTTCATTAAATATCTTAATTTAAATCAACATCTAGGATTAGAAGGGAATGTGTTGATTAAAAATATCTCTGATAAGGATATGATATATAACCAAAAATTTTTTGAATAATTGCCAAATCCTAATAAGCATATGAAAGATTGTTCTATTTCACTAATAAGAGAAGTCAAAACAATTCTGAGATTTTAGTATATACTCAGAAACTTGGTAAAGATGACAAAGGTTAGAAACAGTGTTGGAGGGAAAATAGACTAATTTACTACAGGTAGATTTGCAAAGTGGTCCAACTATTAATTTGCCATGAAATTTGGAATTATGCCAAAGGGAAAAAAAAGCAGGAGGCAAAGCCTATGTGGCAGAGAAGGGACAGAGACCTGCTTAATCTTTTACAAATTGCCCTGCAAGGAACTTGGATATAACACCTGAAAACAAATTTTGGATGATGGAACCCATAAAAAGGTAGGGTGAAAAAAATTTCTAGCCCAATACAACTTAGAAGGTCAATAGGAAAGACCTATTGTATCACACCATGATGGGAGTGGAACACAGACCAGTGTGTCAAGGAAGGCCCCATCTCAGCAAGCCAGCATTGGTCTTAGGAACAGAAGAAGCAATAGCAATGGCTTTTGGAGCTCTCAGCCCACAGATGGCAGCGGTATTGGAAGTTGGTCAGAAGGTAATTATAGGGGTTTTTCCTGGCTCAAGATACAGGATTTTGTTATACTGAACAGATCCAGATCCAGAATGTAGTCCTGGGTCAGAGTCCTAGGTCTTATTAGTAGGGCAAAAAGCATTAGCACAGCAGTTCTTACAGGAACAGGGGACCCTGGTCACAGTTTTAGGGCAGAAAAGAGTGCTTGCAATCACTCACAGACCAGAACACAGGCCAGGAGAGTAATAAATACACCTCTTCTTGGATTATACTACCTTGGAAGAATTGAACACTTATAGACCCCTGGAAATAGCTCTGAAAGAAGATGTGCAAGGAACCTGAAGCCTGGAATGGTGCCCCCTTAACCACAGGAACAGAGAGATAGATACTTTAGTAGTTGTTTTTAAAGTTGAGTCGAGAAAAAGCCTCAAAAAAAACAACAACAAAAAAAGCTCAACAAGGAAAGTTTTTTTGGTGACTAGGAAGACCAAAACATAAACTCAAAAGAAGACAACAAAGTCAATGTTACTATACCCAAAGCCCCCAAAGAAAAATGTGAATTGGTTTTAAGCCCAAAAAGAATTTCTGGAGGGGCTCAAAAAGGATTTAAAAAACCAAATGAGAGAGGTAGAAGAAAATTGGGAAAAGAAAGGAGAGTGATACAGGAAAATCATGAAAAATGAATCAATAGATTGGCGGAGACAGAAAGAATATTGAAGAAAACAATGTGTTAAAAAACAGAATAGATCAATTGGTAAAAGAAGTGCAAAAATCCACCAAAGAAAGGAACTTCTTAAAAAGCAGAGTTGACCTCATGGGAAACAATATAAAAAAAATTCACTGAAGAAAAGCAGAATTGACCAAATGGAAAAGGAGATACAAAAACTCATTGAAGAAGATAATTTCTTAAAAATTAGAATTGGACAAGTGGGAGCTGATGACTCCATGGCACATTAAGAATTAATATATCAGGGTCAGCTAGGTCACTCAGTATATTGGAAAGTCAGCACTAAAGACAGGAGGTCCTGGTTCAAATCTAGTTTCAGACACTTTGTAGCTATGTGACTCTGGGCAAGTCACTTAACTCCAGTTGCCTAACTCTAGCAGTGCAGCCCCTATATACAATTTTCAGCTGGGTTTAATCACCTGAGGAGGGAAGCTGAAAGCTGGGAAAGCAATGGGTTAAGATTAAGAACTAGAGTGAGCCATAGATGAAACAAAGAGACATGGAACACTGAGAGAGAACTTTATCGTGGTGGCAGCAGGTCAATGCTCAAGAGTCAGAGAGTGGGCTAAGCAAGCTGCACTGTTTTTTATTATAGGCTTCAAGGATGGGGGGGGTTGTGGGATGTCAATCAAATAAGTGAAACAACAGAAGTATTGACATAATATTGACAACCAATTGCAAGACAAAGGAATGGATAGCAAAAGCAGGGCACCCCAGAAAGAAGCTCACTTATCAGACTTTCTTTCTCCAGAAGAAAATGGCATCAAGCTATACAGATGTGTAACAAAGAAGCTGTAGAAATTGCTTGCTAGCCTTCTACACTGTCGATAATAGTAGAGGCTTGATTTTTAAGTTCCACAAAATTTAAGTCCTAATCAATTTAAGGATTCAGAAATCAATCATGAAATATTAGAAATAAGTCTGGTCCATGAACACTTTGCTCATTAGAGTTAGCTTTTGAATATATCTTTAATATCTTCATGATTCATTATAACTGAAACCTTTCACTAACCATTACTGCTTTTCTGCCTGGGAACCTTAGCATCAATTCTAAGACAGAAGATAAGGGTTAAAAAAAAAGAATATCAATAAAACAAAACCAAAAAAAAAAAAAAGAAAAAATAGAAGGAAACGTGAATTATTTCATTGGAAAAACAAATGACCTGGACAATGGTTGAGATAATTTAAGAATAATTAAAAGCCATAATAAAAAAAGAGCCTAGAGACCATTGTTCACAAAATTATTAAGGAAAACTTTGTTAATATTCCTTTGTTAATATTCTAGAATTAAAGGGTAAAATAGAAATGGAAAGAATCCACTGATCACCTCTTAAATGAGATCTCAAAATGAAAACTCCCAGGAATATTATAGTCAAATTCAGGAACTCCCAGGTTAAGGAGAAAATATTTCAAGCAGCAAAAAAGAAGCAATTCAAATATGATGGAGCCACATTCAGGATAACATAAGATATAGAAGCTTATACATTAAAGGATCTGAGGGCCTGGAATATGATATTACAGAGGACAGAGAATTATAACCAACAATCAGCAAAACTGAGTATAATCCTTTGAGGGGAAAATGGGTGTTCAATGACATTGAGGACTTTTAATCATTCTGTACAAAAAAATCAGAGCTGAATAGAAAATTTGACTATCAAATACAAGAAGGTAAACAGGAAAGAGAAATCATAAGAATTCAATAAATCTAAACTGTTTACTTTCCTACATTGGAAGAAGATACTTACAATTCCTAAGAACTTTATTATTATTAGGGTAATTAGGAGTATGCATAAACAGAGGCCAAGAGTGTGAGTTGAATGTGGTGGATGATTTCTAAGAAAATAAAATTAAATGGGGTAGCTGAGTGGCTCAATGGATTGGGAACCAGGCTTAGAGATGGGAGGTCCTAAGTTCAAATCTGACCTCAGACACTTCTTAGCTGTGTGACCCTGGGCATGTCACTTCAACCACATTGCCTAGCTCTTACCACTCTTCTGCCTCGGAATCAATATACAGTATTGATTCTAAGATGGAGGGTAAGGTTTATTAAAAAATAATAAATTAAATTAAAGAGTGAGAAAGAAGAATGCACTGGGAGAAGGGATAAAGGAGATATAGATATAGGTTAAGTTATGTCACATAAAAGAGACAAAAAAGAAATAATATCAATAGTGATTATACTGTATATACACTTTTGTCAAAGCCAGCTAGGTTTTCCAGCCTATTTTACAAAAATTTGGAAAGAAAAAAAGTGGGAGATTTCAGGGAAGTTGGACCTACATACATTTCAAAAGCCTGTGTGGGTTTCTACGTTTCCGGGTCAAGATGGCGGCAGAGTAAAAAGCAGCTGCTTGACCTCTCCTAATTCACACATATAGGACTCCTCAAGAAGACATAAAAACAAATCCAGAGGAACGAAGGGACCCCACAACAGGCGCAGCATTGAAGGTATGTGGAATCGGGGCATTTCCATGCTATAAAGAGGTGAAACAGCTCTCACTAGAACGTGAGCTGAGCAACCCCCCCCCCCATGCACACACCACCTAAAGGCCAAAGCCAGTGCAAAAGAGTCAGAGTGAATTTGGGGCACCAATTAAGTCCTTGGCAGCCACCTGGGGTCACCAGGGCCAGCTCTTGAGAGCAGCAAGACTTAAGACACCAAGAGGCTAAAGAACACGCAGACTTTGAACACAGACCCTGAGCACAGGTGTGGATGCGGATCCTGAGTATAGGCAGATCTTGGGTGGGGACCCAGTGCAGAGGGGTGCACAACTGTGGAAGCAGCGCCCTGAGACTGTTAAAGGAGCTTTGGGCACAGGAACAAGTAAGGGGACCACCAGGAGGCTTGACCCTAAGAACAACTAGACCTGAGACATCAGCAGCTTAAAGTGTGAGGATAAAGCTGAGAGGGCGCTGGGCTAACAATGGCAAGCCAGACTCAGGAAGCCCAGAAGAGAAAGATCAGCAAGAAGAAATCTTTAATACTCAACAACTTTTACACAGAGAAAATCCAGACAACAGAGCAAACAGCAGAGGAGAACAAACAAATAATCATATCCAAACCTTCCCAAAACAAAACTGGTCACAAGCTCTTGAAAAGATGGAAGAGATCTGGCAAGAAAATAACAGTTTAAAAGGCAGATTTTCGCAATTGGAAAAGGAAAACCAGTCTCTAAAAGCTAGAATTGGGCAATTTGAAAAAGATGCCCCCAAATCAAAAGAATTGATAAGCAAATTGGAGACCAAAAACAAACAGCTGGAAAACAGGATAGACCAAATCGAAAAGGAAAATCAAAACATTAATTATAGCAGAAAACCAGTCTCTAAAGACAAGAATTGGGCAATTAGAAGCCACTGATCTCTCAAGACAGCAAGAACAAATAAAACAAAGTCAAAAGACTGTTAAAATAGAAGGAAACATGAAATATCTCAATGAGAAATTGATAGATCAAGAAAACATGTCTAGAAGAGACAATTTGAGAATAATTGGTCTTCCTGAAAAAGCATAAATTAATAGAAATTTGGACTCCATACTGAAAGAAATAATTCAGCAAAACTGCCCTGAAGTTCTACAACAAAACGACAATATAGACATTGAAAGGATCCATAGATCACCCTCTACACTAAACCCTGAAAAGACAACCCCCAGGAATATAATAGCCAAATTCAAGAGCTTCCAAATAAAAGAAAAAAATCTTACAAGAAGCCAGAAAGAAACAATTCAGATACCAAGGAGCACCAATCAGGATCACACAGGATCTGGCAGCCTCTACACTAAAAGACTGCAAGGCCTGGAATATGATATTCATAAAGGCAAGAGAACTGGGTCTACAACCAAGGATCACCTACCCATCAAAATTGACCATATACTTCCAGGGGAAAGTTTGGGCATTCAACAAGATAGAAGAAATCCAAATATTTGCACAGAAAAGACCAGGATTAAATGGAAAGTTTGATATCCAACCACAAAAATCAAGAGAAACATGAAAAGGTAATAAGAAACAAAAGGGAAAGAAAGAAAACTCTTATTCTTTAAATTGCCCCTTTAAGGGCTTCAATAAGATCTAATTATTGGTATTCCTATGTGGAGAAATGTTATGTATAATTCTCTGTAGTGAATTCTATTCACTATTATAGTATTCAATATTATAGTAATTAGAAGAATTATTCATAGGGAGATGTTGGAATACTAAATGGTTTAAGATGATATGAGGGGTGGGAAAGAGGGGGGTGAATAGTAGAGGACACCAAGAGAAACTTGAATGAATAAGAAAAATAGGATATTCTATTACACACAAAGAGGGCATGGGAAGGGGAGGGGACAAATACTATTATAAGAAGGAGAGGAAGAGAGCATTAAGAGGTAATATTTAAACCTTACTCTCAGCGTAATTAACCCTGAGAGGGAAGAGTAGCTATATTATCCATTGGGATATAAAACTCTAACCCTACTGAGAAAGTCAGAAGGGATAAACCAAGGGGAGCAGGGGAATGGGGAGGTCAAAAAAGGGAGGGGAGAAGGGGGAGGGAATTCATTAGGCCTTAAAAATAAAAAGAGAGGAATAATAAGTAAGGGAGTTGAAAGAGAAGTAAATCAAGGGAGGGGACAAGGGTTACTGGCTTAAATCAAACCACTGGCTTAAAAGGAAATAGTGTAAGAAGAAGGAGTAGAACTAGGAGAGGACACCAAAATGTTGGCGAATACACAACTGATAATTATAACTCTAAATGTGAATGGGATGAACTTGCTCATAAAAAGGAAGCAAATAGCAGAGTGGATTAGAAACCAAAATCCTACCAGACCAAAAAGTCTACAAGAAACACATATGAGGTGGGTGGACATACACAAGTTTAAAGTTAAGGGCTTGAGCAAAATCTTTTGGGCGTCAAATGAGAAAAAGAAGGCAGGAGTGGCAATTGTGATTTCTGACAAAGTCAAAGTAAAAATAGATATGATTAAAAAAGACAGGGAAGGTCATTACATCCTGATTAAAGGCAGTATAAACAATGAGGAAATAACACTGCTCAATATGTACACACCAAGTGGCATAGCATCCAAATTCATAAAGGAGAAACTGGCAGAGCTCAAGAAGGATATAGGAAAATCATAATAGTGGGAGATCTAAATATTCTTCTTTCAGATCTAGATAAATCAAACCAAAAAATAAATAAGAAAGAGGTAAGAGAGGTGGATGAAGTCCTAGAAAAATTAGATTTAATTGATATGTGGAGAAAAATAAATGGGGACAAAAAGGAATACACCTTCTTTTCAGCTGCACATGGTACATTCACAAAGATTGACCATGTAATAGGGCATAGAATCATTGCAAACAAATGCAAAAGAGCAGAAATAATAAATGTAACCTCAGATCATAATGCAATAAAAATAATAATTAGTAAGGGCACCAGACAGGCAAATCAAAAACTAATTGGAAATTAAATAATATGATTCTTCAAAACCAATTAGTCAAAGAAGAAATCATTGAAACAATCAACAATTACATTGAAGAGAATGACAATGATGAGACATCATACCAAACCCTGTGGGATGCAGCCAAGGCAGGACTCAGAGGGAAATTTATATCCTTGAGTGCATATATTAACAAATTAAGGAGGGCAGAGATTAATGAATTGGGCATGCAACTCAAAAAATTAGAAAGTGTGCAAATTAAAAATCCCCAGATGAAAACTAAATTAGAAATACTAAAAATCAAGGGAGAAATAAAATCGAAAGTAAAAGAACTATTGAATTAATAAATAAGACTAGAAGCTGGTATTTTGTAAAAACAGATAAAATAGACAAAGTACTAGTCAATCTAATAAAAAAAGGAAAGAAGAAAACCAAATTGACAGTATCAAAGATGAAAAGGGAGACCTTAGCTTTAATGAAGGGGAAATTAAGGCAATCATTAAAAACTATTTTGCCCAATTATATGGCAATAAATATAGCAATTGTTATGATTAAAAATGATGAGGTCCGAGATCAAAAGGGAAAATAGTATTTTAATAAAAGCCATGCTGATAGAGATAAAAATCATTAGACCACATGCCAGTAAGAATTCAAAACTGCCACCCCAGCCATTATTGTTACCTCCCGTCTCTTCTCATGCCTGCTAGCTAAAGAGGAAGTTCAAAGTCACTTCCCCCTATTTAAAACAGTCCCTTACCTTGAATATGTAATCCAAAACAGGAAACCTGTTGGATCACGGGAAATGTAGTTTTTAAGGTCCCCACGTGTCCATAGGGGGGAAATATATATATATATATATATATATATTTTTTTTTTTTTAAATGGCATTTCCCAAATTCCAATTTTACACAATCTAGGTGATATGGATAAATATTTATAATAATATAAATTGCCTAGATTAACAACAGAAGAAATAGAATAATTAAATAATCCCATATTAGAAAAAGAAACTGAACAAGCCATCAAAGAACTCCCTAAGAAAAAGTCACCAGGGCCTGATGGATTCACAAGTGAATTCTATCAAACATTCAAAGAACAACTAATCCCAACACTATACAAATTATTTGATATAATAAGCAAAGAAGGAGTCCTACCAAATTCTTTTTATGACACAAATATGGTACTGATCCCAAAGCCAGGGAGATCAAAAACAGAGAAAGAAAACTATAGACCAATCTCCCTAATGAACATAGATGCAAAAATCTTAAATAGAATACTAGCAAAGAGACTCCAGCAAGTAATTAAGAAGATCATCCACCATGATCAAGTGGGATTTATGCCAGGAATGCAAGGCTGGTTCAACATTAGGAAAACCATCCACGTAATTGACCATATCAACAGTGTAACAAACAAAAATCACATGATTATCTCAATAGATGCTGAAAAAGCATTTGACAAAATACAGCACCCATTCCTATTGAAAACCCTGGAAAGTATAGAAATAGAAGGACCCTTCCTAAAAATAATAAACAGTATGTATCGAAAACCCATCAACAAGCATCATATGCAATGGGGATAAATTAGAAGCCTTCCCAATAAGATCAGGAGTGAAACAAGGATGCCCATTATCACCTGTATTATTTAACATTGTACTAGAAACACTAGCAGTAGCAATTAGAGAAGAAAAAGAAATTGAAGGTATCAAAACAGGCAATGTGGAGACTAAGCTATCACTCTTTGCAGATGATATGATGGTCTACTTAAAAAATCCTAGAGAATCAACTAAGAAGCTGGTAGAAATAAGCAAATTTGCAGGATACAAAATAAATGCACATAAATCATCAGCATTTCTATATATCTGCAACACATCACAGCAGCAAGAGGTAGAAAGAGAAACACCATTTAAAATCACCCTAGACAATATAAAATACTTAGGAATCTATCTACCAAAACAAACACAGGAATTATATGAAAACAACTACAAAACACTTTCCAAACAATTAAAACTGGATCTAAACAATTGGAAAAACATTGATTGCTCATGGGTAGGAAGAGCTAACATAATAAAAATGACCATTCTACCCATATTAATTTACCTATTTAGTGCCATAACTATCAAACTACCAAAAAACTTTTTTACTGAACTAGGAAAAACTATAACAAAGTTCATCTGAAATAACAAAAGATCAAGAATATCAAGGGAAATAATGAAAAAAAAACGTGAAGGAAGGTGACCTAGCAGTACCAGATATTAAACTATACTATAAAGCAGCAGTCATTAAAACAATATGGTACTGGCTAAAAGAAAGAAGGGAGGATCACTGGAATAGACTTCGTGTAAGTGATATCAGCAAGACAGTGTATGATAAACCCAAAGAGCCCAACTTTTGGGACAAAAATCCACTATTTGACAAAAACTGCTGGGAAATTTGGAAAACAATATGGGAGAGATTAGGTTTAGATCAACATGTCACACCCTACACCAAGATAAATTCAGAATGGGTGAATGACTTGAATATAAAGAGGGAAAGTATAAACAAGTTAAGTGAACACAGAATAGTATACTTGTCAGATCTCTGGGAAAGGAAAGATTTTAAAAGCAAGCAAGAGTTAGAGAAAATTACAAAATGTAAAATAAATGATTTTGATTATATTAAACTAAAAAGCTTTTGTACAAACAAAAACAATGCAGCCAAAATCAGAAGGGAAACAACAAATTGGGAAAAAATCTTTATAATGAAAAACTCTGACAGAGGTCTAATTACTCAAATATACAAGGAGTTAAATCAATTGTATAAAAGATTAACCCATTCCCCAATTGATAATTCGGCAAGGGACATGAATAGGCAATTTTCAGATAAAGAAATCAAAAGTATCAATAAGCACATGAGAAAGTGTTCCAA
Source organism: Gracilinanus agilis (assembly GCF_016433145.1). Classification (NCBI taxonomy): domain Eukaryota; kingdom Metazoa; phylum Chordata; class Mammalia; order Didelphimorphia; family Didelphidae; genus Gracilinanus; species Gracilinanus agilis. The sequence continues at coordinate 252,235,426 of NC_058130.1, read as the reverse complement.
ATCTCTAATAATTAGAGAAATGCAAATCAAAACAACTCTGAGGTATCACCTCACACCTAGCAGAGTGGCTAAAATGAAAGAAGGGGAGAGTAATGAATGTTGGAGGGGATGTGGCAAAATTGGGACATTAATGCACTGCTGGTGGAGTTGTGAACTGATCCAACTATTCTGGATGGCAATTTGGAACTATGCTCAAAGGGCTATAAAAGAATGCCTGCCTTTTGATCCAGCCATACCATTGCTGGGTTTGTACCTCAAAGAGATCATAGATAAACAGATTTGTACAAAAATATTTATAGCTGCGCTTTTTGTGGTGGCAAAAAACTGGAAAATGAAGGGATGCCCTTCAGTTGGGGAATGGCTGAACAAATTGTGGTATATGCTGGTGATGGAGTACTATTGTGCTCAAAGGAATAATAAACTAGAGTAATTCCATGTGAACTGGAATGACCTCCAGGAATGGATGCAGAGTGAAAAGAGCAGAGCCAAAAGAACATTGTACACAGAGACTAATACACTGTGGTAAAATCGAATGTAATGGACTTCTGTTCTAGCAGCAATGCAATGACCCAGGACAATTCTGAGGGATTTATGGAAAAGAACGCTACCCACACTCAGAGGAAGAACTGAGGGAGTAGAAACACAGAAGAAAAACAACTGCTTGAACACATGGGTTGAGGTGGACATGATTGGGGATGTAGACCTGAAACTACTACACCAAAGCAACTATCAACAATTTCAAAATGGGTCTTGATCAATGACACATGTTAAAACCAGTGGAAATGCGCAGCAGCTATTGGGGGGTGGTAGTGGAGAAGGTCGGGGGATGAAGGGGAAAGTAAGAGCATGAATCATGTAACCATGTTAACTTTTCTAAAAAATAATTATTAAAAAAAAAAAAAAGCCTGTGTGACTATAGAAAGTAGCCATCTTGAAATCAGTTCCAGTCAGTACATATAATCTGCCCACAACACCACAGCCAATAAGAAACCACTCATTCTGAAGGGGCGGGGCATCTCTTAAAGGGTCAGCCATAAAGACATTTTTTTCCTTTACAAAAGGCTTTTCAAGATATAAGAAGACAAAGAAATTATTCTTAGCCATGAGTTATCTAGCGTTGCTATTCTTTTATGTCAGAGACCAAGGATCGAAACCTAAAAACCATAGAGACCATAGAAACAAAACTTAGTGAAGGGTTTCCCAAGAAACGAAACTTATGTTAGGAATAGAAACTTATCCAGCTTCATCCAGGATAGGCGTGGCGAGACCAATGGCCTGAAACCATTGGAAAATTCCTTACCCCAGCCCTAGAAGCATATAAACCCACTCCCTGCACACAATAAACGAGCCTTGTCACAATTAAGACTGATTTGTCTTTATTGCGCCTCGGTCTCCCTTCTCTCCCCCTATGGTTCTTCCAGGTGGCTGACTCACGGGTCTCTCGCGGTTGTATCCGGCTGGATCCGGATATCTGGCGCTCAACGCGGGGCACGACGAACGCAGCTTACTGGACGACTGAGAAGCAGATCCCGCGGCCGCGGACATAAGCAGGGTAGAGGCTGAACAGACAGCCTTGAGGCAGGGTAAGTCGTCCCATCCCCCATAGGCAATCAGGCTGGAATTTGGAGTGAATACCCCAGAATGAGTGTGTGTGTGACTGGTATGACAAGGGTTTCGGTACTCTGATCGTTCCCTTGATCTGTTTCTGAATCCAGACCCGCTAGTATCCGTTTCCATACCTCCGCAAGGAGATTGGCGAGAACGTGGGGAAGTGATTGTTACGACAGCGTGAATGAAAAATGGGGAAAACACTCTCAAAGGAAGCCCTATATGTTAAGGAATTTAAAGATAGTCTCAGGGAGAGAGGCATTAGGGTAAAAAAGAAAAATTTGTTTAAGACCACCGGATCCTTTTGAGAGGACTTCGGGGAAAAGGGGATGGAGCCCTGAGCAAGCTCCCACCCCTGCTCAAAATTAAGCATTAGGGCACTGGGGCCCTTCTTAGAAGGACACCAGGAAAAGCGTATTTTTCTCTAGGACTAAACGGCAAATTTAAAAGTGACCAGAAATTTTCCTTTCTGCCCCCCTTTTTAGAAGCGGCTGGCTACTTTGCTTCAGCTAGAAAAACCAGTTTTGTCATAGGTTTTTTCTTTCTCCCTTGGAAGGAGTCCAATTGGTGATGGCCACAGACAATGTAAAAAGTTTTAACAATTTTCACTTAGCTATATCAATCTTTCCAGCAATGTGGCATACCTGGAATTATTCAGGCAGGTATCAGAGTCCCACTTCACAGAAAAGTGAAGAAGCAAAAGTGTATTTATTTTAGGATACTTATTGAAGCATGAAGAAAGGTAATTAAGAAACAAAATTCATCATATGTCAGCCAGCTCCTTCTTAAGAATTAACCCTTTTCTGACTCATTCTTTTTCACAGATTTCTTTAGTCATGGAGATATGAATTGTAACAATTGATCTTTTGCCAGGATGAAAAGAAAAATCTAGCTTATATAATTTATGTTTTATATTTGTCAGAGTGTGTGTGATATGCCCGGGAAATGTGTCCTTGATCAATCTATGTGTTATATGTTGTTTGTCTGTGATCACAATGGGAGGGTTACAGGTTGGGAAAAATAAATCTCTCTCTCTTCTTCATTCATTCCGGAGGAATGGGGAAGACAGACGGAGGTGTTAGAGAAATTCAGAAAATAACATTGTAATTTCTGAATGTCTTTAACTCTAAGATAATTTAATTGGTTAAAAGAAATCTTATTCTCTGCTCTTATTAAGGCAAGAGTTAAACAAACTAATCTGTCAGACATTTCCCCTTCCATTTCTCACTGGCCATGAGAAAGGGAACATGGAAATCAAAAGACAGAAAAAGGGACAAATTTGATCCCATCACCAAATTCTATCAACAGGTTAAGTACTGAGACATATATCTAATGAAAATTACAAAAGATTCTAAAATGCAATCTAAGAAAAACTTATTGAGAGAGAAAGCAATGATTCTTAGTTGTGTACAGAAGTATAGAAGTGCAACTTAACTTTCCTAGCTAGCAAAAAACAAACAAATAAATAAACAAATAAATAAATAAATAAATAAAAACCATCAGTCTTGCTCAGTGCTTAACCCAGAGTGAAAAAGCTTCTTTAAACAACCATGAGTTCAACCTAACATTAATCAAACTGATGTTAGTGAAAAATTTAACTTAAAGATTATTAGAACAATGCAATTGGCTTACATTTCAAAATTAGATCCCTTTAGACAGAGACTGGTCCATGAGAAAATTATTTGTTGAGAGCGAATCATTCACGCCGCCCCAATTCAGCAGGAAGTAGCTATGAGAAGCTAAAAATCGTCGCCCATTCTCCCCCAAACTCATGGACCTTTCTCTACCCATTAGAGTATATATTTGCTAAGGAACTAAATAGGTACTGATGGTATTGTGTAAATTCATTGACTACTAGTTAAAAATGGAATTTCTGTTAAATTTAAGAATGCACAAAACTTATATGGAAAAGCTATCTATTAGGATTTGCAGTGTGGGAATGATCAGACTTACCAGAAATGCTTATCGAACTGAATTCAGGAAAAACATATGAATATGTAAAATTGTTACTCTAAGATCTGTACCATCATATTAAGTAATAGGTAAAAATATAATTAACATTAGGGTTTCAAATTTTGGTAATTCAAAAATAATATTTTTGCATTAGGAATCTAGTATATTATGAATATAAAAATTTGGACATCATTGTAATTTATTAGGATATAAAATTATTTTAAAAGCATGTGCAATGTATTAGAAGAAATTCATGATCTAAGGAATAACATGCAATTTGTTTAAAGAAAAAAATATTATTACGGGTAAGAATAAACATGTAGAATAGCTTCATGTGAACAGGCTCAGAGAGGTACAGTGACCAATCAAGTGTGACTTGCCAGCTTAGCTCTGTAAAGTGAAAAAATGAACAAGAAGCTAATAGCAACTTTATAACATCAATAATGATTGTGCAAAAATTCAGGTTTCCCTAACTCACCACAATTGGAGCATAAATTTAAAATAAAAAGGGAAACTGCAGATATTATAGAGAATAAAAGACAGTTAATACAAAGGAAATATGGTTTGGAAATTTATAAAGCAAATAACATATGTTGTGACAACTTAAAATTAAGCCTTAAGACAAAAGGGAGATTTTACTCCACAATTAGAAGTATTTTTCATGTAAGAATTGATTTTAAGGGTTGAGGATTGCTAATGATTTTTGATATGGTACAATGTAATTTATTTATTGTGGTAACAGAAAAAAAGTTGTAATGTTAGAGAACTTATTCCAGAATTTAACTTGGGATATTTCAAATGAGATGTTCTTTTAATGTATGTGCTGTCAGAACTAGCAGCAAGTAATCATGATACACAAGAAGTTTTTAAAGTGGTTAATCTATGCATGGGTTTTAATAATACAGGTTCTAAGAATTTGGTAATTTTCAAAAGATGGAGTTTCTAATGGATAAATAAATAATAGGTGTGAATTCTAGTGCAAAATAGACACAAAAAATTATGAATTAGAATAATCTTGATGGTATTTGATCAGCTATGTAGCAATGTTTTGAAGTAAAAGGAAACTAAACTGGAGATTCTATTATATTCTGTTTTAAAGAGAGGTTTGAAAGGAATAAGAGTAAATGCTTTGAAATTCATTTTGTTTATATACTGAAAGATTGCTAAAGGATTTAAAGTTATTTGTAAGTTATGGAGTTCAAACTAATATCTGTTTCAGGAGATAATACAGCCCTGTTTTATATTTACTATGGAGCTACTTAATCCAGCACTCCTATTCCTTAATTCAGGTTTTGTGACTAAAGTGTAAGATGTTAATTATTACCAAAATATGTAAGAATAACTGAGTGATCAGTCTTTTAGGGATATGAGGAAATGTTTTCCCTGTTTGTTTTTTGTGACAAGTCCCATAATCAGCACATGAGGCAAATTATACAATTAAAGTTTCCATTTCCCCAAACAACCTATTAGGCAGATAATTGGAAATTATCAAATTGTTAGGGAACATGCTTTGAGAAGTAGATGAAGTTAGTGATAGATGACTTGTAGCTTGCAGCTTTAGTTTACCACAATTGAAGTATTAGATCTTGAGCTTGGAAATATAACCCGAAACTTTCTGGATTTCCTCCAGAATCTGGGAGATAAAGAAATTTATTTGTAAAATAATAATTCAAGTATTTATAGATGTCCTATTAATGTGAGCTTTGCAAAAGGATATTTTGTAACAGAAACATCACTTGTCAACTCTGCAAACAACTTAGGAATCAAACTTCCTAGAAGGATCAATTCTTATCCAAGAATGATTTCTGGAGATGAAGTATGTTGGCAAAGATACCCAAATGTTAAGGTTTAATATCAGTTTCTCTTGTACTAAATTTTCTTGTGTTACTCTTTTGCCTGAACCCCATCTAGGGATTAACCCCCGTGGCCTTCTCCCCGGCCACCTATGGCAAATGGACGTCACCCACGTCCCTTCTTTCGCTAAACTTTAGTATATCCATGTTTCCATCGACACGTTTAGCGGTTTTCTTTTTGCATCTACACAATCTGGCGAAGCCACCAGGCATGTTATCAAGCATATGTTCCTTGCCATGTCCATGATGGGAAAGCCCCTCTCCCTCAAAACAGATAATGGCCCTGGCTATACCAGCCAGGCCTTCAAACAATTCTGTTCTCAGTTAGGCATAAAGCATGTTACAGGCATCCCCTACAACCCACAAGGACAAGGCATTGCCTATCTTGCTGAACCCCAACCCCTGTTTTGGCCACACCCCCCCGTGGCCTGTCCTACAGAATAGGCGCGATCTCGACCTCCTTTTTTGAAAGAGGGTGGACTATGCGCAGCCCTGAAAGAAGAATGTTGTTTTTACGCAGACCACACTGGCATTGTAAGGGAATCTATGGCAAAATTACGAGAACTCCTTGCCCTAAGAAAAAGGGAGGCCGAGACTCGGGAAGGATGGTTTAACAATCTCCTAAAAGGTTCCCCTTGGCTTTCTACCCTGATCCCCACCATTTTAGCCCCCTTTTTATCTTCCTTCTAGTCCTCACCTTTGGCCCTTGGGCTTTCCAACGCCTGACCGGATTTATCAAAACAAGAATTGACTCAGCCCTCACTAAGTACCCTATGGTCCAATACCATCACATAGAAATAACAGACACTGAACGGCCACACACCTTGCCTGACAGTGACCGTCTCCGTTTCACCGGCAGGGCGGTAACCCAATGACGGGATTAGCACAGGTCCTTGACCCTTGATGGCCAAGTAACTCCCCCTGTGTAGCCTAAGACAGGGGCTGTCGCTGCGGTCCTGGCAAAATCGCCTCTTTAAAAGAAAAGAAAGGGGGAATTGTCAGAGACCAAGGATCGAAACCTAAAAACCATAGAGACCATAGAAACAAAACTTAGTGAAGGGTTTCCCAAGAAACGAAACTTATGTTAGGAATAGAAACTTATCCAGCTTCATCCAGGATAGGCGTGGCGAGACCAATGGCCTGAAACCATTGGAAAATTCCTTACCCCAGCCCTAGAAGCATATAAACCCACTCCCTGCACACAATAAACGAGCCTTGTCACAATTAAGACTGATTTGTCTTTATTGCGCCTCGGTCTCCCTTCTCTCCCCCTATGGTTCTTCCAGGTGACTGACTCACGGGTCTCTCGCGGTTGTATCCGGCTGGATCCGGATACTTTTATATGGTTTACATCTTATTTTTTGTCATGATGCTAGATTATATTTATTTTCTGCTTAACATCTATGAAAGCTGCAAATTGCTAAAGATTACTTTAGACTTTAATTTCATTTGTGCTCACCTGTGCTGTAGTAATATTCTCCTTAATTCAATTATACTATACCCTATAAAAGTGTGTCCATCATCTGTGGAAAGAAATCAAAAGACAATGAAATCTCAGTGATGCTGTTAGCAATGAGGGAAGTGTTAACACAACTAAGACAAATGGTTAGGCAACTAACTGAGGAAAAACAAAATTGCAAAGATATTAACACACAACAAGACGCAACTAAAAATAACAATGTGAGCAAGAAAAGAAAGATAGGGCTGAAAGGGGAATATCAACACTGCCACTATGAGAGACCATAGAAGCCTACAAGCAGATACCAGCATAGTCCATATCAAAACACACAAGCTATTTATAGAAGCAGACCTGGAAGTCTGAAAAGAAGAATGCCTTTGTGGTTTTCTGAACCTGTAAAATGCTTGAAAGAATTCAAAAGAGTATATTAGGCTTTATCATCCAAATTTACAGGACACTGAAATTCTTCTCTCTGAACTATTTTCAAAAAGAAAAAAGCAACAGTTTATTGAGGAGACTAGGAACAATCCAAATTTAACATCATGGCCACAAGAAGAAACAGACTTAGAGTTATCTAATAATGCAAATCTACGTTATCTAAGAAAGGCCAGAGAAGATCTATTAGAGGCAATGAAAAGTTTTTCAAAAAGAGTAGATACTTGGGGACAGTTTGAGAAGTTGAGACAGGATAGTGGGGAACATCCATCAGAGTGTCTCAAATAGGGTGATCAAATTAGCAGAGGATGGGCATGTCTTTGAAAATTTAAATGAAGAAAATCTCTAACACATAAAAAGACAATTTGTGAAAGGCAAGTAACACAGCTATTAGATCATATTTTAAACTTCAATGCCCAGACTGAGAAATGCTAAGACTGGAAGATTTAAGAAAAACTGCAACTTACATTCACAGGTCATAAAGAAATCTTAAATGAAAACTATGAAAAAATAAAAGAACTTAAAACCAAGCTCAAAGAGGCAAATAGCACAATTAAACAAAAAAGAAATTGAGGAAATAAAAAAATTTAGCTGCTTTGCAGTCACACAGACTCACAAGAAATTACACACAAAACAAGCAAAGGAGAAATGTACCAAGATGTTTCCTATGTAACAAATTGGGACACATAGTTCATGACTGCAATTTAAAGGCAAAATTAGTCGAAGCTAACAACAAAAAAGGGTCCTGGAAAAACAACATAAAGTATAGCAACAACAATACACAAACAGATACAAAATGTTGCAATTGTAGTTGCAAGAATTCATTGTAAGCCCCAAATTTAGAAACTATGGAAAAATTCATTCAACAGGGGGAAAGACCAAGTTATTTGCAGGTAGTCTCAGGTGCTACCAAACAATGCCAATTATGAAGCCAGATGCAAAGGATGAATGCAAAAAAAGCAAAAATGGGAAAGATGATTTTGGGGAAAATTTCATTGACATAGAATTAGTGGGTTCAAAAACAAATCATAAAACTAAGGAACAGAAAAATGGTGAAATGTAATTACTGAAAGATGTTAAGGAAATGTGGAGTAAGGATCAATGGATATAGACACAAGGGGAGAAGGGAATGGAGATATTGTAACAACAAAGGATACACTTAGTAAGGGGGAAAAGGGTTTTTTGGTCATATATTTTAAAAGGTGGTCGCCAGGGGAAATTTCCCCAATTAAGGAATAACCTCAAGTCAAAATTGATTTTTATGGGAATTTATTTACAACTGAGAAGAGGTAGAAGAAATAAGGAAATAGAAATCTAACACAGTAGGTAAATTGCTATGATCCCCTAGGTAAATATAATTAACCCTCAGCTGAGAGCCAGAGGGCCGAAGGTGCTTCATTCACAGAGTCTCTATTAAAAGGAAATTCCTTAAGAGAAGTTAAAGAAGATTCAGTCTTGAAACTCACCACGTGGAATTCCAAAGAAGATATTGAGAGCAGTCTCACCAAGGTCTCAGTGTCCCAGCCAGCACTCCTCCATGAACCAGGAAAGCTAGAAGACTCAGAAGACTTCCTTCTCCAGAAGGTCTCCTCCAGAAGCCTTCACCAGCCTCCCTCCATCAGACTGCCTTCATGGCTTTTATAGTGGTTTCCTGTCCCTGCCCCTTTTCACAGGGGCCAATCACAGCTTCCAAATTGTCTAGCACTGTCCAGGGGATGGTCTTTGTGGGAAGTAGTTCACACACCTTTTGGAGGTGTGAATGCTCATCAAAAAGGTTCACACACTTTCTGAGGGTGTGAACAAGTTTCTGACTGAGTTAGAAAAAAGGGTGGAACTCTCCAAGTATCTTGTTGGCTTCTCACCTAGCACTAGGTAGGGTGTGAATTCACTAAGTAGTTTTCAAGCTTCTCCCACCTAGTTCAAGCTTGGGTCTATTCAAAGTTATTGCCAACTGACGTGTTAACTCCAACTAGGCAAAGAGAAAAAAGGATTCCCTTTTCACAAGTGTGAACTCAAAGATAACCAAGAATTCCCTTTTACAACTTGCAATAAACTGGCTAGTAAAAAATAATTTAGCAAACCAAGAAGACAAAGAAACAGTTTCTAGTGATAATAACTTAAAAGCATTCTCAGCACAAACCAAAAACAGCTTATTGGAGGAAAGAAACTACAATTTGCAAACTAAAGATAGGGAACTAAAGCAACATACAAATATAGTAAAATCACAAGTAGCAGGGAGTTCTAATGATGCAAAACCAAAAATTTTCACTGAATTCGAGGAAAAAACATCAAAAGTAATAGTACAAAAGACAAATATGTTGAACCAAACAATATCTCCAGAGATTCACATGAACAGACCTCCTGAAAAGATAATCAAAGGTGATGATACAAAAAAGGGAAATGTCACTGATATATGACAACAATCTAAATTAAATCCTAATGTGGAAGAATTTAAGCCAAAAACACATAGAATCTTTAAACAACAAAGACATTATCCCAACATCCTTAAATCTTCATGCTCAAGCAAATCCAATGCAAGAAGCAGAGGGATTGCAAAGTGAATTCTCAAATCAAGAATCTGTAGCTGTCAGTAATTTTTACATACAAACACTGGACCAAGAATGGGATTTGGGGAAAAAAGAATTAGAGGCACCAATGATTCCTGTATTTCAAGAACCTAGCAATACAGAGCCACATGTAATGATAAAAGTGGGAACAAAACTATATCTAGCATTATATACAGATGCTACATGCTCAGTGCTAAAAACATCACCTGATGTAAGGGGGAAAATGAGTTTTTGGTTGAACATATTAAAATTTGGTCGCCAGGAGGAATTTCCCCAATTAAGGAATAACCTCAAGTCAAAATTGACTCTTATAGGAATTTATTACAATTGAGAAGGGGTAGAAGAAATAAGGAAGTAAGAATCTAACACAGTACGTAAATTACTACAATCCTCTAATTTATCCAGGTATTTTTAATTAACCCAAGCTGAGAGTCAGAGGGCCAGAGACCCAGAGGGCTGGGGGAGAAGGGGGCCTGGAGGTGAATGAAGCAAAAGCTTCAGTCACAGAGGCTCCATTAAAGGGAAGTTCCTTAAGAGAAGTTCTGGAAGATTCAGTCTTTAAACTCACCATGTGGAATTCCAAAGAAGATATTAAGAGCAGTCTCACCAAGGTCTCAGTGTCCCAGCCAGCACTCCTCCACAAACCAGGAAAGCTAGAAGACTGAGCGCAGCTGACCTCTTTTTAAAGGGGTCACTTATGTGTCACTTCCTGTGCCTCTCTCCTGGTTTGTGTGTCCAATCACAACAGATACTTCTCTTAGGACTATCTAGGGGGCAGTCAGTCAATTATGATTCGTCACTCACTCTAGCACACGTGGGTTACAGACCTCCCAAAATTGGAGATGTTCTCACCTTTGGTGATTAAATCTAAAGATGGGCAGTGTAGACTTAATCTAATTTTACACTGAGGACAGTAGAATCGTGGATTCTATAAAAGTCATGGGAGCCACAGGAAAAACAGAAAGAGTACCAAAACTAAAATAAAAAAATGGTAACTCTAGGGCCCTTAACTACAGAACATACATTCCTATTAATACCTGGATGTTGGTCAAATCTCCTGGGTAGAGACTTTTTATGTAAAATAGGAGCTATGATACAATGTGACACATCTGGAAAGATTTTCCTAAATTTGCCCAAAGAAGCATTGAAACACCATCCACTGGCCAAATGCAATCTTTGAAATCCCCAAAGAAGTTCCACAAGAAATATGAGTAAAACATTTAACAGATGTAGGGATTTTAAAATCTGCAACACCAGTAAAAATTAAAGTGAAGGAAGGAACACCTAAAATACCCCAATGCAAATTAAGCAAGGAAGCAATAGATGGAATCACCCCAATCATAGACAGTCTGATCCAGCAGAAAATCTTGGTTAATTTTGAGTACAACACACCCATAATGCCTATAAAGAAACCAAAATTAGATGAGAAAGGCAATGTGCAGTGGAGATTTGTACAAGATTTAAGGGCAATAAATAACTTCATCATCAAAAGCCACCCTGTCATTCCAAGTCCATGTAGTATCCTGGCTGAAATTCCTAGCAATTCAAAATTTTATACCGTGATAGATCTGTGTAGTGCCTACTTTTCAATACCCATTGACAAGGAAAGCCAAAAGATCTTTGCTTTTACTTGGAGTGGAAATCAGTTCTCTTAGTCTTGGTTGCCTCAAGGTTTCTGTGAAAGTGGGAATTTGTTCTGCCAAATCTTAGAACAAGATTTAAAATCCATAGTATTTAAAGAAAGTAAGATTGTACACTTTGTGGATGATATCCTGGTTGCCAGTCTGAATTTGAAAGCTTGCCTTAAAGACAGTACAAAACTCCTAATAGAGCTTCAGAAAAGAGGTCACAAAGTATTAAGATCTAAACTGCAATGGTGAATGTCCAAGGTGGAATACTTAGGATTCACTTGAGAAAAAGGAACAAGAAAAATCTCAAAGAAAAGAGTGGCTGATATCCAAAAGGTCAGTGTGCCAAAAACAAAAAAACAACTTTGAGCAATTCTGGAAGTGACAGTTTTCTGTAGACAATGCATACCTGGTTACAGTCAAATAACCAAGTGTCTCACTGATCTGACTAAAAAAGAAGTCATAGAACTTTTAAGACTTACAGCTGAATATCACCAAGCACTAGCCAAACTAAAAGAATCCATCATAGCACCAGCCCTTGGAATTCCTGATTATGACAAAGATTTCCATCTATTTGTATATGAGGCACAAGGGGCAGCTCCTGTAGTTTTAGTGCAAAGCCTAGGACCCAGTTTTAGATCAGTAGCATACTATAGTTCAGTATTAGACACAGTTGCCAGAGGCATGATCCCATGTCTTCGAGCAGTGGCAGCCACAGCATTAATGATTGAAAAATCTACAGAGTTAGTCCTGGGTTCCAAACTTAGTGTTCACTCTGTCCACCAGATAGAAGCCATATTGAAAAAATGTAATACAAGCTTTCACACACCAAAGATTGTCATAGTATGAAATTGTCTTATTAAGCAATGAGAACATCACATTGAAATGTTGCAACATTTTAAACCCAGCAACATTACTTCCAGATTTGCCACTCAAGAGAGAACCAATTCATGACTGTGAAGAAACTATATCCTTAGCGGAAAAGACCAAAATGGACTTAAAAGATACACCATTGATAAGCCTAGACATAGAGATTTTCACAGACGGATCTGTTTTTTTAAATTATTATTATTTTAAACCCTTAACTTCTGTGTATTGGCTCCTAGGTGGAAGAGTGGTAAGGGTGGGCAATGGGGGTCAAGTGACTTGCCCAGGGTCACAGAGCTGGCAAGTGTCTGAGGCCGGATTTGAACCTAGGACCTCCCGTCTCTAGGCCTGACTCTCAATCCACTGAGCTACCCAGCTGCCCCCAATGGATCTAGTTTTATATAACAAGGTGAATGATTTTCGGGAGCAGCAGTAGTTACTCAGTCAGAAACACTATGGTATGGATCTTTGCCAAAATACATGAGCACTCAAGGGGCAGAATTGGTGGCATCGATAAGGGCTTTGCACATTGGAAAAGATAAAAGGGTAAACATCTTTACAGACTCCAAGTATGGAATTTCAATAATACACGCTACTGGGGAGATATGGAAACATATTGAATACATTACAAGTGGAGGGAAATAGATAGCACATGCAAGCCTAATAATGCAACTTCTCGAGGCCATACAATTGCCTAAGGAAGTGGTAGTAGTCTACTGCAAATCTCACTCACTGGGGAAAGAACCAGTATCATTAGGAAACCATAGGGCTGATATCATCGCTAAATATGCTGTGAGAATAGGCCCAGTACATGTATTGAACTTTGTTGTCTTAGAAGATGAAAATCTACACAATGCCTATGAGGACAATTAAGTCATGGAAAAAGAACTTTGGAGCCAAAGAGATAGAGGGCATATGTTTTTCAGAGTCAGGCAAGCCCATCTTGCCTAGAAAGCTATTTTACCATGTATTTGCATACATAGCAAGGGACACTATGGTACACAGGGAGTAATAGATGTAGTCCAATGGATTTGGCTTGTGCCAACAATATCCTCATATTCAAAGTCTGTCAAAAGTGCAAAATTTGTGTGAAATTCAATCAAGGAATGTTCAAAAACAAAGGTTTGGGAGGTCAACCTTTAGCTTACACACCATTCGAATGCATACAAGTGGATTTCATCAACATGCCTAGACAAAGGGTTTAAGTACTGCTTAGTTATAGTGGACAGACTGACCAGATGGTCAGAAATTTTTCCACCCAAGAAAAACTCAGCAGCATTTGTGATTAAAGTGCTATTAAAAGAGATTATTCCTAGATTTGGAATTCCTTCCAGGATAGGATCTGACAGGAGTTCTCATTTCTCAGAGTCCATTCTGAATCAAATATATCAAAACCTGGGGATTAAAGCTAGTTTACTGTAACACTAATTTCTGATAAGCAAAATGGAGAACAGGATGAATGACACCCAACAGTTTTAGAATTTAGAACTAATCTGGATGCCATGAGCAAGAGGGCAAAAAGCAGTTGCTGCCAGGACTATAAAAGGCAGAGACTGGATCAAGAGGCTCTCACTCTTGAGAAGGGGACCCGGGTGGCTGGATGAGTAGGCCAATCAATCTGCTTAGGTTACCTGCATCCTGTTTCACTAATTATCACATCCTTAACTTCTGGACAAAGCTGTGCTGCACATCAGTTATTTAACATCAAGGAAGAACATTATCAATCCTCAACTTACCTGGTCAGGGCCAAAGGTGTCTGGCCTGGCAAGAGTAACACAGAGAGGGAAACCTCTCCAGTAGACAGTTTCAACTTGATTATTTCTTTGATTGACAAAGCTAATCGTCAGTAGTGTAGTGTAGTTTCCCAACACCTTCTTTCAACTTTGATCCTTCCCCTGAGTTTATTACAATTAAATCTTTAAGCTTACTTAGATGAATACTGTTATTATCCTAAAGATCATTCCTACATCTTTTGGATCTAAGGGCAGGGGATTGCTCAAACAAAATCATATCACAGTCATAGGCATTATCCATCAAGCTAAACCCAGGATAAGAACTCAGAGAAGCTGTGTGATTCAAGTCACAACGCTCACTTGATCACTTAGTCCTGGGCACTGTTAGGTGGGAGGTGGGTATACAGTTGAGCTTCACATACTTTGTGGGATCAGGTGTTCACTCTCACAACTTAGTGCCCACCTAAGCTTCCCAATCTCACTCAGCTTAGGTCCTTAGACCATCAAAGGACCTTGGGCCATCTCTCTATCGGGCCCTGTTCATTATCATCATACTACCCATAACATAACACACAGCTTATCTTACCTTAGAGTGCAGATCAAGTGGAAAGACTGAACAGAGAGATTAAGACACTCCTTGGCAAACTCTGTTCAGAGACTCACTTGAAATGGACTGAGATTTTACCCATAACACTATTCCATCTAAGAACATGCCCCAATAAAGACTTACCTCTCTTTCCATTCAAGATGCTGTATGGTCATCCAATTTGGCAAGGGAAACCTTATAAACAAGTCTATATCTCTATGCTAGGAGGAGATTGTACTTTGGCATCATACATACCAGTCTTGCAAACAAGAATAAAAGAACTACATGAAATGGGTATGATCCAACAAGCTACACCATTGGATTATTCATTATATAACATCAAACTGGGAGATAAAGTGTATGTAAGAAATTATTTTTTTATTTTTTTTTTATTTTAAACATTTATTAATATTCATTTTTAACCTGTTTACATGCTTCATGCCCCTACTTTCCCCTTCACCCCCCGCTCTCCCCCCACCCATGGCCGACACACATTTCCACTGGTTGTAACATGTGTCCTTGTTCAGGGCCTATTTCCAAATTGTTGTTAGTTGCATTGGTGTGGTCGCTTCGAGTCTACATCCCCCAAGCATGTCCGCCTCAGCCCATGCATTCAGGCAATTGTTTATCTTCTATGTTTCCTCTCCTGCAGTTCTTCCTCTGAATGTGGGTAGCATCTTTACCATAAATCCCTCAGAACTGTCTTGTGTCATTGCATTGTTGCTGGTACAGAAGTCTATTACATTCAATTTTACCATAGTATATCAGTGTCTGTGTACAGTGTTCTTCTGGCTCTGCTCCTTTCTCTCTGCATCAGTTCCTGGAGGTCATTCCAGTTCACCTGGAACTCCTCCAGTTTATTATTCCTTTTAGCACAATAGTATTCCATCACCAGCATATACCACAATTTGTTCAGCCATTCCCCAATTGAAGGACATACCCTCCTTTTCCAGTTCTTTGCCACTACAAAAAGCGCAGCTGTAAATATTTTTGTACAAGTCTGTTTATCTATGATCTCTTTGGGGTACAAACACAACAATGGTATGGCTGGATCAAAGGGCAGGCATTCTTTTATAGCCCTTTGAGCATAGTTCCAAATTGCCAGCCAGAATGGTTGGATCAGTTCACAACTCCACCAGCAATGCATTAATGTCCCAGTTTTACCACATCCCCTCCAGCATTCATTACTCTCCCCTTCTTTCATTTTAGCCAATCTGCTAGGTGTGAGGTGATACCTCAGAGTTCTTTTGATTTGCATTTCTCTAATTATTAGAGATTTAGAACACTTTCTCATGTGCTTTTTGATATTTTTGATTTCTTTATCTGAGAATTGCCTATTCATGTCTCTTGCCCATTTTTCAATTGGGGAATGGCTTGATTTTTTATACAATTGATTTAACTCCTTGTATATTTGAGTAATTAGACCCCTGTCAGAGATTTTTGTTATAAAGATTTTTTCTCAATTTGATGTTTCCCTTCTGATTTTGGTTGCATTGATTTTGTTTGTACAAAAGCTTTTTAGTTTAATATAATCAAAACCATTTAATTTACATTTTGTAATTTTCTCTAGCTCTTGCTTAGTTTTAAAATCTTTCCTTTCCCAGAGATCTGACAAGTAAACTATTCTATGTTCACTTAACTTATTTATAGTTTCCCTCTTTATATTCAAGTCATTCACCCATTCTGAATTTATCTTGGTGTTGGGTGTGAGAAGTTGATCTAAACCTAATCTCTTCCATATTGTTTTCCAAATTTCCCAGCAGTTTTTGTCAAATAGTAGATTTTTGTCCCAAAAGCTGGGCTCTTTGGGTTTATCATACACTGTCTTGCTGACGTCATTAACCCCAAGTCTATTCCACTGATCCTCCCTTCTATCTCTTAGCCAGTACCATATTGTTTTGATGACTGCTGCTTTATAGTACCATATTTGTGTCATAAAAGGAATTTGGTAGGACTCCTTCTTTGCTTATCATATCAAATAATTCATATAGTATTGGGATTAGTTACTCTTTGAATGTCTGATATGATTCACTTGTGAATCCATCAGGCCCTTGCGATTTTTTCTTAGGGAGTTCTTTGATGACTTGTTCAATTTCTTTTTCTGATATGGGATTATTTAGGTATTCTATTTCTTCTGCTGTTAATCTAGGCAATTTATATTTTTGTAAATATTTATCCATATCTTTCTAAGCTCCGGAGGGCTCAGTTCTCCTTGTCCTCGGGGTCAGGCCTCCTGGACGTCCCCCTTCTGCCCCTCTGCCTGAGGCTCCTTCAGCGGTTTGGGGGGGGCGGGGCTGCTTCCACAGCGGTGCTCCTGTCTGCACCAGGTCCTCACTGGATGTCCTAGCTTGCGCTGGAGATCTTTATTTGCTCCTAGGGCACTGCTTTCACTCGTGCAGAGGCTGGGGAAAGTCCCTGCTTTAGAGATCTTTATTTGTGCCTGGGGCAATGCCTTCACCAGGGCAGACTCTCAGAATGTCTGTGAGCCCCCCAGCCACTTGGAGTCCCAGGTCTTGCAGCTCACAGGTACAAGCCCTGGGGCTGCTAGTGATTTACTGGTTGCCCCAATCCTGTTTTCACTCTTGTGTGTTGGCCTTGGTGTTGTGCGTGGTGTGTGTGTGTGTGGGGTGGAGGGGCTTCTTCCTCTCGTGTTTTAGTGAGAGCTGTTTCACCCCTTTATCGCGTGGAAATGCCCTGATTCTGCGAACCTTCAATGCTGCGCCCTGTTGTGGGGTTCCTTCCTTCATCTGGGTTCGTTTTTATGTCCCCTTGAGGAGTCCTGTATTCTTCGGTCAGGAGAGATCGAGCAGCTGCTCCTTACTCTGCCGCCATCTTAACCGGAAGTCTATGTAAGAAATTTTAATAAAAAGTCAGCTACAGACACAAAGTAGGTTGGTCCATTTCAAGTTTAATTAACTACTCTGACAGCAATCAAGGTAGTGGAGAAGAATTCATGGATCCATTGTTCCCATATAAAACTTTACAAGCCTTATACCACAAATGAAAATCATGATGAAACTGAAAGTGATAAAGTGCTGAGAATGAACATCAATTAGAAACAGTAGAAATAAGTCCTAATAAGTCACAGTTCCAGAAAACAACTCCAATAAAAGAAAAGATCATCAGGCAAGTAAAGACTACAGTCAAATCTAGATGACTATCAAAAAATATGCACAAAGGGGACAAAACAACTAAAGAAAGTAAGAAAAACCAGCCCAAAGGAAAAGACAAGAAAGAACAAAAGCAGCAAGACAAGACAGAAGAAAAGCTTTGAATTGGTAACAGAGACAATAAAATCTCTCTGAACTTTGTAAATTTGTACATATTAAGAAGTGGACAGATGATAAACTGAACAATTACTTAAGATAGTGTGGTGATAGCATAAAAGCAAAAAATTAACTTCACACATTAGGGAAAACATGCAACACACACTTAGCTTGGAAGAAATGAAGAGAGCCATCAGTTAACAATGAAGAGGAGTTCAAGAAGGAAGATGTAAGTATTCATGCACCAGAACATAAAAAAGGTCACATATACAATACAAAACTATTTGTTGACCTTGTGTAGATAAACGAGAGTCCATGATTGCAAAGAAATGCAAAATGTGTAAATACTTAGAATGCATAAGATCTTATAAAAACAGAAAAACTAAAAATTTTTCTGCCTGATTAACACCAGAGTGTAAGAAATAACATAATTGTTGTACAGTGTATATAATTGATGTAAAAATTGTACATAGATAAATGTATGTAACATGGGTTTGGATATATAGCTATAGGGTTTGTAAATACTGTATCATATCTTGTACATAGTGTATAAAACAAGGAGTGTACAGAATAGATAGGGAAATTAGGATAACTTAGACAAACAGTTTAGGTCACGATAAGATTTGAAACTAGAGTAGCAAAATAGTTATCTTTAAGGAAGTATTATGTACAGCATTAGCTGGAAATTGTGTTAATGGAAATGTTATAGTTGATTTGGTTTTGCATAATGATAGAATAAAGTGGGAAATTGTTGTATTTGTATAAAATAGCAAAGATAGAAACTAGCAATAGTAGTGGTTATTGATTTTTGATTATGTTATTGTATTGCAACAATTGTTCTTATTTTTTTAAATCCCAATTCCAATCCCAAACCTTCCCCCCCACCCCAAATGTCTTAGCTTAGGGTAGGTAGTTAGAAATTTAGAATAACATAGTTTAAGATAAGATTTTTATTATTTTGGGGGGGGTTTAGTTTAGCAAATAGCATAGGATAATTAAGATAATTAAGTTCATTTCACTGAGCTGGTCAGCTCATTGTGTAAAAGGGGACAATACTGTGGGAAAATTGCACAGAAAGGGTTTGGAATTTTGGAGAGAGGATTGACAAGGATGCAATTGGAAGGGGGAGGGGAGAGACTGGAGGGAGTGATAGTTGCTCTCTCTGGAACAATCTTTCCTGGACCTCAAGACTGGAGGGAGCTCTCTTTGCCTCTCAGGATAGAAACTACCTCTATTCCTGGGATTTTCCCAACTGTTTTCTCTACCTGGATTCCTGTGGACCATGCCATCAAACAAAAGCATTTGAAGGGGGCTGCTTGAACTGTAACACCTATCTTTAGGAACACTATCCCGAAGAGACAGGCTAAACCAGCTCTGAAGGTCAGAATCTCTTTTCCTCTTGCTGTCTACTGCTAAAGACTTTGAACTTAAGAGAGCTAGTATAGAATAGGAAGAAAGAAACCCTCCATAAATCTGTGAGCCCTGGGCTCAGCTCAAATCTGAGACTTGAAAACCAATCTGTGCTTAAGGTTGAGGGCAATCCCTACTTCCCTCTATCCTGATCCCTTCCCTTTAAGACTTGTCATTAAACAAACTTTATTTAAATAAATGCAGCCAGATAATCTTTTGTAAGGGTGTTGGGGCTGAAAGGGAGCCTGATCAGTCAATTGGAGTTACCCTGAGGGTTAGCTAATCAACACTCTTGGCTAACCACAGTAACACCATCCTAGGATTTCCCTTTCTGATTTAACCTTGTAAGAGAGTTTTCTTACATTTTTACCTAGAGATCCCACTATTAGGTAGAAACAAGGACATCAAAACCAGGACCCATATACCTCAAAATATTTATAGTAGTGCCTTTTGTGGTAGCAAATAATTGGAAACAAAATATATGCCCATATGTAGGAGATGACTAAACAAATTGTGGTAAATCACTATGGCATAGGATATAATAAATACAAAGCATTCAGAGAAGCTTAGGGATACTTATGTGAAATGCTACAAAGTGAAATAAGCTGGCCCAGGAGGACAATTTGCACAATTGCTCTCAGTGTTCAGTTGTATCTAATTCTTCATGATTTTTTTCTTGACAAAAATTCTGTACTAGCTTGCCATTTCCTTTTCCAGTTGATGAGTTAGGGGGATGTTTACCCCAAGCATGTGAAGACTTCCCCCATGGAATGGGTAAATCAGAAGAATTTGTTCCAATGGCCATGAAGGATACAGAAGCATGATGCTGTTGGAGGCTAGGAAGATGTTAAGTTCATTCACTGCATCCTAGGCCATCTCCAGTCATCCTGACTTTTGTCTTGAAATTGGACTTTGATGACCTTGGAAAAAGAGAGCAAGGCTAATGATTCTGTGCAACTCTATCTCACTTAAATCAAATTCAGGCATAAGTCAGGTGATGTCATTCGTCCTCTTCAAAACAAAGGACAAACAGCAACAAGGTAAACAAAAGTTAAGTGACTTGCCCAGGATCATACAGGTAATAAGTGTCTGAGGCTGGATTTTAACTCAGGTCTTCTTTACTCTGGGCCTGGTACTCTATCCAGTGGGATACCTAGTTGCCCCTACCCAATGTCTACAGTAATGTAAATGGAAAGAATGACAAAAATCAAAATTGAAAGTTTTGTAATTATAATGGTCCAGGTAGGCCCAAGAAAAAGTTGGGAAAACATTCATCACTCCTTTCATTGCATTAATATATGCTGTCGGATTTTGCTGATACATCAGTTTATTTTGTTGGACTTTTCTTCTTTAAAATTTTTTTTTTGACTTTTTATTATAAGAGCTAACTCAATGAGCAGGGAAAATAGGTGGTATATATCTGAGGTAAAGGTAATGCCAGAACAACATTTGTCAGTAAAAATAAAATCAAAAGGTTTTGTTGTGAACCATTTCTCTGGCTAACAGGTAAAAATAAACACATTGGTGGGGGCTCATGAGCTATGTTTTGGCGAGGATACTAACCTCCAAAATACTGTAAAGATGATTTGGGGAGTCCTCAAAGATGTTACTTGGTTAGATAGGCTCGCGTGTGTGTTGAGCCTGAGGAACTCTTCACTTTTACTATGAGGGTATCAAGGGGTTATCTCTGTGACTGGTGTAGCAGACAGAGATGGACAGGAGTCAGTGTCCAGTTAGGGATTTCTTTGGGTTTGGGTATAAACTGTTTTCCAGGACTTAACTTAATTGCCTGGACCCCAAGAAACCCTCACTGAACCCAACCTTGCCGGGGAAACACTGAATGACAGGCAGCCTTGGACTTTGTGTAACCAAAGCTTGATAGACAGTCTCCCCCAATTCCCTCTTCTTCCCTCTTTTGACACTATCCCCTAAGGAAGCTTTATCTGACTACTAATTCAATAACAAGATAATTTATTAAGTTGAAATAATAAGGATAGGTGAAGTGAGTGGGGTTAGGTAGTCCTGCACTGTCACAATAGCAAATGAGGTCCTTGGTGCCTGGCCAAGCCTATAGGCTTTGGCCAGGAGCTTTTACTCCCTCTCCTCTATCTGCTATCTAAACTAAACTACAGACAGAAAGGTTTATGAGGGTCTCTCTTAAACTGGCACAGGACAGGACAATGAGTCTTTGAGGTTGGCCCAGCAAGCTTATCCGGTCCACAGACCCCTTTCAACCACTGGCAGGTGTTTAAATTCTTCTTTGATTGCAGTGATTCCCAAAGTGGGTGCTACAGTGATCTGGGTGGGGGTGGGGTGATGGCCACAGGTGCATTTATCTTTCCTATTAATTGCTATTAAAATAAAAAAATTAATTTCGGGGGCTAAGTAATATTTTTTTCTGGAAAGGAGGCAGTAGGCCAAAAAAGTTTGGGAACCACTGATAAGGTAAGAAGCAGGAAACCTAACAGGTTTTCAGGGAAAGAGATATCCAGGGAAACCCCCAGGTAGTCTCAGTAGACTCCAGAGGTTTGTAAGGGGGAAAAAGGGTTTTTTTGGGTTCAACATATTAAAAGATGGTCCCCAGAGGATTGAACTATTATCAATCTTCAATTAAGAATAATCTCAAGTCAAAATTGACTTTTATGGAAGTTTATTTACAATTAAGAAGAGAGAGAGGAAATAAGGAAATAAGACTCTAACTCAGCAGGTAATTTACTAAGATCTTCTAATTAATCCAGATAGATCTAATTAACCCTCAGCCAAGAGTCAGAGGGCCAGAGGCCTGGAGGTGAATGAAACAAAAATTTATTCGCAGAGTCTATTAAGAGAAGTTTCTTAAGAGAAGTTCAGGAAGATTCAGTCTTTAAACTCATCACGTGGAATTCAAAAGAAGATATTTAAAGTAGTCTCACCAAGGTCTCAACGCTCCTTCATGGACCAGAAGAGCTCTTTCATCAGCCACCCTCTCCACCAGAACCTCTCACTCACTCAACTCCCTCTTTTTAAAGGGGTCACTTATGTGCCATTTCCTGTGCCTTCCTCCTAGTTTTCATTGTCCACTCAACCAATGCTTCTCATAGTACTGCCTATGGGGCGGTCAGTCGATTCTGATTTGTCACTCACTCTAGCACCTGTGGGTTAGAACTTCCCAGAATTTGGAGGTGCTCTCACCTTTGGTGATTAAATCTAAAGATGGGCAGTATAGACTTAATCCAACTATCACAGGTTGGGTAAAAGTCCTCTGTCTCCCTCAGAGTCCAGAGAGGAAGACCCTTTCCGAGGTTCTTTCTTCCCACACCTCTGCTTCTCCTTCCAACTGCTGCTCCTGTCATTCAAAGTTGCTTTTCCAATATTCCAAACCTTCTCTGTGCCAACTGTTCCTTACAATACCCAACCCTAATTCTGTGCAATTAAGGTAGCTAAGTGGGTTAGAAGGGTCTCAAAACATGTTGTAAACTACTAACTACTGCATAAATGTCAGTTACTATTGTTATTATTAATAATCAAATTAGAACCATGCCCCAGTTTCAGTAAGGTGGTAAGATGCTATAAAGATTGCAAGATGCTAATTGGGCAGAGAGCTAGTATAGTCATTTCAAGAAATTTAGTCATACAACTCTGAAGGATTTATAACAAAGAATGCTCTTTACCTCCAGAGAAAGGAACTGTTGGAGTCAGAATGCAGATCAAAGCATACTATTTTTCTCATTAGTTTATTTGTGTTTTTATTTTGGGATTTTGGTTTTATTAGGAGTATTCTGTTACAAAGTAAACAATATAGAAATATGTTTTGCATGATAATACACAGCTAAAACCCAGATCAAATTGCTTATTATCTCCAGGATGGGGGAGGGAAGGAAGAGAGGGAGGCAATTTGGGCAACTTCAGAAAACATGTTGAAAATTATTACTACATGTAATTTGGAAAATAAAACATCTTTAAAAAATAAATAAAATTAAAAAAGATTTAGTCATGAAGGAAAGGGGCAAGATAGGATCATAGCTAGATGGGGTAGAAGGGTTGTGAGACTGCTTTCTTTAGAATTAAGGAAACCTAGGAGTACCTGTGGAGATAGGAGGAACCAGTAAAAAGGAGATTAAAGATGTGTGAGGGAGAGGGAATGATTATTAGAGAAAGCTCCTGTAGAAGACAAGAAGAAGCCTCTGTGAGAGGAAAGAAGGACTTCTTAATCTGGTTCAGGCTTTGAAACAGAAAAAAAACAACTGCTTGAACACATGGGCTGATGGGGATGTTATTGGGGATGTAGACACTAAACGATAAATCTAGACCAACTGTCAATAATATGGAATTAGGTCTTGATCAATGATACATGTAAAACCCAGTGGAATTGTGCATTGGCTAAGGGGAATTAGAAGGGTTTGGGGTAAAGGGAAAGAACATGAAATATGTAACTATGGGAAAATCTTCAAAATAAAAATAAAAAATAAATTTAAAAAATCTGTTTCAGGCTTCATTAAGGAGTGTTCAGGGCAGTGTTTGACACTTAATAGAGTAGAAAATGGGTGAAAAGTTTGGAGGGCAATTTAGACTTGTCTAGGGACAAGTCTTCAAACACAAGGTGAACACTGGTTTCCCGTATCTGAGCAGGCACCATATAATAAATAAAGAGTTAGCCTGACTGGAATGGTGGGAAGTAAGGCTCTTGCTCTAAGGTCACTTAATTCAAACTTCTCTTTTTAATAGTTGGAGAAAATAAGGTCCTGAAATGTAATGTGACCTGACCAAGATGAATTAGTCAACTAGCTAATTATAACAAATCTAGGAGCCCAGTCCTCCTGATTCTCAGTCCATTACTTTTCCCACTAGACTAATGATGACTAACATTCCAGATTAAACAAATTAAAACATAAATCTAAAGTAGATAACATTACATTGAAAAACTAAAGCAATATACAGTTAGCAAGGATCCTCATATTCTGATTAGTGGCTTCTGTTTCTATTTGATATCATTGACTATATCATGCCACTCACCCCTATCTTCTGTACAGCAAAGAAAAAATTAAAAGGGGAGGGGAGTAACACAATGACATGTTGGTTTAGAAAGATTAATTTGATAGAGGTAGGAAAGATGAATTTACCAGGAAATTATATTTGCCCTATTTTGTGCCCTTTTCTATTCAGACCTATTATGCAAAAAATAAGTGAATCAGTCAGGCGTCTAACAGTAGTCTTAAATATCAATAATTAATTTCAGACAAGAATGGAGCAATTATTCTTCTGTAGTAAAACTTGAAAAAAAGAACTAATGAATTTAAATTAAATGCTTGATCTAGACTAGCAAAGACAGTGTGGGCTGAGAAAAAAATACGAGGTCATGATTAAAGTAGTCATTTCTGGAGCCAAGCCAGATCTTTTTATGCTTGAAATCCATATAGCTGACATGTCCAACTCTTCTCACTCTTACTTATGTACAATGAGCTATTTGACCACTCAATAAATATTGTTTGTTGATGATAATACTAATGATGGATTACAAAGTTTTAAAATTGATATAAAGTATTTCCTATAGTTTTTGATAGCTTTATTGCCTATAGTTATAATCTCATCCCCATTCAGATTGTCATTCACCTCTGAGGTAGAAGGATCGAGTTATGTATCTTTGAGGCATCTGATTGGGATGAGAGGTGAACTAGGAAGGAGATCATATGGAGAAAGTTTCACTTTGTTCATGCCAACTGGTTAAGTAACTTAGATTAGTGATTAAAAGGAAGGGAATAAGCATTTCTTTAGTGCCTACCATGCGTGTGCCAGACACTGAGCTGAGTGTTTTACAACTATTATTATCTCCAATTTACAGTTGAGGAAACTGAGGTAGATAGCGGTTAAGTGACTTGCCCAGGGTTATACAACTAGTATGCACCTGAGGCTGGATTTGAATTTAAGTATTCCTGAGTTTAATTAAGTGAATTGATTAAAGAAAAGTGAGACATATGTTCCCAGGAAAAGATGTAGAATAATGTTTGGAAAATTGTGATTGTGGAAAAAAAGGCCTTATAATATTTCTTGGAAAACAGAAGTCTTTATCTTTAATCTTTCTCTTGGACCAGCACTTGACCCTTCTTGAGAATATATGCCATAACTGTGATTTGAGCAGTTGCAGGATTAGATTAGACTAGGGAAGGAAGGAGAGTGGTAGATGCAACAAAACCTGATTTATTTCAGGGGACAGAAGTGTGACAGTGGGTTAAAGCTCATAGGTAGCTCAGTGGGGTCAAATGTGACCTCAGTTCTTAGCTGTGTGACCCTGGGTAAGTCATGCCCCCAGCTGCCTAGCCCTTATAAAATAAAAACTTAAAAAAACAACAACTTAAAAGCCTTTGAACTGAAACTTGTATTAATTCTAAGACAGAAGGTAAGAATTTAGTAAAAAAAAATTTTTTGGGGGGGGGGGCAGCTGGGTGGCTCAGTGGATAGAAAGCCAGACCCAGAGCCGGGAGATCCTAGGTTCAAATCTGGCCTCAGACGCTTCCTAGCTGTGTGACCCTGGGCAAGTCACTTGACCCCCATTGCCTAGCCCTTACCACTCTTCTGCCTTAGAATCAATATACGGTATTGATTCTAAGACAGAAGGAAAGGGTTAAAAAAAAATTTTTTTTTTTAAAGATTTGCTTTGAGCAAGTCTAACCATGCTATTTTTCCTCCAGCATGTGCTCATATCTTGTGTCACATTTTGGTACTTCTTTCAGTATTCCTAATTTTTCCATTGTTATTATATCTATTATGGTGATCTGTGATCAGTGATCTTTGATGTGATTATTGTAATTGTTTTGTGGCACCACGAACTGCCGGATAAAAGTTGTGTGTGATTTCTAACTGCTCCACTAACTAGCTAATAACTAGCTAATAACCTTACACTGGCCTCTTACCATTCAAGTGAAAGGAAGAGTCAATCTATGCTGCAGACTTCATTGTTGTCTTATTTTAAGAAATTGCTGCAGCCACCCCAGCCTTCAACAACCACCCTGATCAGTCAATAGTCATCAGCATGGAGATAAGATCCTCCACCAGCAAAAAGATTAGGATTCAATTAAGGCTCAGATGATTTTTTTTAAACCCTTCCCTTTCATCTTAGAAGCAATTCTGTATATTAGTTCTAATGGTTAGCATCTTTTAGCAATAATGTATTTTTCAATTGAGATATATACATTGTTCTTTAGATATAATACTATTGCATACTTAATACCATAGAATAGTATAAATATAACTTTTATAAGCATGGGAAACCAAAAAATGCCTGTGACTCAATTTACTTCATTATTTGCTTTATTGCAGTAGTCTGAAACTGAACCTTCTCTGAGCTATGCCTGTGTATGGTTAGACTTGGTTATGTTAGTTCTTCCCCTTCCCTACTTTTAATTCTTTGTTACTAAGGATAGCTTATTGGACTAGGAAAGGGTAGGGGAAAATTTGAAATGAAGATGATATAAAAACAAAATCTATCAATAAAAATGGGGAAAAACTAGCCCCCAAAAGTCAGACATCAGTGCATATAGTGAGGGGGTGAAGAGGTAAGAGATATGAGGGATATGAATGCTATTAGCAAAAGATGCAAACTGAGCCTATTATTCATGCTAATTTTTCAAGGCAGAGCTCTGCCAGGCATTTGGTGGAGTTTTATGTAGGAAGCATTTGGTAGATGTTTACTGTAACATCCATGATCCTGAGAGGGGTTAAAGCTGCATCACAGAATTCCATAGTGCCCCCCAGAACTCCAAGGGAGGGGGCAGTTAAGGGCAGTTGGAGACCTGGTATAAAAGCCAGGTCACCCCTCTTGCAGGGGCTCTGGGTACACACTCTTATGTGAGTAATAATCATAGGGGAATCCAGGACTCTGACCACCTTACTGCAGAATCCAACACTCCCTATGGTACCATGTTGCCTCTTCATCAGTCCATCAAATGCTCCCCTTTTAGATGTTTGAAAATCAAAACTGATTTGTAATGCCCAGGGATGTATTCTGTAACCTCACTCTTTCTTTCTTTTTTTTTTTTTTATCACAACCCAGATCCCAGCTCACTGTGTCATGGGGGAAACTTAACCAATAAATAAAATGAGGCCATTTTTTCAAGCTTTACATTTATTAAATAGAAGTATGTAATCTTCTTTACATACTTTACATACATACTTTATGAAAAAAAGTCATAAAGGATAAGTCAACGGTGTGTCTCCTTTTGGGCCAAAGATCTATAGGTGAGAACTGTGAGGGTCTTTTATACCAGATGTGTTTTCCTTCTGATTGACCTGATAGATCATCATTGGGACCTCCCCTTTCAATCATGATTGGTGTACATTTTAATGAGGATATAGGCTCAGAGTTCTCTGCTCTTCCCTTACTTCATCTTTGGGAGGGGGGAAACCAGCTGGCGAAAGTGGCCCTCAGATGTGTCCAATTTCACCCCCTCTGACACCTAAGGAATCCAAGTTGCTAATAGCCTTTTTTATTTTTTTAAATTCTTAGAATCAATATTAAGTATTGGTTCCAAGGCAGAAGAGTGGTAAGGACTGGGCAGCTGGGGTTAAGTGACATGCTCAGAGTCACACAGTAGCTGTCCCTACTAGTAGTCTTAATCAGAAAAACACAAGTCATCGCAATCAGTTTTTCATTGACTTGTTCTCTCCTTTGTAGACCAGGTCATTCCAGACTTTAATTGTGGCAGATGAAAGATGAAATACTGAGGAAAGAAAGGTCTGATTTTCTGAGCATGTCGATTTATTAAACAATGTATGCCAGTTGCCCAAATGGGACAGGCCCCTTCCTCAGCTTAGGGACAGGTCCTGGATACAGAGACAGACTTTTATATATTAAAAACAATGAGTCGATAAGCCCAATAATTAAAAGAAAACAATATGACATTAGAAAATTTGCTTTCTAATAGTTAATCTGATTTCTAATTGGAAGAAAGATTAGGGACTTGTAGGGAGAATGTGAACAGGTGCAATTCCCAAATTTAGAAGAGGAGGTATTCCACTCCTCCCAAGTATCTATAAACAATCAATAGAACACAGAAACAATAACTGATTGATCAGTATGGGGCCAATTTTCAGATGAGACATATAGGTAGTGTAAGAATTAAATTCTATTTACACAGTAGCTTGAGATGTACAATTGTGAGAAAACTCCTTGCAGAAAACTGTGTTTATGGCCAATGTAACCTGAATTCTTGGTTTAAGGATCTCTAAACCACAGGTACAGATGGTCCAATTTTCTAGCCACACAAAGCTAGGTACAAACAATGATGTAAGGTCTTCTTACAATTGAATAAAGTTTTCTCACAAGAGAGAATTTGGGCTAGGCTCATAATTGATTAGAAAGGGAACTGAGCTACCTCTAGAGCTAAGTCACATGATGGAGTTAGTGTGGTTTACTCAATTGCTATAATTTCCACAACCACTTGCTGTCCTAATCCCCGCAATACTCTCATAATGAAGGGAGAAGGACAAAGCTCATATTCCCTGGGAGAGGGTCCAACTCAAACTGAGTCTTGCTTAGAGATTAAAAAGAAGCCAGGGTCCAATTTGGATGGACTCTGGAACAAATTAGTTAAGGAGCAGATGCACGGGAAGGCCAGGGGTGTAGCTAGGAGTGATTATATATTATTCAGTCGTGCCCTTCAGAGAGCTGCCTTACATAGTATATATCAATGAGTAAGGGATGTAAGAAAAGATAAGTAATGGGGTCACCAGGGATATTAAAAATCAACTATGGGGTTTGTGGGAACACTCTCTGGGATGTAAGAGAGACTAAAATTGAACACTGAAGTCTTGTACAGCTACACCACTCCCAACTGAAAAAATAACAGCCAAATGTCACTCTGGCCAGAGGCCTTGAATTAACTGACAAGGTAACAAGGTGAAATTGGGTTTTAATTAGAAACAACTAAAAGGAGGGCTAGGAATGACTACTCTAAAATCTTAACACCTAATAACAAAACCCAAAGGGACAGGGAAGAACTTATTCACTACACTAATCTAAGCTATCTAACTAACAGGGCCCAAGGAGCTATACTGGAGTCTCTGGGTTTCTGCCTCAAACCTGGAACCTGCCAGGCTTGAGTACAGCTAAGGGCTTTGTGGCTTTGGGATTCTCACTGCAATCCACTGATGATGTCTGGATGCCAGGAGCTAAAGATGTCTCAGGAACCAAGTAGAAAGGGGTTTGTTTGGAGCACTGTCCGCCAGAACTCCAATTTCACCTCTTCTATTGGCTCTGTAGATCTTGTCCTTTACTTGATGCCACACCACACAGGATCCCAGGGGAAAACAGGAAACAGGGTGTCCTTTGCTCTGAGGTCTCCCAGGCTGGCAACAGTTTTTGCCTACCACTAATGGAGTCCACACACAGAACACAGATAGACTTCCTCCTCCTTCATTCCAACCTGGAATTCCCAGCTCCAGCTCCTTCCTGCTAGGTACTTCCTAATCAATATATAATCAATACCTAATAACTAGCTAATCTAATCTTACTCATAACA